>NC_133660.1:65698793-66298793 GCF_037893015.1 Macrotis lagotis | reverse complement strand
CATTGTACTATTTAGCTACCAAACCAATACTTCTGCGAGTTTGAGAAGAGACTTGAAAGAAATTCTAAATTGATTAGAGTTTAGTCCCTCCATTATTTCAATAGCAGCACATTTTGGTTTCAAATTCTTTGCATCCCTAACCAAATCTATATTTATATCAGTACATACATGAATGGGATAGCATTATTCATAATAGAGGAGGGGATGATATGATTCCTCTGCCCTAAACCTTTCTCTGTGCCTGTTAGAGCAATGGCTCACTTCATTTATTTTTCTTATTTAAGAAAGCTGATAATTTTCAGTTCTAAAAGTATCTTTAGAGATCATGTTACCAATTCACCTCTATTTGTAGTCATTTGTTTAAGCTCTATTTTGGGGGAAAGAATCATTATCCATAAAACTCTTCATCTATTATATATATATATATATATATATATATATATATATATATATATATATTTATATATATATATATATATATATATTAAATATCTTATAGTCATTGATCATCTTTTTTGTTTCTTTTGAGATTGCAATATTCCATGATTCTCAGTCTTTGAGTAGGGAGTGGACGAATTTGACACGAAAATATGGACTATTCCTCTCATGGCTAGACTGGTTTCATTGAGAGTGTTGTATAATTGCTTCAACACAATCCAATCTAAGCAATATATTGCATACCATCTCTAATATGTACTTCATAATGACCTTCTAAGATGGATAGTCTTCCCATATTTAAGCACAATCCCAGGAATATTAGTAAGTGGTTTTTTTTTTGTAAGATTATTGTTAGACAACTGTGAATGAACCTGATAAGTCTAGCTTCAGTGTTAAAGTTGCTCATTGTTTCCAGTATTTTTAGGTGATTTTTGAGGATTCTCTAGGTATACCATTATATCATCTGCAAAGAGTGAGAGTTTTGTTTCTTCTTTCCCAATTCTAATTCCTTCTTTTTTTTTCTTCTCTTATTGCTGATGCTATCATTTCCAATACAATAGTAGTGGTGATAATGGGCAGCCTTGTTTCACCCAGATCTAATATGGGAATACTTATAGCTTACCTCAATTGCATATAATGTTTATTGATGGTTTCAGATAGATACTGCTAATCATTCTAAGAAGCAATTCATTTATTCCTATGACCTCTAGTGTATTTAGTAGGGATGAGTGGTGAATTTTGTCAAAGGCTTTTTCAGTATCTATTGAGATAATCATATAATTTCCTTTAGGTTTTTATTGATATGGTTAATTTTACTGACAGTTTTCCTAATGTTGAACCAACCCTGCCTTCCTGGGATAAATTCTACTTGGTCACAGTGAATTTTACTAGTGAAAACTTGTATTAGTTTTGCTAATATTTTATTTAAGATTTTTGCATCCATTTTCATTAGGGAAATTGGTCTATAATTTTCTTTCTCTGTTTTGACTCTTCCTGATTTAGGTATTACCACCATAATGCTATCATAGAATACTTTATGTAGGGTTCTATCATCACCTATTTCTCCAAAGAATTGATATAGAATTGGAACCAATTGTTCATTAAATGATTGATAGATTTCACTTGTGAAACCATCTGGCCTTGGAGTTATTTTCTTAGGTAGTTCAATGATAGTTTGTTGAATTTCTTTTCCTGAGATAGGGTTATTTAGGTATTTAATTTCCTGTTCATTGAATCTTCTTCATTATATTTTTGTTAATATTCATACATTTCACTTAGATTAGCAAATTTATTGGCACATACTTGTGCAAAATAATTCTGAATTGTTAATTTAATTTCCTCCTCATTCGAACTGAGTTCACCTTTTTTCATTTAGGATAGTAATAATTTGATTTTTCTTTTTGTTTTTTAGTCAAGTTAACCAAAAGTTTATCAATTTTATTTCTTTTTCAGAAGACCAAATATTGGTTTTATTTGTTAGTTCAATAATTCCCTTGCTTTCAATTTTATTTTTGGTAGTTAATTGGAGGTTTTAATTTTTTTCATGCTCTAATGTTTTTTGGTTGCATGATTAGTTCATGAATTTCTTCTTTCTTTATTTTATTCATATAAGCATTTAAAGATAAAATATATCCCCTAAAATCTCCCTTGGCTTTATCCCATAATTTTTGGTAAGTTATGTTAGTGTCATTATCTAAAATGAAATAATTAATTCTCTCTATAATTTGTTGTTTGATTCAGTCATTCTTTAAAACAAGGTTATTTAATTTGCAATTATTTTTAGGTCTGTCTCTCCCTGGCCAGTTTTTGCATGTGATTTTTACTGCTTTATGGTCTGAGAAGGAATTATTTCCTTTTTCTGGCTTTCTGTATTTGATTATAAAGTTTATATGCCCACCACATGGTCAATATTTATATAAGTGCAATTTAGTGCAGAAAAAAATGTAAATTCTTTTCAATTCCCATTCAGTTTTCCCCAAAGACTAACATGTCTAGGTTTTCTAACATTCTATTTACCTCCTTAACTTCCTTCTTGGTTATTTTATAGTTATATTTATCTAAATCTGAGAGAGGGTGGTTGAGATCTCCTACCAGTAGAGTTTAACTGTTTATGTCTTCCTGTAACTCATTCAGCTTTTCCTCTTAGAATCTGGATGCCATGCCATTTGATGCATCCATATTTAGTATTGAAGATTCATCATTGTCTATGGTGCTTTTTGAAGAGGATATAGTTTCCTTCCTTATCTCTTTTAATGAGATCTATTTTAGTAACTGAAGTGTCTGAGTTAAGGATTGCTATCCCTGCCCTTCTGCTCCATTTTTCCTTTACTCTATATGTATCTCTCTGCTTCAAATGAGTTTCTTGTAAGTAGCATTATGTAGGAAGCTGGTTTCTAATACACTCTGTTATTTGCTTACATTTTATGGGAGAGTTCATACCATTCATTCAAACTTACAATTACTAACTCTTTATTGCCATCCATGTTATCTTCCCTCTGTTTGAAATTCCACTTTTTCCCACTTTATCCATATTTCCCCAGTGTGCTTTCCCTCTTCTATCCATACCCCTACCCTTTCTTTCCCCTTTCCTTTTGCCCCTTCTTATTTCATTTCCTTCTCTTAGGTCCCCCTTTTCTCCCCCTTCTCCCTTTCTCCATTTAATATTTGATAAGTAAATAAGTTTCTTAACTTAAGTGATTGTATATATCTTTCTTTGAGCCAAATCTGATGAAAGTAAGATTGAGGCAGTTCTCATCTCTTCCCTTCTTCACTTCTAATGCAATTGCTCCTTTGTACCTCTTCAGGTAATGTTATTTAACTCATTCAATCTCCTCCATCCTCCGTTTACTTTATTGTCCCCACCTTTTTAAGGAGACATTATTTTTAAACCATTCTGAGTCACAGAGAATTCATGAGAGTCCATTATTTCTGGCTAAGTTTTTTCTAATAGACTTACAATTCTCAAGAATTATGAGAATCTTTCTCCCACTAAATATAGTCAGTTTTATCTTATAAGACAGCATTTTTTTCTTTTTCTTTTTTTCACCTTTTCATGTGTCTCAAGTCCCATGTTTGATGTCCAATTTTCAATTTAGCTCTGGTCTTTTCATCATGAAAAGTTGGAAGTTTCTTATTTTGTTAAATGTATCTTTTCCCCTGGAAGAGAAATCTTAGTTTTTCAGGATAGTGAATTATTGATTGTATTCCAAGCTACCTTGTTCTTTGGAATATTGTATTCTAGATCCTTTGATCCCTTAATATTGATGCAGTCAGGTCCTGTGTAACCCTTCCAGTGACTCCATGGTCTCAAAATTGCTTCTTTCTGGTGGCTTGCAGGATTTTCTCTTTTATCTGATAGTTATGGAATTTTATCACAATATTCCTTGATGTTTCATTTTGGAATCACTTTCAGGAGGGGATACACACAAACACACACACACATACACAAACACACATACACACACACACACACACACACACACACACATATATATATATATATATTTTTTTTTTCTTCCAATAACTATTTTGCCCTCCATGATATCAGAGAAATTTTCCTTCAAAAGATCCTTAAATATTTAATCCAGATTTTTTTTAACCTCAATGTATTCAGGAAGCTAGATGATTCTTACATTGTCTCTCCTGGATGTAATCTCTATGACAGTAGTTTTGCTAATGAGATATTTTAGGTTTTCTTCTAATTTTTGACATTTTTGTTTTATTTAACAGACTCTTTTTGTCTTGTGAAGTCATTAGTTTCCATTAATTCCATTTTTAAAAGGATATTCTTCATTTTCATTTTGCAAATTCTTTTCCAATTGGTGATTTCTATTTTTGAAGGAGTTTTTAATTTGCCCTATTGTTTTGAGAGAATTATTTTCTTTATGCACTTGTCTAATTGTATTTTCCAATAATTTTTTTCTTGTGGAAAGGAGTTAATTTTCTCTTGGGTTTCTTTTTCCAATTTTTCCAATTAATTTTAAACTACTTCCTGATATCTTCTAAGAAGTCTTTCTGGGCTGGAGATCAATTCATATTCTCCTCAGAAATACTAGCTCTCTGAGTTTTGGTGTTTGTCTTTGAAGTGCTTTCAATGGACCCTCCCTTCCACTAACTTTTCTTCATTTTCCTCAAATCTTGAGTTGGGGAGGGGCTGGTTCACAGACCTTTGGTTTTGAAAAACCTTGAGGTTTTGCTGATTGGGTTTAGTAACTGCAAGTGGACTGGCCAGTAGGGAGTCTTAGAGGCATTCTCTGCAGTGTCTGTGACCTTGACATGTGGCCCACTCCCTAGGCCTGGGGGGTGGGGGTAGAGCAGTGTCTGAACTGTCCTTGAATGATATGGGCTGCACCCTTGGGCTATATAGTTCTGTTCCTTATTATTCAATCTGTACTGAGAGAGATCTGCTGCCCACACATGGACCGATGTGTGTGTGTGTGTGTGTGTGTGTGTGTGTGTGTGTGTGTGTGTATGTGTGGCTTTTTCTCTCTCTACCCCTGACTCACCCACATCCACGATATTCTTCTCCTTGGCTCTTTCTGGATTTTGTGGATATGATTTCAGTTAAGAGGCTTGATCCATATGAGCCTGAGGGAAAGCCAGGAGATCTAAAGACAGTACCTGACTTCTCTCTGTGCCAACCTGGCTGATATGGGTCATATTGCTTCTTTACTGGACTATAAATTCTTTGGGATCAGAAACTAGAAATTACTTTCATATGAATCCTCCACAATTTTCAACTAGCATTTGGTTAAGATTTGCTTAATAAATATTTATTGACTAAGTCATATAAGAAGAGGCATGAAAACAATAAAAATAATGACTATTGAAAAATAAATGGAGGACTTCCAGGGCATAGCCAAGATGGTGGCCCAAAGCTAACATGTTCTTGGAGCTTTTCCCTACCAAAGATAAATGAAGCTTCCACTCTGACATTCACACTGCAAATCCCATCAAGAAAAAGAAAAGATTCAAAGAAACTTTCAACTGTATTAACTCCCCACCAGAAAGACATTGTGGAGGATCTTCTGTGAAGGCCTGTCTCTTTGGGGAGTAAAGGGGAAATAAAGTCCAGGAAGCAGGAGAGAAGGGAAAGCCAGAAGGAGTCTTTTAGCCACTGTGCAATTCAGGTTCAGACAGCTTAATGTTAACAGAGGTCCTGGCACTTAGATATCAAGCTATCAAGGACGATCACAACCCTAAAAAATTCCAGAACCTTAAAATAAAGGAGAGAATATGGTAAGCAATAAGAAGAAAACAATTCAAATACAAAGGGAACACAATCAGTCTAACACAGGACCTTTCAGTGTCAACATTGAAGGACTGGAAAAACTGGAAACACATATTTTGAAGAGATAAAGACCTGGGATTATAACCCAGAATGTACTATGCTGCAAAACTGAGTGAAAAGATAGATGTTTGATTAAATAGAGGACTTCCAAAATTTCCTGACACAAAGACCAGAACTGAACACAGAATTCAATCATCAAATACATGACTGAAGGGTTACATAAAAAAAGAAAAATGAAAAGGGAACTGAAAAAAAAACTGTTTTAAAGAAATGTTGGTGGACTATGAAATTATATACCACAATAAAAGGGAAGATATAATACTTTTAATTCTTTAGAACTTTACTTCTCTTAGGATAATTAAAGGGTAGAATATAAGTGAAGAGAATGAACTTAAACATGTCTATATATGTAAATATGTTTAACAAAATATGTATGTAAAATGCTGACCTGACTATTCCCTGCTGAGGGGAGAGGAATGGGAAGTGAGGGTGGAGGGAAATTTTGTAACCTGCAAATATATATGTACAAATAGATTAAAATAAATAAATAAAAATAACATAAATGGAGAGGAAAAAAAGAAAATAATCATAAAGATGTAAAGTATCAAAATCATAAACCACTAAACTTGGGCCCAAATGAGATACATTGAAAGAGCCCTCCTCTTGTCTCTTTTCAGACTTGAGGGTCTATAATTATTGGATTTTTCACATTTCAGAACTTTTCAATTTGTTCATTTTGCTTTGATGAATATTTTATCTTCCCCCTTATTACTCTTTTGCTAGGGAATGACTATGGAAGAAAACTTCATGAGGAAACATGTACAATATTAAATAAAATATATAAAATATATAAAAGCAGTTCAATACAAAAGTCTTATAGTTGCAAAGAAATCCAGGATGAACTAGTCTAAACCCTCAATGAACAAGAATTAAAACCATTCTCTATGATAAATAGTTATTTAAAATATTGAATAGATATAAAATGATTTTTAACCCTTAAAAGCAAACTTCCAGCCAAGATGGCAGAGGGAAGACAGGCAAAATTCTAAAGTCTCCTGATCTTTGTCCATCTATGATATGAAACAAACCTCTAAACAGAAATCTGATCCATAACACCCAGAAAGCAAAGGCAGGAGCAAGTACATCTACCTCAGGATTTCCCTTCACCAGTCCTGCGTGAGTCTGGGTGCAGAGGGGGTATAAGTCATGGGATCAGCCTGCTTAGCAGCAGGGTTGGAACTCAGGAGCCTGAGGGCCTGAAAGCCGGACCTGTGTCAAAAGTGGGGCTAGAGTCTGGTAGACCATGAGGGCTTAGGTCAACAAGGGAGCAGAGGAATTGGTGTTGGTATTGACACTTGGAAGCTTGCGTGCAGGGCTCAGGGAAGAGTTCCAGTGCAGGAGAGCTGCAGACATAATCCCTGGGCTCCTCTGGTCCAGAGGAACTCTGAAGCCACACCTCCATTTCAGCTAAAGCCTCTTCCTAGAACAAACACAATCACTAACCTTCTGCCCCAGGCAAATGTATGTGAGCAGAAGAACCAATTCAGCTGGCAATGGGGAGAGGGATGACCTCAACACAGGGTAAAGACCACCACTGATTGAATAAATAATATTTAACAGCTTCAATCACTCCCTCCAGGCCAAGGGAGAATGTCTCAACCAAGTTCACAGACACTCCAGAGAAAGCAACCAGCACCCCATACTAGACAGTTGGAGAAATTACCCTTAGTGAGCAAATTGTCTACCACCCTCAACTGGCCAGCTGGAGATACTGAACTCAGTGAGTAAAGCCTCTATGGATGGCAACACCAAACCTCTGTGACCTAGCCCCTCACCAACTCAAGGACTTAGTAAAATGAAGAAAGGTGAGCGGAAAGGTGGACCCATAGAAAAATTCTTGGAAGGAAAATACCCTAACTCAGAGAGACCTAGAAGCTCTGAGGAGAATATGGTCTGGTCTCCAGCACAAAAGGATTTCTTTGTAGAAGTAAGGAAGGAGTTTAAAAATAAGTTGGAAAATTTTAGAAAAGAAATCCAAGAGAAGAATAACATTTGCAAAAAAGAAAAAAATCATTGGAAAATACAATTGGACAAATACAAAATGAGAATAATTCTCTCAGACCCTCAACTGAACAAATACAAAATTAGAATAACTCTCTCAGATTCTCAATTTGGCAAATGCAAAAAGAAAATGATACTCTCAAGAGCTCAATCAGTGAAATGGAAAGCTTGTTCAAAAATAGTATTGACCAATTGGAAAAGGAGTTGCAAAAGGTAAAAGAAAAAAACACCTCTCTAGAAATAATAATGGAGTCTGTGGGAACTAATAACTTCATGAGACAGCAAGAGCCTGTTAAACCAAACCAAAAAATAGAAAAAATGTAAAATACTTCATCAGCAAAACCACTGACCTCTAGAACAGATCAAGAAGAGGCAACCTGAGAATTATTGGACTTCCTGAAAAGAGTGCAAAGGAAAAAAAAGGCTAGATTAATATTACAAGATCTAGTGATGGAAAATTGCCCTCATATCATGGAACCAGAGGACAAAATAATTAGTGAAAGTATGTATAGGTCCCCTCTGGAAAGAGATCCTAAAAAAAATACTCCAAGGAATGTTGTAGCCAAATTCCGGAACTATCGGATAAAAGAGAAAATCATGTAAGAGGCCTGAAATAAACAATATAAATACCGAGGAGCCATAGTAAATGTTATGCAGGACCTGGCTGCATCAACATTAAGGGAATCCAAGGGCCTGGAATGAGATATTCCTGAAGAGCAATGGAGCTTGGAATGCAGCTAAGAATCCACTATCCCGCAAAGCTGAGCTTTCCACTTCAGGAAAAAAAGATAGACATTCAACAAAATGGAAAAATTCCAAAAATTCCTGATGAAAAGACCAGAACTAAATAGAAAATTTGGATATCAAACAAGATGTTCAAGAGACATGAAAAGGTTAAAAGAAGAGGGGGATAAAGGAAAAAAAAAACCTGCTATCCAATAGAAACTGGCCATATCCTAGCATGGGGAAAATATTCTAATGACTCTTGAGAATTGTAAGTCTACTCTAACAGAGGAAATAAAATGAGCTGGAAGTGATGGACACTCATGACTTATACATGAGACTGCTATCCAATGGGATGAAATGGGCTATAAGCCTACTTAAGGGAAAGACTCTAATAACTCAAAAATTGAACTCTATTAGATAAAATATACTTAGCTAGAAGTGATGGATACTCAGAATTTTCTATGACTGAGATAGAATGATTTAAAAACACAACCTCCTTAAAAAGGGGGACAGGAAGGAGGTGGAAAGAGTGAGGGGGTTGAAAGGAGTAAATCTGATTACATGAAGAGGTACAAAAGACTAATGGTAATAGAGTGGCAAAAGGGAGGAGATGAGAAACACCTGAATCTTCTTCTCATCAGACTTGGCTTAAAGTAAAATTACACACATTCTCAGTTAAAGAGCTATTATTAAAGTAACATAATATATAATTACATGTAGTTATATAATAGTTATAATATAAACTAGTTATAAAATTTATTATAGACAGTTGGAAAAATTACCCTCCATGAAAAAATCCTCTAGCACCCTCAACTGGCCAGCTAGAGATACTGAACTCAGTGAGTAAAGCCTCTAGTGGGTATTATAAGGTGAGAAGTGGAGGGGGGGGAATGGAGACAGGAAGGGGGGAAAGAGCGAACTAACAGAAGGAAGGGAAGGGAAAAGGGAAAATGGGAAAGGGGAAAGAAAGGTGAGGGGGTGGATATAGGAGGGTAAACATAATGAAGGGGGTGGTATTCAGAAACAAAATACCCATAGATATCGATAAAGGGGAGAAAAGGGGAAAAATGCAAACAGAGGGAAGATAGCATGAAGGGAAATAAAGAGTTAATAATTATAACTTAGAATGTGAATGGGATGAACTTCCCCTTAAAATGAAAGCAAATTGCAAAGTGGATTAAAAACCAGAATCCTATAGTATGCTGCTTACAAGAAACTAATTTGAAGCAGAGAGATACCTATAGATAAAAGGTAAAAGGTTGGAGCAAAATATATTTTGCTTCAGCTGAAGTAAAAAAAGCAGGAATTAATCCTTATCTCATACAAAGCAGCTACAAAAATAGAAAATGGTAAAAGAGATAAGGAAGGAAACCATATCTTCTTAAATGATACTATAGAAAATAAAGGGATTTCAATACTGAATATATATGCACCCAATGGGATAGCATCCAAATTCTTAGAGGAGAACCTGAAAGAGCTACAGGAAGACATAGACAGCAAAACGTGACTAGTAGGAGACCTCAACTTCCTCCTTTCAGTTATAGATAAATTGAATAATAAAATAAAAGAGAAAGAAGTTAAGGAGGTAAATAGATTGTTAAAAAAAAGTAAGATGTGATACACTTATGGAGGAAATAGAATGGGGATAGAAAGAATATACCTTTTTCTCTGCAATACAACTCACTTATACCAAAATTGACCATATACTAGGACATAAAAACCTAATAATAAATTGCAGACAGGAAGAATAAATGAATGCATCTTTCTCAGATCACACTGCAATAAAAAGCATATGCAATATTGGGCCAGGAAGGTATAGACCCAGAACTAATTGGAAACTGAATAACCTCATTTTAAAAATGAGTGGATCAAACAACAAATTATAGAAAGAATTATTTTTTTTCTACATAATCACAATAATGAAACAACATACAAAAACCTATGAGATTCACTCAAAGTAGTTGTAAGGGGTTATAGTATAACTTTAAATGATTACATGAGGGGTGGCTAGGTGGCACAGTGGATAAGCACCGGTCCTGGAGTCAGGAGTACCTGGGTTCAAATCTGGTCTCAGAAACTTCATAATTACCTAGCTGTGTGGCCTTGGGCAAGCCACTTAACCCCATTTGCCTTGCAAATAAAACCTAAAAAAAATAAATGATTACATGAATAAATTAGAGAAAGAGGAAATCAAGGAACTAAATATGCAATTAAAAATTAGAGAAAGAACAACTTAAAATTCCCCAATTTGATTCCAAATTAGAAATTCTAAAAATTAAAGGGGAAATTAATAAAATCAAAATCAAAAAGCTATTGAATTAATAAATAAAAGGAAGAGTTGGTTTTATGATTAAAAACAATAAAATTGATAAAGCTCTAGTCAATTTGATCAAAAGTAAAAGATTTGCTAGTATAAGAAATGAAAAAGGTGAACTCACCACCAATGAGGAGGAAATTAAAGTAATAATTTATAATCATTTTGCCCAATTCTATGTCAATAAATTTGACAATCTAAGTGAAAAGGATGAATATTTACAAAAATATAAGTTGCCCATATTAAATGAAGAAGAGATCAAATACCTAAACAACACCATCTCAGAAAAAAAATTCAAAAAGCCGTCATTGAGCTCCATAAGAAAAAATCTCCATGGACTAATAGATACACAAATAAATTCTACCAAAAAATTTAGGAAAAATTATTTCCAATTCTATATAAATGCTCTGGAAAAATAGGTGAAGGTGGAACTCTGCCTAACTCTTTCTATAACACCAACATGATGCTGACACCTAAACCAGGAATAGTTAAAACAGAGAAAGAAAATTATAGACCTATCTCCTATGAATATAGATGCAACAATGTTAAATAAAATCTTAGCTAAATGACTACAACAAGTTATCACTAGGATAATATGTTTTAACCAAGTAGGATGCATTCCAGGAATGTAGGGTTGATTCAATATTAGGAAAACTCTTAGTATAAACAATTGTATCAAAAGCAAACTTATCAGAAATTATATGAACTTATCAATAGATGTTGAAAAAGCTTTTGACAAAATACCACAGCCATTCACACTAAATACACTAGAGAGTGTAGGAATAAATAGACTGCTCCTTAGAATAATAACGAAACTATCTGAAAGCATCAACAAGTCTATATTCAATGGGGAGAGGCTAGAAGAATTCCCAACAAGATCAGGGGTGAAACAAGGATACTCATTATCACCTCTACTATTCAGTATTATATTAGAAATATTAGCACCAGCAATTAGAAAAGAAAAAGAAATTGAAGGAATTTGAATTGGGAAGGAAGAGACAAAACTTACTCTTTGCAGATGACATGATGGTATATCTAGAGAAACCCAAGAAATCATACAAATACCTACTGGAAACAATTAGAAATTTTAGCAAAGTTACAGGTGATAAAATAAACCCTCATAAACCCTCAACTTTTCTATATATGATTACCAAGGTACAAGAGGATGAACTAGAAAGAGAAATCCCATTCAAAGTAACATCAGACAATATAAAATGCTTGGGAGTCTATTTGCCAAGGCAGACTCAGAAAGATTTTGGAAACAATTATAAAACACTTCTCATGCAAATTAATTCCAAATTAAATAACTGGGCAAACATCAACTGCTCATGGATAGGTAGAGCTAATTCAAGAGAAATGACAATTCTATCCAAACTATACTACCTGTTTTGTGCCCTGCCAATCAAAATTCCAAAAAGTTACTGTAGTGAGTAAGAAAAAAATTGTAATTAAATTTATATGAAGAAATAAAAAGTCAAGAATTTCCAGAGATTTATTGAAAAAAGTGCAAAAGAAGGTGACTTAGACCTACCTGATATAAAAGTATATTATAAAGCATCATTCATCAAAACTATCTGATATTGGCTAAGAAATAGAGTGGTGGACCGATGGAATAGACTAAGTGCAATAGCAGGAAAATGTAGTTATAGTAATAGTATAGTATACTTATAGTAATCTCCTGTTTGATAAACCCAAAGAGTCCAGCCATTGGGATAAAAACTCCCTCTTCAATAAAAACTGCTTGGGGTTGACTTCCAGCCAAGATGGCAGAGAGAAGACAGGCACAGTTCTAAAGTCTACTGATCTCTTCCCCATCTATCACATGTAACAAACCTCTTAAAAGAAATCCAAACCAGGAAACCCAGAAAGAAAAGCCAGGAGAGGAAAATCTACCTCAGGATTTGTCTCCCACAGCAGCCTTGCCTGAATACTGGCAGGTGAGTCTGAGCTCCCAGGGAAGATCAGCCAGAACAACAGCTGAATCGGAACCGGGAGTCTGAGGGCCCGAGAGCCAGACCTGCTGGATCAGTGGTGGGGCTGGACGAAGGGGGCTTGGGTCCATGGGGAAGCAGAGGTGCTGGGATGTAATGGGATGTAACTGGCTTTAACTCCACTGGGGAGAAAGACTCTAATAACTCTCAGGAATTTAGACTCTATTCAACAGAATATACTGAACTAGAAGGGACAGACACTCAGAATTTTCTATGACTTAGATAGAAGGCTGTAAAAAAATAAACTACCTCCCTAAAAAGGGGGACAGAAAAGAGACAGGAGGAGGGAGGGGATTGAATGGGACAAATCTCATTACATTAAGAGGTACAAAAAAACCCTATGGAAATAGAGGGGAAGAAGGGAGTAGAGGAGAAACACCTGAATCTTCTTCTCATCAGACTTGGCTTAAAGTTAACCTAAACATATTCAGTTAACTTTTAAAACATCTAACCTTTCAAGAAGTAAAAGGGGAAAAGGGGAGGGGGGGCAGAGAAAGGGAAGCGGAGTAGAGGAAATAAGGGTAAATAACAAAAGGAAGGGAAGGGAACAGGGAAAGGGGAAAGAAAGTGGAGGGTGTGATATGAGGGCAAACACACTGCAGGTGGTGGTATTCAAAAACAAAATACTGGGGAATATGGATAAAGGGGGGGAAAGGGGGAAAATAGAAATGGAGGGAAGATAGCACAGAGGGCAATAAAGAATTAGCAATCATAACCTTGAATGTGAATGGATGAACTCTCCCTTAAAACGTAACCAAATAGCAAAGTAGATTAAAAACCAGAATCCTACAATATGCTGCTTACAAGAAACTCATTTGAAGTAGAGAGATACATATAGAGTGAAGGTAAAAGGTTGGAGCAAAATATATTTTGCTTCAGCTGAAGTAAAAAAAGCAGCAGTAGCAATCCTTATCTCAGAAAAATCAGCAGCAAAAATAGATAGCATTAAAAGAGATAAGGAAGGAAACTTTATCCTCCTAAAAGGTACCATAGAAAATAAAGTCATTTCAATATTGAATATATATGGACCCAGTGGGACAGCACCCAAATTCTTAGAGGAGAAGTGGAAAGAATTACAGGAAGACATAGACAGCAAAACTCTACTAGTAGGAGACCTCAACCTCCCACTATCAGATCTAGATAAATCAAATCATAAAACAAACAAGAAAGAAATTAGGGAGGTAAATAGATTGTTAGAAAAATTAGATATGGTAGACTTATGGAGGAAACTGAATGGGGATAGGAAGGAATATACCTTTTTCTCTGCAGTACATGGAACTTATACAAAAATTTACCATGTACTAGGACATAAAAACCTAATGATCAACTGCAGAAAGGCAGAAATAGGGAATACATCTTTCTCAGATCACAATGCAATAAAAGTCATATGCAATACCGGGCCAAGGAAATATAGACCCAGAGAAAATTGGAAACTGAATAACCTCATCTTAAAAAATGAGTGGAACATAAAACAAATTATAGAAAGAATTAACCATTTTATCCTAGATAATGATAATAATGAAACAACATACCAAAACATATGGGATTCATTCAAAGCAACTCTCAGGGGATATATTATAGCTCTAAATGCTTATATGAATAAATTGGAGAAAGAGGAAATCAATGAACTAAACATGAAGCTAAAAAAATGAGAGAGAGCACAAATCAAAAATCCCCAATCAAATACCAAATTAGAAATTTTAAAAATCAACGGAGAAATTAATAAACTTGAAAGCAAAAAAACTATTGAATTAATAAATAAAACAAAAAGTTGGTATTATGAAAAAACCAATAAAATTGATAAACCTCTGGTCAATTTGATTAAAAAAAGAAAGAAGGAAAACCAAATTGCGAGTATTATAAAAAAAAGGTGAACTCTCCACCAATGAGGGGGAAATTAAAGTAATAATTCGAAATTATTTTGACCAACTTTATGCCAATAAATTTGATAATCTAAGTGAAATAGATGAATATTTACAAAAATATAAGTTGCCCAGGTTAAACGAAGAAGAGATTAAATACCTGAACAACACTATCTGAGAAAAATAAATTCAACAAGCCATTAGTGAACTCCCCCCCCCACAAAATCTCCATTGCCTGATGGATTCACAAGTGAATTCTACCAAACATCTAAGGAACAATTGGTTCCAATCCTATATAAACTCTTTGGAAAAATAGGGAAAGATGGAACCGTACCTAACTCTTTCTATGAAACCAATATGGTACTGCTGCCTATAGCAGCAAGAGTTAAAACAGAGAAAGAAAATTATAGACCTATTTCTCTGATGAATATAGATGCAAAAATCCTAAATAAAATCTTAGCAAAACGATTACAACACGTCATCCCTAGGAATATACATTATGATCAAGTAGGATTTATTCCAGGAATGCAGGGTTGGTTTAATATTAGGAAAACTGTTAGTATACTCAATTATATGAATAACAAACCTATCAGAAACCATATGATCATATCAATAGATGCTGAAAAAGCTTTTGACAAAATACAGGATCCACTCCTATTAAAAACACTAGAGAGTGTAGGAATAAATGGACTGTTCCTTAAAATAATTAGCAGTATCTATCTGAAACCATCAACAAGCATTATACTCAATGGGGAGAGGCTAGAGGCATTCTCAATGAGATCAGGGGTTAAACAAGGGTGCCCATTATCACCACTACTGTTCAATATTGTATTAGAAATGTTAGCATCAGCAATTAGAGAAGAAAAAGAAATTAAAGGAATTAGAATTGGTAAGGAAGAGACAAAACTCTCACTAATCGCAGATGACATGATGGTCTACCTAGAGAATCCCAAGATATCATCTAAAAAACTACTGGAAACAATTAGCAATTTTAGCAAAATTGCAGGTTATAAAATAACCCCCCATAAATCCTCAACTTTCCTATATATGACTAGCAAGAAACAGCAGGAAGAGCTAGAAAGAGAAATGCCATTCAAAGTAACCTCAGACAGTGTAAAATACGTGGGAGTCTATTTGCCAAGACAGACTCAGAATCTTTTTGAAAACAATTATAAAACACTTCTCACACAAATTAAATCAGATTTAAATAACTGGGCAAATATCAACTGCTCATGGATAGGTAGAGATAATATAATAAAAATGACAATTCTTCCAAAACTGAACTATCTGTTTAGTGCCCTACCAATCAAAATTCTAAAAAAAATGCTTTAATGAGGTAGAAAAAATTGTAAGTAAATTCATATGGAGAAATAAAAAGTCAAGAATTGCCAGGAGCTTAATGAAAAAAAAAATGCAAACGAAGGTGGCTTAGCACTACCCGATCTAAAATTATATTATAAAGCATCAGTCATCAAAACTGTTTGGTATTGGCTAAGAAATAGAGTGGTGGACCAGTGGAATAGACTAGGTATAAAATCAGGAGAGGATTATAGTGATCTGCTGTTTGATAAACTCAAAGAGTCTGGCCGTTGGGTC
This sequence comes from Macrotis lagotis, assembly GCF_037893015.1. Classification (NCBI taxonomy): domain Eukaryota; kingdom Metazoa; phylum Chordata; class Mammalia; order Peramelemorphia; family Peramelidae; genus Macrotis; species Macrotis lagotis. The sequence goes on along the minus strand of NC_133660.1, from coordinate 66,282,515 downwards.
CCTCTTTGATAAAAATTGCTGGGATAATTGGAATTTAGTATGGAAGAAACTTAGATTAGACCAACACCTCACACCCTTTACCAAGATAAGATCCAAATGGTTACAGGACATAGATATAAAAAACAATACTATAAGCAAATTAGAAGATCAAGGACTAGCCTACTTGTCAGATCTATGGAAAGGGGAACAGTTTATGACTAAAGAAGAGTTGGAGAACATCACTAAAAACCAATTAGATTACTTTGATTACATTAAATTAAAAAGTTTTTGCATAAATAAAAACAATGTAATCAAGATCAAAAGAAAAGTAGTAAATTGAGAAACATTCTTTACAACTAATGATTTTGACAAAGGACTCATTTCTAAAATATACAGAGAACTGAGTCATATTTTTAAAACAAAAAACCATTCCCCAATTGACAAATGTTCAAAGGCAATTTACAGATGAGGAGATCAAAGTAATCCATAGCCATATGAAAAAATGCTATAAATCATTAATTATTAGAGAAATGCAAATTAAAGCTTCGCTGAGGTACCACCTCACACCTCTCAGATTGGCCAGTATGACCAGGAAGGATAATGATCATTGTTGGAAGAGATGTGTGAAATCTGGGACACTATTACACTGTTGGTGGAGCTGTGAACTCATCCAACCCTTCTGGAGAGCTATTTGGAACTATGCCTAAAGGGCAACAAAAATGTGCATACCCTTTGACCCAGCAATACCACTACTGGATCTATACCCTGAAGAGATGAGGAAAAAGGATAAAAACATTACTTGTAAAAAAATATTTATAGCAGCCCTGTTTGTGGTGGCAAAGAAGTGGAAATCCAGTAAATGTCCTTCAATTGGGGAATTGTTTAGCAAACTGTGGTATATGTATATCATGGAACACTATTGTTCTATTAGAAACCAGGAGGGATGGGATTTCAGGGAAAACTGGAGGGATTTGCATGAACTGATGCTTAGTGAGATGAGCAAAACCAGAAAAACACTGTACACTCTAACAGCAACATGGGAATGATGTTCAACCTTAAAGGACTTGCTCATTCCATCCGTGCAACAATTGGGACCAATTTTTGGCTGTCTGCAAAGGAGAGTACCATCTGTATCCAGATAAGGAGCTGTGGAGTTTGAACAAAGTACAAGGACTATTCCCTTTAATTTGGAAAAAAAATCCAGATGTCTTATGGTTTGATCTGGTTACCTCTGAGAATTCTGTTCTCTTTAAGGATATGATTTCTCTCTCATCACACCCAATTTGGATCGAGGTACAACACGGAAACAAAGTAAAGACGGATGGAGTGTTATCTGTGGGGTGGGGGTGGGGGGAAGGAAGCATGATTGGGGGAAAACTGTAAAACTCAATATTTTTAATAAAAAATAAAAAAAATAAAAACTGCTTGGAAAATTGGAAGTTAGTATGGAAGAAACTTAGATTAGAGCAACACCTCAAACTCTATACCAAGATAAGGTCAAAATGGATACAGAATTTAGATCTAAAAAAGCAATACCATAAGCAAACTAGAAGATCAAGGACTAGTTTACCTGTCAGATCTATGGAAAGGAAAGCAGTTTATGCCTAAGGAAAAATGTAGAACATCAGTAAAAACAAAATAGATGTTTTCAATTACAATACATTAAAAAACTTTTGCATAGACAAAACCACTGTAACCAAGATCAAAAGAAATGTAGTAAAGTGGAAAAACATATTTACAACTAATGTTTCTGTCAAACGACTCATTTCTAAATTTGACAGAGAACCGAGTCCATTTTTTTAGAAAAGCCACTCCCCAATTGACAAATTATCAAAGGATATGCAAAGGAATTTTAAAGATGAGGAGATCAAAATTATCCATAGTCATATGAAAAATTGCTTGAAATCATTACTTATTAGAGAAATGCAAATTAAAGCTTCTCTGAGTTACCACATCATGCCTGTCAGACTGGCCAATATGACTGGAAAGGATAACCATCATTGCTAGAAGAATTGTGGGAAATCTGGGACACTATTACACAGTTGGTGGAGCTGTGAACCCATCCAACCTTTCTGGAGAGAAATGTGGAACTATGCCTAAAGGGCAACAAAAAAGTGCATACCCTTTGATCCAGCAATACCACTGGGTCTATACCCTGAACAGATGATGAAAAAGGATAAAAACATCACTTGTACAAAAATTTTCATAGCACCCCTATTTGTGGTGACAAAGTATTGGAAATCAAGTAAATGTCTTTTAATTGAGGAATGGCTTAGCAAACTGTGGTATATGTATGTCATGTAACAATATTGTTCTTTTAGAAAACAGGAGGGATGGGAATTCAGGGAGTCCTGGATGGATTTGCTTGAGCTGATGCTGAGTGAGATGAGCAGAACCAGAAAAAAAAACTGTACACCCTAACATGGGGGCAATGATCAACCTTGATGATGTTCCATCAGTGGAACAATCAGGGACAATTTGAGGCTCTCTGCAATGGAGAATACCATCTGTATTCAGAGAATGAACTGTGGAGTTTGTACAAGGACCAAGAATTATTACCTTTAATTTAGGGAAAAAAAATAAAACTGATATCTTGTTGTCTGATCTTGCTATCTCTTTTACTTTATGTTTTTTCCTTGGGGATATGATTTCTCTCTCATGACATTCATTTTAGATCAATGTATACTGTGGAAACAATATAAAAACTGACAAATTGTCTTCTGTGGGGGCAAGGGAATTAATATTGGCAGAAAAATTGTAAAACTTAAAATAAATAATTTTTTAAAAAAGTTTTAAACAATTCAAAATAAAATAGAGAACCTAAACACTATTATCAGGCTATGATAAATGTAGGAAAAGATGAGCATTTTTAAAAATATATATTTGTTCAATTTTTAAAATAAGTTGGGAAAAAATTGTTTGAAGAAATTAAACTCATATTAAGAGATAAATTGCATTTACATCCTTGTTATAATTATCTTTTGGTATATTTCCATTTGTAATAAACCAAACCTCAGAAAACCCTAAATTTACTTAATACCTCCAAAGAAAATATCTCTCCAAAATGATTTTGCAGTGAGTTACATTTTCCTGTTGCAGAGTGTGCCAAAAGTCTTAAAGTATTTTTAGCTTCTAAAAGTTTTTTTTTAATTTTTTTTGCATGGTAATGGGGTTAAGTGGCTTACCCAAGGTCACATGGCTAGGTAATTATGAAGTGTCTGAGGCTGGATTTGAACTCAGCTTCTCCTGACTCCAGGGCCCTCACTCCACACCCTGTGCTCTCTCCACTGTGCAACCTAGCTGCCACTTAAGGGTTTTAAAATATTAAACCTTACATCTTATAGATTTTGGGGGAAACTCATATATAGCTAAAGATGTTTTAAAATATATTCAGGAAATATGTTTTCATCATATGTGTCAATTCTTATTAAATAATACTTTGAACATAATTGGAAAACTAAAATTCTTAATTTTTAGTCTTTTTACTATATTAATATTTTATTTGTTTTCTGATTATATACAAAAGAAGTTTCTACCTATCATTTTTGTAAAGTTTGAGTTTTACAAATTTCCCCCATCCTCTCTTTGTTCTCCCCTCTCCCCCACAGAAGGCAATTTGATAATCTTTACATTGTTTCCAGGCTTTGTATTGATCAAAACTGAATGTGTTGAGGAGAAAAAAAATACCCTAGAGGAAGAAATAAAATATTAGAAAAAGCAAAATTATATAGTATATAAGACTTTCTTAAAAATTGAAGGAATTAATCTTTCATCTTTGTTTAAACTTCACAGTTCTTTCTTTGTATATAGATGGTATTCTCTATCACAGATACCCTAAAATTGTTCCTGATTATTGCACTTATGGATGGAATACGCATATCCGTTAAGGTTGCTCTTCACCACATGTTGCTGTTATGGTATAAAATATTCTTCTGGTTCTGCTCATTTCAATCAGCATCAATTTATTCATGTTTTTCTAAGATTCTCTGAAATTCCATCCCTTCTGATATTGAATAAAACAAGTGTTCAATCATAAATATATATATATATATATGTATATATATATATATATATATATATGTATATATACCACAAGTTGTTCAGCTATTCCCCAGTTGATGCACAGCCCTTCAATTTCCAGTTATTTGCCACTACAAACAGAGCTGCTATGAATATTTTTGTATAAAGGATGTTTTTACCCTTTATTCATGACCTCTACAAAGTATAGACCCAATAGTGGTATTGCTGATTAAAGGGTATACACATTTTTATTGTTCTTTAGTCATAATTCCAAATTGCTCTCCAGAAAGGTTGGATCTGTTCACAGCTCCACTAATAATACATTATTTTCCCAGATTTCTCTCATTGCTTCCAACATTGATTGTTATCCTTTCTGGTCAAATTGGCCAATCTGAGAGGTGTAAGTTGGTATCTCAGAGATGATTTACTTTGCATTTCTCTAATCAGTAATTATTTAGAACAATTTTTCATATAACTATAGATAGCTTTGATTTCCTCATCTGCAAATTGGTTTCGCATATCCTTTGTTCATTTGTCAAATGGGGAAGGCCTTTTTTCATGTTTGACTCAGTTCTCTATATATTTTAGAAATGAGTCCTTTGTTTGAAATATTAGCTGTAAAAATTGTTTCCCAATTTACAATATTTCTTTTGTTTATGGTTAGAGTGGTTTTATTTGTGCAAAAGTGTTTTAATTTAATGTAATCAAAATTATCCAATTTGTTTTTTATGATGTTTTCTATCTTTTCCTTGGTCATAATCTGGTCCTCTTTCCAAAGATATGAAAGGTAAACTATTCCTTGCTCTCCTAGTTGTTTATAATATTGTTCTTATGTTTAAATCCCATGCCAGTTTTGATCTTATATTGGTGTAGGTGTGGTCTAAATTTCTGCAATATTATCTGTCAGTTTTCCCAGCAGATTTTACCAAAGAGTGAGTTCTTCCCAGAAGCTAGACTCTGGGTTTATAATCATTTATAATCAGTTCTTGATGTCCCTTTTGCGCCTAGTCTATTCCATTGATCCACAACTGTATTTCTAAGGCAATACCAACCAGCTTTAATGACTGTTGTTTCTTAAAATTTTAGATCTAGTAAAGGCTAAGCTCTACTTCTTTTGCATTTTTTTCATTAAATCCCCTAATATTCTTATCTCTTTTGTTTCTCCATATGAATTTAGTTAGTTTTCTCTAGTTTACTTGGTTATGGAACTAAATAAGTAGTTTAATTTAGATAGAATTGCAATTTTTTTATTATCTTAACTCGACCTACCCATGAGCAGTTGACATTTGTATAGTTATTTATGTTTGATATTATTTGTGTGAAAAGTGTTTTCATAGTTGTTTTCATAGAGTTTCTGAATCTGCCTTGACAAGTAGACTCCCAATTACTTTAAATTATCTGAAGTTACGTTAAATGAAATTTCTCTTTCTAGCTCTTGCTGCTGTATATTGCTAGTGTTATATAGAAAAGCTAAGGATGTATGTGAGTTTATTTTAAATCCTGTGACTTTGATAAAATTGATAATTGTTTCTAATAGTTTCTAGATGATTTTTTTAGGGTTCACTAGGTATGCCATCATGTCATCTGCAGAGTGAGAGTTGTTTCTTCCTTCCCAATTCTAATTCCTTCAATTTCTTTTTCTTCCCTTATTGCTGAAGCTAGCATTTCTATGACAATATTAAAGAGTAGTGAACCCCTGTTTCACCCTTGACTTTATTAAATTATTATTTATTTGTTATATATTAATTTATATATATATATATATAATGTTATATACTATTTTTTTATTATTATTTATTAGCCTATCCCCATTGCACATAATGCTTCTTTATGGTTTCACACAGGTAGTGCTTATAATCCTAATGAGCAATTCATTTATTCCTATGCTCTCTGATGTTTGTAGTAGGAATGGGTACTATATTTTGTCAAAGGCTTTTTCATCATCTCTTGTGATAAACATATCATATCTGTTATGTTTTTTTTTTCAAGGCAAATGGGGTTAAGTGGCTTGCCCAAGGCCCCACAGCTAGGTAATTAGTAAGTGTCTGAGGCCGAAATTGAACTCAGGTCCTCCTGACTCCTAGTCAGTGCTCTATCCGGTGCTCTATACACTGCGTCACCTAGCTGCCTTCTATCTGTTATGTTTTTTAAATTGGTATAGCTAATAATTCTGCTTGGTCATAGTGTATTATCCTAGTGGTAACTTGCTGTAATTGTTTTGCCAAGCTTTTATTTAAGATTTTTGAATCCATATTCATTAGGGAAATCAGTGGATAATTTTCTTTCTTTGTTTGACTCTTTATGCTTTAAGTACTCAGCACCACATTGGTATCAAAGAAGGAATTAGGCAGAGTTTCATCTTCACCTATTTTTCCAAAGAGTTTATATAGAATTGGAACCAATTCTTACTTAAATATTTGATAGAATTCATTTGTGAATGCATTTGGTCCTGGAGATTTTTTCATAGGGAGTTCAATAATGGTTTGTTTTATTTCCTTTTCTGAGATAGGGTTATTTAGGTATTTATTTTCCTCTTCATTTAACTTCTGCAACTCTTACTTTTGTAAATGTCCATCTCACTTAGATTATCAAATTTATTAACAAATAGTTTGGGGGCAGCTAGGTGGCATAGTGGATAAAGACCTTGGAGTCAGGAGTACCAGGGTTCAAATCTGGTCTCAGACACTTACTAATTACCGAGCTGTGTGGCCTTGGGCAAGCCACTTTACCCCATTTGCCTTGCAAAAACCAAAGGAAAAAAAAAAACAAATAGTTGGGCAAAATAGTTCTGTTTTATTTAATTTAATCCTCATTTTTGGTAATTTTACCTTTTTTCTTTTTTGATACTAGTAATTTGATTTTCTTCTTTCATTTTTTAAGTCGAGTTATCTACTTTTTCATAAAACCAATTCTACATTTTATTTATAAGTTCAATAATTTTCTTGCTTTCAATTTTTTTAATTTCTGCTTTAATTTTTAGAATGGTTAATTTGCTTTAGTTGGAGGGTTTGGGTTTATTCTTTCTCTAATATTTTCATTTGCATACTCAATTCATTGATTTATTTCTCTTTTTTAATAATGTAAGCATTTAAAGATACTATATATTTCCTAATAACGGCTTTGGCTTTATCCCATAAATTTTGGTATGTCGCCTCATTATTGTCATTGTCTATGATGAAGTCATTTATTTGGTATATATATATATATTTTTTGATCTACTCATTTTGTAAAATGATGTTATTTAGTTTCCAATTAGTTTTAGGTCTACCTCTCCATGACCCATTATTGCATGTGATTTTTTTATTGTAGTTTGCCCAGAAAAGGCAGTATTCACTATTTCTGCCATTCTGCATGTGGTTATGAGGTTTTTATGTCCTAGTGCATGGTCAAATTTTTCTGTCGGTGCCATGTGTTGCAGTTCAATTTTCTCTAAAAGGTCTATCTTGTAGGTTTTCTAACATTCTATCTACTTCCTTATCTGCATTCTTCTTTATTTTACTTTATTCTATTGTTTATAAATTACATTTATCTAATTCTGAGAGAGTTAGGTTGAGGTCTCCCACTAGTAGAGTTTTGTTGTCTATGACTTCCAGTAACTCATTCAGGTTCTCCTCAAAGTATCTGGTTACTAGACCACTTGGCGCATACATATTTAGTATTGAAATTGCTTCATTATCTATGGTACCTTTTATAGGATATGATTTCCTTCTCTTTTAATAAGATCTATTTTTGCATTTTCTTTTTCTGAGATAAGGATTCCTACCCTTGCCCTGTTCACTTCAGTTGAAGCATAATTTATTCTGCTCTAACCTTTTATGTTTATTGTATATATCTCTGTTTCAAATGAGTTTCTTATAAGCAGCATATTTGTAAGATTATGATTTTTAATCCACTGTTCTAGCCACTTACGTTTTATAGGAGAGTTCATTCCATTCACTTTCAAAGTTATAATAACTAACTCTTTATTGCCCCCCATGCTATCTTCCCTCTCGCTATATTTTCCACATACATTTTTACTTTATCCATATTCCCCCATATTTTTCTTTGAATACCACCTCCTTCAGTGTGTTTTCTCCCTTAAGTCCAACATCTGTCCCCTTTGTTTCTCCTTTCCCTTTCCCCTTTCTTCCTTCCTTTCCTTCTGTCAGTTCTTATTTTCCTTCCCTCTTTCCATTTCCTCTCTTAATATTTGAAACATAAGACAATTTTCTAAACTTAACTGTGTGTGTCTGTGTGTGCATGTGTGTGTGTTTGTGTGTTAATCCTTCTTTGAGCCAAGTCTGATGAGAGTAAGATTCAAGCAGTTCTCACCTCCTCCCTTCTTCCTGTCTTTTGCAATAGGTCCTTTGTACCTCTTCATGTAATGTAATTTATACCATTCATTCTCCTCCATCCTCCCATCTATTTATTGCTCCCCCTTTTCAAAAAGATTATTTTTAAATCTTTCTGTCAAAGTCATGGACAAGTCTTGAGTGTCCATTACTTTTGTATAAGTATATCCTCTCTAATAGAATTACAGTTCTCAAGAATTATTAGAATCTTTCACTCAGTTGAGGATATAGGCATTTTAATCTTATTGGATATCATTTTCTTCTTTTCCTCTTTTTTTCTTTTCATGTATCTCTTGAGTCTTCTATTTGAAGTCCAAATTTTGTATTTAGCTTTGGCCTTTCTTCAGGAAAAGACGGAAGTGAGCTATATTGTGTAATGTCCATCCTTTCCCCTGGAAGAGAAGGCTCAAATTTTCCAGATAGTGACTTCTTCGCTGCATTCCAAGTCTTTCCATGTTTTTCTAAAATCAACCACTTCTTATAAAGCCATAGTATATTTCATATAACACAATAATATTCCACCACAATCTTATACCACAATTTGTTTATCCTTTCTCCAATTGATGTTTATCCATTCTCCAATTGATCTTATCCATTCTTCAATTTCCAATTCTTTACTACCACAAAGGCAGCTGTTATAAATGTTTTAGAGCATATAGTTTATTTTCCTTTTTTTTCCTGATCACCTTGGGAAATAGATATAAGGCATTACTAGGTAAAAGAACATACACAGTTTTAGAACTCAGAGAATAATTCTAGATTGCTCTCCAAAATGGTCAGATCACTTCATAGTTCCAAGAGCATATTAGTGTCCCAATTTTTCCACATTCTCTCCATTTGTCATTTTCCATCTATTCAATTTTATTAAAATTTTAGTCATATCACAAAGTTATTTTCATTTACATTTCTTAATAATGATTTGGAGAATTTTTTATTTGACTATATAAAATATTGATTTCTTTATCAAAAATCTGCCTCTTGATGTCACCAGTTATCAATTAAGGAATTGAATTTAAACTTTTTTTTTTAGGTTTTTTTTTTTGCAAGGCAAATGGGGTTAAGTGGCGTGCCCAAGGACACACAGGTAGGTAATTATTAAGTGTCTGAGACCGGATTTGAACCCAGGTACTCCTGACTCCAAGGCCGGTGCTTTATCCACTAAGCCACCTAGCTGTCCTTTGAATTTAAACTTCTTAACAGCAGATTCTGTTTCAGTTTTGTCTTGGCAACTTTATAACAAGTGCATGATCTGGTTTTATAAATATTTACTACTTGCTCACTTAATTGGATTTCTTAAACCTGATAATTACATTAAAAGTATTAATCCTGACAGATCCTGCTCCATAACTGAATGGCACAGTAGGGCTGCTTCTCCTCTGACCATCTTCTTCCAGAGGTAAACTGAGAGACCTGTGGCATATGAAGTAGCAACACAATGAGCATGTCAGGTTTGCACCCAGCACATCACTATGCCCAAGTCTCCTGGAGTATAACCTTTAGTGTGAGCCATCCGCTTCCCAGTGAATCTCTCAGTGATGAAATGAATCTGAAGCTATTTGAGAAATGTAATAATTCCAATGGCCATGCGCATAACTATAAAGTTGTGTTGACAGTACATGGGGGGATTGATCCTGTTACTGGCATGGTTGTGAATCTGACAGATCTGAAAGCCTATATGGAAGAGGCAATTATGAAACCCCTTAATCATAAGCAATGGACCAAGGATGTACCTTACTTCACAAATGTCATGAGCACAATAGAAAATGTAATTGTATGTATATAGGAAAATCTCCAGAAAGTTCTTCCTTTTGGAGTCCTTTATAGAATCAAAGTGACTGAAACTCACAAAAATGTCATTGTCTACAAGGGAGAGATAACAGCCCTTGAGAATTAGTATTACTATTTAATGTTAAAATCTTTTTGCAAAGGAACTTATCTATTAAAGTATTAATAAGCTGCCATATAGATATCAGAATTATGTCTTTGAAATCTGTATGTAAAATATTCAAATGATCTGAGTTTTTCACTTAAATCCAGAGAATTCTACTTTAAAAATTAAAAAAAAAATTGTTGCTTAGGTGCTTTGATGGATCACCAAAAAAATCTATTCATATTACTTTGTCCTGGTTATCTATTTTTCCTAATTGGGAAAGTCTCTAGGCATGAATAATAAAAGAATGAATTAAAAATCATTCCATATATACCAATTCCTATGAGGATAAAATAAATGAAGACAACCACTGAGCTTACACACAAATTGCAGAGGTGGCCAGTGAAGACTGATTTGGAAAATTAGAGGTTGCTGACGGACATGATTGGAGAAGGTAGATTGACACACCTTTTCCAGGAACAGTGGCAGAATTGATTTCATTATGGTTCCAGGATAGGAAAGGGAGGGGAAGAACTGGGTGGAGGAGTCTGGGAGTTGTAAAATGTAGCAAAAGTAGAGACAGAGCTTTAGATGTAGTGGGTTATTGAGACAATCACACAATTCCTGAAGACCCAAAGGTAGGGGTTCTGAACATGAATGTTTTAATTCTGCCAGAGCATAAGTGAAGGTAAAGGATGTGTTATAGGCTATTAGAAATATTGAAATATGTGGAGAATTTTACAGCAAGTCAAGCTGACTTTAAAGACAAAAATTATTATTATTCATTTTCTTACATTGATAAAATAATAGAACATAAAAAGGAGTGCCTACTCTGTTATGACTACCTTCTCATAAGAATAATTTTTTCTTTGGTCCCAAACATTTTTCCACTATGTTAACTTGTATTAAATTAAATGAATGAAAACTAAAAAAAAAGTATTTATTCTTTTAAAAGACATCTAATTCAAGTATACCTTTTAAATACATTTCATTTTTCTAGGGTTTTACTTGCCCTCTAACTCTGGAACTTCTATCAGTACCTGAATTCTTCTTGCACTGCAATAAGTTTGTGCTTTCCTGAAGCTCTTCTCCTTTTGTTGAATTCCAATAGGACTCCATTTTGGGTACAGGCTTAAAGTAGCCATGCTCCCAGATATGCATCTGCCTCTACATTTGAACAAATCCAGTTCCATTTATCTTCCCTCCACCCATCCCCTTCTTGTATGTGTTCTCTTCCATAACCAGTCTCCCAGAATATAGGAAGTTTTTTCCTTCATTCTTTTTCCTTCCTTCCTTCCTTCCTTCCTTCCTTCCTTCCTTCCTTCCTTCCTTCCTTCCTTCCTTCCTTCCTTCCTTCCTTCCTTCCTTCCTTCCTTTCTTCCTTTGTCTATATGAAATTTCAATTCTCAACCACAATATCTGACATACTTAAATTCTTTTTTTTGAGGATGCATATTGTGTTTATTGTCAACATCTATGGATTTCATGATTTCATGATACACTTCCTTCTTTAGCAGGTTAATTAGAGATTAATCTATTACAGTAAATAATAATAATAATAATAATAATAATAATAGTAATAACAATGATTCTTTGTGAAGTAGTTTATTTGATTCTTAACCCTTGAAATATTTGGGGCAGGCACATGTCATCATCCTTGTTTTTCTTTTTTCTTTTTTTTAATTTATTTGAATTAAAGATATTATTTGAGTTTTACAATTTTCCCCTAATCTTGCTTCCCTCTCCCCCCCAAAGAAAGCACTCTGTCAGTATTTAGTTTGTTTCCATGTTTTACCTTGATCCAAATTAGGTGTGATGAGAGAGAAATCATATCCTTAAAGAGAAGAGGTAACAAGATCAGACAATAAGATCTCTGTTGGGTTTTTTTTCTAAATTAAGGTGAATAATCCTTGAACTTTGTTCAAACACCACAGCTCCTTATCTGGATACAGATGGTACTCTCCTTTGCAGACAGCCAAAAATTGTTCCTGATTGTTGCACTGATGGAATGAGCAAGTCCTTCAAGGTTAAACATCACTCCCATGTTGCTGTTAGGGTGTACAGTATTTTTCTGGTTCTGCTCATCTCCCTCAGCATCAGTTCATGCAAATCACTCCAGGTTTCCCTGAAATCCCGTCCCTCCTGGTTTCTAAAAGAACAATAGTGTTCTATGACATACATACCACAGTTTACCAAGCCATTCCCTAACTGAAGGACATTTACTGGATTTCCAATTCTTTGCCACCACAAACAGGGCTGCTATAAATATTTTTGTACAAGTAATGTTTTTACCCTTTTTCCTCATCTCTTCAGGGTATAGACCCAGTAGTGGTATTGCTGGGTCAAAGGGTATGCACATTTTTGTTGTACTTTGGGCATAGTTCCAAATAGCTCTCCATCAGGGCTGGATAAGTTCACAGCTCCACCAGAAGTGTAATAATGTCCCAGATTTCCCACACCCCTTCCAACAATGATCATTATCCTCCATGGTCATACTGGCAAATCTGAGAGGTGTGAGGTGGTACCTCAGAGAAGTCTTAATTTACATTTCTCTAATAATTAATGATTTAGAGCATTTTTTTTTCATATGGATATGGATTACTTTGATCTCCTCATATGTAAATTGCCTTTGCATATCCTTTGACCATTTGTCAATTGGGGAATGGCTTTTTGTTTTAAAAATATGACTCAGTTCTCTGTATATTTTAGAAATGAGTCCTTTGTCAGAATCATTAGTTGTAAATATTGTTTCCCAATTTATTACATTTCTTTTGATCTTGGTTACATTGGTTATCTGTGCAAAAGTTTTTTAATTTCATGTAATTGAAATCATCTAATTGGTTTTTGGCGATGTTCTCCAACTCTTCCTTAGTCATAAACTGTTCCCCTTTCCATAGATCTGACAGTAAGACTAGTCCTTGATTTTCTAATTTGCTTATAGTATTGTTTTTTATATCTATGTCCTGTAACCATTTGGATCTTATCTTGGTAAAGGGTGTGAGGTATTTGTCTAATCTAAGTTTCTTCCATACTAAATTCCAATTATTCCAGCAATTTTTATCAAAGAGGGAATTTTTATCACAATGGCCAGACACTGGGTTTATAAAACAGCAGATTACTATAATCATCTCCTGCTTTTACACCTAGTCTATTCCACTGGTCCACCACTCTATTTCTTAGCCAATACCAAACAGTTTTGATGACTGATGCTTTATAATATCATTTTAGATCAGGTAGGGCTAAGCCACCTTCTTTTGCACTATTTTTTTTCATAAAGCTCCTGGCAATTCCTGACTTTTTATTTCTCCATATGAATTTAATTACAATTTTTTCTAACTTGTTAAAGTGATTTTTGGGAATTTCAATTGGTAGGGCACTGAACAGATAGTTTAGTTTTGGTAGAATTGTCAATTTTATTATATTTTCTCTACCTATCCATGAGCAGTTGACATTTGCCCAGTTATTTAAATCTGATTTAATTTGTGTGAGAAGTGTTTTATAATTGTTTTCAAAAAAGATTCTGAGTCTGTCTTGGCAAATAGACTCCCAAATATTTTATATTGTCTGAGGTTACTTTGAATGGGATTTCTCTTTCTAGCTCTTCCTGCTTCTTGCTAGATATATAAAGAAAAGTTGAGTATTTATGAGGGTTTCTTTTATACCCTGGAACTTTGCTAATATTGCTAATTGTTTCCAGTAGTTTTTTTAGATGATTTCTTGGGATTCTCTAGGTAGAATATCATATCATCTGCAAAGAGTGAGAGTTTTGTCTCTTCCTTCCCAATTCTAATTCCTTTAATGTCTTTTTCTTCTCTAATTGCTGATGCTAACATTTCTAATACAATGCTGCATAGTAGTGGTGATAATGGCACCCTTGTTTCACACCTGATCTTATTGGGAATGTCTCTAGATGCTCCACAAAGAATATAATATTTGTGGATGGTTTCAGATAGATACTGCTAATTATTCTAAGGAACACATCCATTTATTCCTACAGTCTCTAGTGTTTTTAATAGGAATGGATGCTTTATTTTGTCATAAGCTTTTACAGCATCTATTGATATGATTATATGATTTCTGATAGGTTTGTTGTTGATATAATTGAGTATACTAACAGTTTTCCTAATATTGAACCAAAGCTGCATTACTGGAATAAATCCTACTTGATAATAATGTAGTATCCTAATGATGACTTGTTGTAATCATTTTGCTAAGGTATAATTAGGATTTTGCATCTGTATTCATCAGGGAGATAGGTCTATAATTTTCTTTCTCTGTTTTAAGTCTTCCTGGTTTAGGTATCGGTACCATATTCATTTCATAGAAAGTGTTAGGCAGAGGTCCATCTTTCCTCATTTTCCAAAGAGTTTATATAGGATTGGAAACAATTGTTCCTTAAATGTTTGGTAGAATTCACTTGTGAATCCATCAGGCCCTGGAGATTTTTTTTTTAGGGAGTTCAGTAATGGCTTGTTGAATTTCTTTTTCTGAGATAGGGTTGTTTAGCTATTAAATCTCTTCTTCATTTAACCTGGGCAACTTATATTTTTGTAAATATTCATCCATTTCACTTAGATTATCAAATTTATTAGCATAGAGTTGGGCAAAATAATTTCAAATTATTACTTTAATTTCGTCCTCATTGGTGGTGAGTTCACCTTTTTCATTCATGATACTAGCAATTTGATTTTCTTGTTTTTTTAATCAAATTGACCAGAGGTTTATCAATTTTATTGATTTTTTCATAATACCAACTTTTGGTTTTATTTATTAATTCAATAGTTTTTTGCTTTCAATTTTATAAATTTCTCCTTTAACTTTAAGAATTTCTAATTTGGTATTGAATTGGGGATTTTTGATTTGTTCTTTCTCTAATTTGTTTATTTTCATGTTTAGTTCATTGATTTCCTCTTTCTCCAATTTATTAATATAAGCATTTAGAGCTATAATATATCCCCTGGGAGTCACGTTGAATGAATCCCATATGTTTTGGTATGTTGTTTCATTCTTATCATTATCCAGGATAAAATGGTTAATTGTTTCTATAATTTGTTTTTTGGTCCACTCATTTTTTTTAAATGAGGTTATTCAGTTTCCAATTTGCTCTGGGTCTATATCTCCTTGGCCCAGTATTGCATATGACATTTATTGCATTGTGATCTGAGAAAGATGTATTCACTATTTCTGCCTTTCTGCCATTGATCATTAGGTTTTTATGTGCTAGTACATGGTCAATTTTTATATAAGTTCCATGTACTGCAGAGAAAAAGGCATGTTCCTTTCTATCCCCATTTAGTTTCCTTCATGAGTCTACCATATCTAATTTTTCTAACAATCTATTTACCTCCCTAATTTTTTCTTGTTTGTTTTATGATTTGATTTACCTAGATCTGATAGTGGGAGGTTGAGGTCTCCCACTAGTAGAGTTTTTCTCTCTATGTCTTCCTGTAGTTCTTTCACTTTCTCCTCTAGGATTTGGGTGCTTTCCCACTGGGTAAATATATATTCAATACCGAAATGATTTTATTGTCTATGGTACCTTTTAGGAAGATAAATTTTCCATCCTTATCTCTTTTAATGCTATCTATTCTTGCTGCTGCTTTGTCTGAGATAAGGATTGCTACCCTTGCTTTTCTTTCTTCAGCTGAAGCAAAATATATTTTGCTCCGACCTTTTACCTTTACTCTATATGTATCTCTCTGCTTCAAATGAGTTTCTTGTAAGCAGCATATTGTAGGATTCTAGTTTTTAATCCACTCTGCTATTTGCTAACGTTTTAAGGGAGAATTCATCCCATTCACATTCAAAGTTATGATTAATAATTCTTTATTGCCCTCTGTGCAATCTTCCCTCTGTTTGTATTTACCCCCTTCCCCCTTTTATCCTATTCACCAGTCTTTTGTTTCTGAAAAGCACCCCCTTCAGTGTGTTTGCCCTCCTATATCACACCCTCCCCTTTCTTTCCCCTTTCTCTTTTTCACTTTTCCCTTCTCTTCCTTTTGTTATTTCCCCTTATTTCCCCCACTCCCCTTCCCTTTCTCTGTCCCACCTCCCTTTTTCCCCTTTTAATACTTGAAAGATTAGTTTTTTTTATAATTTCAATGTTTATGTGTAGGTTGACTTTAAGCCAAGTCTGATGAAAAGAAGATTCTGGTGTTTCTCCTCTGCTCCCTTCTTCCCCAGTATTACCATCAGTTTTTGTACCTCTTAGTGTAATGAGATTTACCTCATTCAATCCCCTCCCTCCTCCCATCTTTTTTCTGTCCCCCTTTTTAGGGAGGTAGTGTTTTTTTAGATCATTCTAAGTCATAGAAAATTCTGAGTGTCTGTCCCTTCTACTTCTGTATATTCTATTAAATAGAGTCAAAATTCCTGAAAGTTATTGCCGTCTTTCTCCCAAGTGTGGTTAAAGCCAGTTACATCCCATTAGATAGTAGTCTCATGGATAGTTCATGAGTGTCCATCATTTCTGGCTAGGTATATTCTCTCTGTTAGAGTTACATTTCTCAAGGTTTATGAGAATCTTTTTCCCCCCATGCTGGGATATAGCCAGTTTCAACTTAGTGGATTACATTTTTTTTAGGTTTTTTCAAGGCAAATGGGGTTAAGTGGCTTGCCCAAGGCCACACAGCTAGGTAATTATTAGGTGTCTGAGACAGCATTTGAACACAGGCACTTGGATTGCATTTTTTTTTCCTTTTACCCCCCCGCCACCCTTTTCTTTACCTTTTCATGTGTCTCTTGAACCTCCTGTTTGATGTCCAAATTTTCTATTTAGCTCTGGTCTTTTCATCAGAATTTTTTGGAATTCTT
Organism: Macrotis lagotis; assembly: GCF_037893015.1. NCBI lineage: Eukaryota > Metazoa > Chordata > Mammalia > Peramelemorphia > Peramelidae > Macrotis > Macrotis lagotis. The sequence continues at coordinate 66,265,502 of NC_133660.1, read as the reverse complement.
CCATTTCATTAAATGTCCATCTTTTTCCCTGGAAGAGAATGCTCAGCCTAGCAGGAAAGTAAATCCTTGGCTGCATTCCAACATTCCAAGCTCCCATGCTCTTCAAAATATCTCATTCCAGGCCCTTCCATCCCTTAAAGTTGATGTAGCCAGGTCCTACGTGATCCTTACTGTGGCTCCTTTATATTTAAATTGTTTATTTCTGGCTGCTTATAGTATTTTCTCTTTTAACTGGTGTTTGGCCACAACATTCCTTGGTGTTTTCATTTTTGGATCATTTTCTGGTGGGGATCGATGTACTCTTTCAGTAACTACTTTGCCCTCTGATTCCATGATATCAGGGCAGTTTTCCATCACTAGATCCTGTAATATTAAGTCCATGGTTTTTTTTTTCTTTTTCAGGAATTCCTATAATTTTCAGGTTGCCCCTTCTCGATCTATTCTTGATGTCAGTGGTTTTGTTGATGAGGTATTTTACATTTGCTTTTTTTTTTTTCTATTTTTTTGATTTTGTTTAACTGACTTTTGCTTTCTCATGGAGTCATTAGTTTCTGTAGATTCCATTCTTTTTTGGGGGGAGGAGTTTTCTTCATTAGCCTTTTGCAACTCCTTTTCCAATTGGTCAGTTCTACTTTTGAAAGAGCTTTCCATTTGACCAATTGAGGTTTTGAGAGAATTAATTTCTTTTTGCATTTGTTCATTTGAGGATCTGAGAGAATTATTCTCATTTTGTAATTGTCCAATTGACGATCTGAGAGATTTATTCTCCTTTTCTGTTTGTCTAATTGTACTTTCTAATGTTTTGTTTTCTTGTTGCAAGGTATTAATTTTCTCTCCCAAATTTTTATGCTCCTTTCTTATTTCTTGAAGGAAGTCTTTCTGTGCTGGAGACCATTTTGTATTCTCCTCAGAGGTTCCAGGTCTCTCTGAGATGGTATCTTTCCCTTCCAGGAATTTTTCTATGGATCCACCTTTTTGCTGACCCTTCTTCATTATGCTAAGACCTTGAGTTGGTGGGCTGGGCAGACTGATTCCCCTGGGCTTGGAATTGTTAAAGGCTTTACTGTGTGAAGTTTCTCTGGATGGCCAATAGGAGGTGCTGTTTGCCCTCTCTGGAGTGTCTGTGACCTTGGTTGAGAGGCCTTCTCCCTTTGCCAGAAGGGAGGAGCTGGAGCTATTGAATTCTTCTGCCTTCTATAAATGGTGGGCTTTACCCTGGCCTGAGGTCATTCCCCAGCTAGTCTGGTTCCTCTGCTCACACACCTGGGCCTGAGGAGTAGTTTGCATTTGTTTGTTTGGGAGGAGGCTTCTGTGCAATGGAGACGTGGACTCAGAATTTCTCAGACCCTAGGTGCCTAGGGATGGTGTCCGCAGCTCTCCTGCACCAGGACTCTCCCACCAGCCTGCTCCCCATGCTGCAGGGGGACAGCACCAAAACCAGTGCCTCTGCTTCCCCTCAGACACAAGCACCTTTTATCCAGCCCCACAGCTGATCCAGCAGGTCTGTCTCTCCCACCCTCAGACTCCTGGCTCCAATTCAGCTGTTAATCTGCCTGATCCGTGGCTGATCCTCTCTCTCAGCCCTTACTTACCCACCGGAATTCGGCCAAAGCTGCTGCGGGAGACAAATCCTGAGGTAGATGTTCTTTCTCCTGGCTTTTCTTTCTGGCTTTTGTGAGTCAGATTTCTTTTAAGAGGTTTGTTTCATGTGATAGATGGGGAAGAGATCAGGAGCCTTTAGAACTGTGCCTGTCTTCTCTCTGCCATCTTGGCCGGAACTCAATAAATTCTTGTTACTTACCTACTTATCAATTACTTTCCTCAAAGTTGTTAAATTAGTTTGTAGTATTCATAATTTTAAAATGAAGACATGAGGCACAGATAATCTGAGGAGTTGGCATATTGTTGCACAGGAATAGGAATTTGAGGGTATTAGATTGATCTAGCATTTAAACAAACTTCAGAGATCATCTATTCTAACCTCTTTATTTTATAAAAGAGAAAACTGATACCCAAGGAATTTGTAACATCCTTGAGATCACTTAGATAGTATGAATTAGAAGTTAGATGTGAACAAACGATTTCTGAATCCTGAGCCAGTTTTATTTCCACTATGTCATCCATAATTGGGTCTACAGTCCAGGTATCCTGTTTCTGAATACAGTATTTTCCCCCAAGTCACACTTTGCCTTTCTAAAGTGTATATGGGCACTTGTTAGATACTGAAAATATTGAGTGAATTAATGCCTGAGGAACATATTGTGTAATAGCACTCACTTTTCCTGCTCTCCTAACACTTATTGTCTCAAATCTCCTTTACTGTGCTTCTGAAACTGCCCAAGGTTGCTCACTAGGCAGTTAAACAGTTAAAAAGCATCAAATGACCTGATTTCCACAGTTTTACTCATTATTATTTTTGTAAAGTCTTTCCACACTATTTCTTTCCCTTTGACGCATATAGAAGATGAGTAAAATTGCACATTACTGCTTGGAGGAATGACTGTTAGCTCATAATTTTCTGATATTCAGAAATATTTGACATGAATTGTTTCACTGGTACCACTGGGAAAGAATAAGATTTGCCATTCCTGTGTCAGGAAAGAATTTCAAGCCCCTTGAGATTCTACTTCATTTGGAATTGGCAAGAAATGAATTTTTATTTCATGAGAAAACAATTGGAGCTTTGAAAAAAAGTCCTAAACAATTTTGGTTTTAACCACTCTTACGAGATTGAAATTTTTTTCTGGGTTTGATTTAATTTAATTAGATATGTTATATTTTCCTTGAAATATAAATAAGTTTATAAAACAAAGGCACAAACTTGTACTGTGTGTATATGAATGCACGTATGCATTTCTGATTTTCTTATTCTCAACTTGAGGGAATGGTGAAGAACTTCACACTTTTCTTGAAGGCTAACTTTGTCCTCTAATGATGGACAGTTACCCTATACACATGTCTCCAGGGGACACTAGATCTTCAAACTAAATTCATTACTACTCATTAGAAAAAACTACCCAAAGTACAGCCTTCAAAATATACCTTGTTTGTGTGCATATAAACAAGAAAAATAAGCAATCCTTGAAACACAAATTTGTGAAGCTATTCAATGTGACCTACTTCAGGATATTTATGAAAATTATGACTTAGCAGTGTTCAAGCTCCAGCTTTTCTCTTTTTAACTTCCTTAGAAAACCCTTATTTACTCTAAAAGATCTAGACAAATTTTCTTATAAAATACATTCATTGAAATAATATTTTGTTCTTAGATTTAATACAAAATTATGGCTTTTAACTTTGACAACAGGGCACTAAACATTGATTGTTACACTGACCAAACTTTTGTTGATTCCACACTTTGACTTTATTTCCACTATTGTAGCCATAATAAATAATATTCTTTTGGTTCTACTTTCTACCTCTTGGCATCAAAAACAATGTGATCTCAAGCAAGTTACAACCGTCTTGGGCATCAGTTTCCTCTTTAAGAAAATAAAGAGGTTAGAATTAGATGATCTCTGAAGTTTGTTTCAAGGGTAGATCAATCTAATACTCACAAATTCCTATTGCTGTACACCAATGTGCAAACTACTGATATTATCTGTGCCTCAAGTCTTCATTTTAAAATTATGAAAGGTGCAACCTAAACTACCAACGTTGTGGAAAGTAATTAATAAGTAGGTAGGCAACAAGAATTTATTAAGTATGCCAGATATTATGGTTGAGCATTGGAAAGGAGACTTTCCCCAGAATTCCAATGTGGTTGAGGGAGGGAGAGGAAGAATGTGTCAAATTTCCTTTCAAGTTGAATTACTGTGCTGATGCTTCACTTTATGATCCTTTTCAGATATTTTTCATTCTTTCTCATCCCAAGTTATCCCTCTCAAGAGAACACTTGCAAACCCATGCCTAAATGACTAGACCCAGATTGGAAATGTGCTTTCTGCTAGAGGTACCAAATTCATAGCCATCAGATAGCATATGGACCACAAAGCTCTCAAATGACACCCACACCAACCAAAAAACAAAATGATAAATAGTATTAGATGATACTACATTATAAAACTAATGATATGCAGCTCTCAGGCATCAAATGTATAGTTTAGTTGTGCCTGTTTCAACTTAAGTTTGAAACCACTACTGTACATATATTCCCCTTCTCCACCCCATCCACCTCACCTTCAGGACTACTGTTGAAGTTAAATAACCTGAATTCAAACCTACCCTCTAAAAGTTACTTATGTCACATTGGGTAAATCATTTAACCTATTGGCCATATACTACCCACTAAAATTAATTTGCTCACATGGAGTTTGGGCATTCTTAACCATTTTTCTTCCTTTATTTCTTATTTTTCCATATTTGCCTATTACTTGCAGAATTTTTGAATGCCATTCCAGTCAATTCCCAAATGTTTAGCACATATTTTGTGGCTAAATATTGGCTATCACAATTAATATTTTTTGGAACATTTTTATAGGTATAGGTGTTTCCTTGCTCCTATAACTTCCTTAGAACACAGTTATAGAGGTGGAATCTCTGGGTCAAAATGAATAACTTTAGCAATTTAGCATAACATCTCAATATTTACCTCAATAGTTGAAAAAATTTACAATGTTCATTTGCTTTATAAATATGTCTCACAGAGGGCACTGGCTTTTCAAAAACTATTCATTGCTCTTAAGAGAAATATGATTCAAAGTGTGAGTTTTTCTGTGTAATGCAAGCTCCTCTTCTTTTTTCTTTTCTTTTTTAGTGTTTGCAAGGCAGTGGGGTTAAGTAACTTGCCCAGGGTCACATAGCTAGGTAGTGATTATATGTCTGAGATCATATTTGAACTCAGGACCTCCTGACTCCAGGGCTAGTGCTCTATCCATTGCACCACCTAGCTGCCCCACAAGCTCCTCTTCTTGACTCTCACGTCTTCCAAAATTTCAGCTGCTCAATATATTTGTTAGCTTGATAAATGTAAGGGTTTATTACATTATTACTTTTGTTGTAGTAAGTTTCATTAAAAGGCAACTAGGTGGCAGACTTACCCAATTAAGTGGGGAAAATTACTGGAAGTATAATCCAGGAGCCAGGAAGATCTGGAATTAAATGAAGTGTCAGACATTAGTTTCCATTAACAGCTGTCTCCATTTCTTTTTTAATTATTTATTTATTTTCATCTATTTGCACTTGAATATTTCCAAGTCATAAAAATTCCCTCCACCCTCCCTTCCCACTGCCCTACTCTCAGTTGGGAACAGTCAGGTTAGAATTTTACATATATATTTTGTTAAACATATTAACAAATTAGTAATTTTTGGCATGAGGAATTAGGATTAAGGGAAAGAGATACATAAGAGATATTTATTATAAAGCATTCATCAAATTCAGAAGGGTTGTTTTTTTTTTATTTTCCTGTGTGTTTTGTTTTTCTTTCTCTGGTCAGAGATGACAGTCCATAACCAGTCAAATACAGTTGTCCTACCTTTCTGGACTGTTGAGAGTAGTTGCTTCCATCAAGGTTGTTCATGTGTACATTGTTCTCTTGGCTCTACTCTCTTTGCTCAGCATCAGATCCTGTAAGTCATTCCATAATTCTCTAGAGTCCAACAATCTATGGTTTCTGATAGAACAATAATATTCCATAGTATTCATGTAATATAACTGGTGTAGCCATTCCCCAAATGATGGGCATCCCCTCAATTTCCAATTCTTTGCCACTAAAAAAATGTGATACTATGAATATTTTGGAACATGTAGGACTTTCACCATTTTTTATAATTTCTTCTGGATATAGTCCTAGAATTGGAATTGCTAGGTCAAAGGGTATGAACAGTTTTGTTACTCTTTGGGAATATTGCTCTTCAGAAAGGTTGCATCCATTCACAGCTCCACCAGCAATGCATCAATGTCCCCATTCTCCCACAACCTCTCCAACACTGATCATCTTCCCTTTTTCTCATCTGATTAAAGGTGTAAGATGACATCTCATTGTTGTTTTTATTTGCATTTCTCTAATGAATAATGATTTGGAGCAATTTTTTATATGCTTACATATGCTTACATTTCTTCATTTGAAAACTCTTCATACCCATTGACCATTTATCAGTTGGGGAATTTCTCTGTTTTTTATCTGTAAAAAAGCAAATAGTAATATCTACTTCAGAGTGATATTATGAGAAAAATTAAATGTTACATATAACACTTTGCAAACCTTAAAGCATTTTATAAATTTTTGCTATTATTAATTCTGTGATTTTTGGACATCTTGAACTTTTTTGAAAGGGCATTTAATGAAAGTTTGCTTTTCTTCTTTTGGAAACTTCTTTCATATCCTCTGACTACCTATCAGTTAAAGAATGAATCTTAATTATAGCCAGGGCCTAATCTAGTTTTTATAAACATTTAGGGACTTCAGAGTCTAGAGTTCTGAGTCTATGGTAAGGAAGATCTGAGTTCAAAACCATTCTCTCATTCTGTGTGACTGTGGTCAAGTCACTTATACCTCTGATAGCCTTAATTACCTTGAGAAGGAAATGGAAAACCATTCCAGTATCTTTGCTATGAAAACTCCATGTAATTTTATGGTCCACTGAATAACAATGAGTCAGGTACAACTAAACAACTATATCTTCAATGTAAGAGAAGAATTAAATATTGCATTCCCTGTAGAAGGCTTGAGAACCTGAGAGAGTACAAATTCTATCCTTATTTTGTGCCTTCCCATTTCAAGAAAAAAGGCAGGTGATGATGTCAGAATTTAGAAAAACAAAAGTATTTGAACCAGTATCATCATCATATTTTATATCTATGCATTTTATTTTTTACATTTAAAATTTTTATTCAGAAAATTATTCTGTGAAATTTACAATTTTGTCAAAGACTCAAAAATAAAACAAAGCCAAAACAATCATTAAGAACTCCAAATCTAGAATATTCAATGGAAGGTTCATCATCATCTGCTACTCTGAAATGTCAGCTCCAGCACAAGTACCTAAACAGAGTGCATTAACTCAGTAAAAGTGGAGTTCTAAAGTCAATGGAGGTCCAATACAAAAGAAGCTGTTCTTATTGGAGAATAGAAAGAAGTAGCAGGAGAGAAGAAATAAGCAAAAGGCTAATATTTCCTCTGACATATTAGATATGTGACTGAGTAAGTCACTTGACTTTGACCTTCCAGGGTATCAGATACATCTCAGAGTTCATTTCCAGCTGTTGCTAATTTTGAATACTATAGGACAACCTGAATGGAGGTTGGCTTTATTCTTATGTGGTTTATGTCTAGTTGTTCATTCGTCATAATAGTAAAATATCTACTTTCTCCCATACTCTTCTATTTTTCTTAGTGTGAGATTTGATCTTTTGTTCATTTTTTAACTCATTTGGATTCATTTTGCTAATTCTTATATGATAGTGATGATGATGTTTGCCCTTTGTTTTTGAAGATGATAGTGACATCAAGGGGGTAATATCTTCACAAATGAATGAATAGAATTTGAGTGAGGAAGTACTGTGCTATGTCACCAGACTCACTTTCTCCTCTGGAGCCATCTGGGTCCAGAAGCCAGATATGAATCAAAGATGACTGGATTTGTATCAAGTGTCTGAGGCTGAATTCAAGTTCCTGTTCTCCTGACTCCAAGGACAGCACTCTATCTACTGCCCCACCTAACAGCCCTCTAATTCTTGTAAGTGTGGGATAGTAAAATGATTAAAGTTTTAGGTTTGGAACCAGAAATTCCTGAGTTATAAATCTTCTGTGCTTTATTGGCTTTGTGACTCTGTAAAATTCATTCAACCATTGCTTATTCTAGGCAACTATCAGCTCAATAGTTAGCAAATGAGATTTCTGTGAGTAGATATTCCCCAAACCAGTAATTCTTCTTCCCAATGAAATTATCGATCTCTTGCACACTCATGTATGATGTAAAATGCTGCCTTCAAATATATTTCTCCATAGATTGAATTCCAATTTTGCCAGAATTTATCATTGGAGTAGTTCTTTTCCTAATAATTTGAATTATTTTACATATTGAATAATGGAATGATATATGGTCTATTCTAGTCATACTTATTATATAATATTCATCAACTGTTTTTATTTTAAAATCTAGAACTAGCTAGACTTAACAGTAATTAGTTTTGTAGTATAGGTTTTTTCTGCTATGCTAAATTATTTTACTTGGGTTCACTCCCCCTCCCATTATTTCCTTGATATTCTTGTCCTTTAATTCCTTCAAATGACTATTGTTATGATTTTACTTATTTCTGTGCAACATTCCTCTGGTAATTTAATTAGTAGAAAATAGATTTGCAGAATAATTATAATTGTGTGAATATAACTATGCTGATAAAGAATAGTAATAGTCAATTTTTAACTTATCAGTTACTTAGGCCTTCTTTTATTTGTGCAATAATTGTTTTGTACTTGTAGAGTACAAAAACTACAAATGTCTCAGTAGGTTAATTACCACCTATTTAATCCATTTTGGTATCACACTGGACTTTCATTTCCTAGTCTCCTACATTTTTTAATATAATTCTAAGAAGTTAATGATTTTTCGTATAGTTATTTTGTATTTTTCCATATTGCTAAAGTCATTTAACATTGTTTAAATTGTTTGGCTGATTTTCTAGGGTTCTTATATGTAAACAATCATCTGCAAATATATATCATTTTGCTTTCTTTTCACCTACATTTAAACTATATGTGTGTGAATGTATGTATGTATGTATGTACGTATGTATGTATGTATGTATAGTTCAACTAGCATTTCTAACTCTTAAAAATATTATTGAAGAGAGTGAAGATTGTTACTTTCTCTTACTTATTGGCAAAATTTCCTGTTTTATCCTTATAAATAAAGTTAAATATTGCATTGTTTGTTTTGAACATGATAATGTCTTTTCAATCCCGTTTCTTTGCCTTTGTTAGCATAAGTCAACATAACATTTTTGTTAACATAACTTAACAAAAAAGTTAATGTAAGTTCACATAACAAAAAAATTTTGTTTCTGTTTCATAATAATTCGATTTTAAAATCATAATCTTATCTATATCTAATCTATTTTTGAATCAACCTTAATTTAACTTAAAATATCAAATTGGTACATACATAGTATATTCAAAAACTATTATATATGCATGGCAAAATTTATTTTATGATGGCAAAAGAAAGATAAAGTATTTAGCAAAGGCTTCTTAGAGAAAGCAGCACCTGAGTTTTGTGAGGTGGGCTTGCACTATAGGCTTAGGTTAAATCTTTTGCCCACTTCTCAGAGGTAGAAAGTGGAATGTCAAACAACTTCTGTTAAAATTTCATGGCCCTGAATGGTAGAGAATCAACATTTTATAAAAATCAGAATTTTCAATGATGTAATAAGGAATGAATAACTATAACATCCTGGATGTCATTACTTAACAGAATATTACCACAGATGATTTGAACAAAAGCAGTAGTTTAAAGGACACGCTCAAGGTTATTCATGATTAGAAAGGACAATGAGTCTATTAATTATTGAGAGTGTTGGTAAATGTGTAGATCAAGTACTGCGTTGGAATCCATAAAGATTAATAATCAAAATTCTAAAAGATTGGGTGAATTGACTACATATATGGGTTTTGTTTCTCTTTCTCAATGGAAGGAAAACAGAAATCAGGAGAAGGGGGGGGGGGGCGTGAATGCTTGTTAATTGAAAAAAATATCCAAACAATAGTCTTGACAAGAATTTCCCAAAACAAACAAAAAACTAGAGGGGCAATGATGTAGGCTAGTGGAGGGGGTTCACATACTTTTGAAATCAAAGGTTCATCATTGTCTTTTTGTGATTCAATCATATTTCACTCTGATACTCTTACTTAAGCCCTCTAGAAATCTGTAATTATACATTCTAACTTTTCTTCCCTGAGGTAATCTTAAGAATACAAGAGAACAAAGCAAATATAGGCAATTGAGAATTACTTGATATTCAGAGGTATTCAAGTCATATGGTATCTGTATGTAAATGATGCCTGTTGAAAAGAGAAAGAATAATAACTGATGCCTTAGGGAAACTAGTTTCAAGGCATTGAAAGTGGAATGCAAAATGTCCTGGGGACATCACAGACTACTGAATATGTTAGAAGGTTGTGGCAAAAATAAGGGTCTGTGGAAAATATGTTAAATTCTTTACTTGTTTCTTTCTTTGAAATTTTGAAGAAAATAGGTTTGGACTCTCACGATCTCAGCTCAGACTACATGTGATTTGCATGCATGTTCCTCAACTTATGTGACATTTACAATATTTTTTCCTTTCATTTCTTGAGATACTAATGAGATCTTTGTCTCTTTTTCCTTAAATTTAATAATAAGAGATCTGATATTTTTTTAAATATAATCTCATATTTTACATGATTAAAGAGATATTAGAAATACTCAGCAACAATGTTTATTCAAGCAGTCATATGACAGGAAAACACTCCTCTAGATATAACCAGATGCATAGAATTCTTATAACATTTTTCCAATAGATATATTGCTTTATTTTTCCAATTACATTATGAATATATTTCAACATTCATCCATATCCATATGCATATTTATAAGTTACGAAATTTCCTTCCACTTTCCTCTTGCATCTCCCACTCCTCCAATAGTATGTTCAATATTGTACATATACATTTATATTTAACATGCTTACAGATTAGTCATTTTCTGCATGAGAAATTAGGACCAAGGGAAAAGAACAAAAAACATGAGATAGTAAGAAAAAACATAAGACAACTTTTAAAAAGCTGAGCAAAGTGTTCTTTCATATTCTGTAGTTTCTCCAACTGGATATGGATAACATTGTCCATAACAGATTTCTCAGGGTTTCTCTTACTCTCTGAACTGCTGAAAAGAACTGCTTCCATCAAAGTTGATCAGCTCAAAATGTTTTTGTTAATGTGTACCATATTCTCTTGGTTCTACTCCCTTCATTCAACATCAGTTCCTATAATTCTTTATAGGCTTCTCTAGAGTCAAACCATTCATGTTTTCTTATTGAACAATAGTACTTCATAGCATAATGTACCATAACTTGTTCACCCATTTCCCAACTGAGGGAAGTCACCTCAATTTCCATTTTTTTGTCAGAAAAAGAGCTGCTATGAAGTTTATGGAACATGTGGGACTTTTCCTATTTTTATGATTTCTTCTGTATATAAGCCTAGTATTGCTTAATTTTGCTGAATAAAAGGGTATGAACAGTTTTATTGCTCCTTGAACATAGTTCTGCATTGCTCTACAGCATATTTGCATTAGTTCAAACTCTACGATCAGTATATTAATGTCCCAATGTGCCCACAATCTCCCGAACATTGATTGCTTTCTCTTTTTATTATATTAGCTAAACTTCTAGGTATGAGTTGGGATCACATATTTGTTTTAATTGCATTTCTCTGATCAGAATAATTTGGAACATTTTTTTTTTAGATTTTGGCAAGGCAAATGGGGTTAAGTGACTTGCCCAAGGCCACACAGCTAGGTAATTATTAAGTGTCTGAGACCAGATTTGAACCCAGGTACTTCTGACTCTAGGGCTGGTGCTTTATCCACTGTGTCACCTAGCTGCCCCATTTGGAACACTTTTTTATGTGATAATTTATATTTTTAATTTCTTCATTTGAAAACTGTCTCTTCACATTCTTTGACCATTTATCAATTAGGGAGCGACTTTATTATTTCAATTTGTATATATTGAATAATTATAATTTTATAATGACTTTATAAATTTGATTCAATTCTCTATTTTATAAATGAGCCCTTTATCTGAACCCCTAGTTGCCAAAATTATTCCCAAATTTCTATTTTTTTTCTTCTAATCTTGGTAGTCTTGGTTAATTAGTACAAAATCTTTTTAATTTAATATACTCAGAATTATCCATTTTGAAATTTATAATGTGCTTTAATTCTTGTTTGGCCATAAATTTCTTCCCTTTCCATAGGGCTAACAGATAGTGTATTTCTTGTTATGTTAATTGATCTATGGGATCCCCTTTATATCTAAATTCTGCATCCATTTAGACCTTATTTTCATAGAGGGTGAGAGATGTGGGTCTATGCCTAGTTTTTGCCATATTTTTTTCTAATTTTTCCAGCAATTTTTGTTGAATAGTGACTTCTTATCCCAGAAGCTAATATCTTTGAGTTTGTCAAACGATAGATTACTTAGATTACTGTAATCATTTTCTACTGTTTCTTTTGTACTTTTCCTAATCCAATGGTGCATTCATTACTCTATTTCTTAATCAGTAACTGGCAGTTTTGATATTGCTGCTTTATATTATAGTTTTTGATATGATAGAGCAAAGCCAACTTGTTTTATAATTTTTTCATCATTTCCCTTGTCTATTCTTGGTCTTTTGTTACTCCAGATAGATTTTGTTACTATTTTTTTCCAGTTTGATTTGTAAGACACTAAATAAGCAGTTTAATTTGGGTAGAATTGTCATTTTTATTACAGTAGCCCAACCTAACCATAACATTCTTCCAATTGTTTAGATCTGCCTTCATTTGTGTGGAAAGTGTTTTACAATTGTATTTGCCCAAATTGTGGGTTTTGTAATTGTGTTCATACAGTATCTGGGTTTGTCAAATATTTAATGTTGTCTACAGTTTCTTTATATGGAATTTCTCTTTCTATCTGTTGTTTTTGGACTTTGTTATCATATATAGAAATGCTGATGATTTTTATGGGTTTAATTTCTGTCCTACTACTTTGCTAAATTTGTTATTGTTTCAAGTAGGGTTTTTATTTTGTTTTGTTTGGACAAGACAAGACAATGGGATTAAATGATTTGACCAAAGTCACATAGCTAGGTAATTATTAAGTATCTGAGATCACATTTGAACTTAGGTCTTCCTGACTCCAGGGCCATCACTCTTTCCACTGCACAACCTAGTTGTCCCTTCAAGTAGTTTTTATGATGATTTTTCTAGGGTTCTTTAAGTTAAGTATGCTATTAAATCATCTGCAACGAGTGAAAGTTTTGTTTTTCATCTTCAATTCTAATGCCTTCCATTTCTTTTTCTTCTCTTATTGGTAAAACTAGCATGTCTAATGCTATATTAAATAGTAAAGGTTATACTGGGCATTATTATTTCACTCTTCATTTTATTAGAAATGCGTCTAGTTCATCCTTATTGCATTATTATATTTATTGATGAATTTAGATAGTTAAGGGAAACTCTATTGTTATCTTCTCTAATGCTTTTAATAGGAACAGATTCAGTATTTTTATTTTATTTTAGTTTTTTAGGTTTTTTTGCAAGGCAAACGGGGTTAAGTGGCTTGCCCAAGGCCACACAGCTAGGTAATTATTAAGTGTCTGACACTGGATTTGAACCCAGGTACTATTGACTTCAGGGCCAGTACTCTATCCACTGCACCACCTAGCCACCCCTAGATGCAATATTTTGACAAAGGCTTTTCCAGCAACCATCGCTGTAATCATATGATTTCTGTTGGTTTTGTTATTGACATGCTCAATTATGTTGAGTGTTTTATTACTATTTAATCATCCCTGCCTAAATAGGAGAAATTCTACCTGAACATGGTGTATTATGAACTTACTGTCTTCTCTTTGTTAACATTTTATAGAAAATTTTTGCATAACTGCTCACTGGGAAAATTGGTTTATAATTTTCTATCTGTTTTCATTCTTCCTGGTTTAGGTATTAGCACCATATTTGGTATCATAAAAAGATTTTGGCAGAACTCCTTCTTTTCCTATTTTTTTAAAATAGTCTATGTAAAATTGGAATTTTTCTTTGGATGTTAGGAAGAAATCGCTTGTAAATTAATCTGGAATTGGAGACTTTTTCTTGGGGAGTTTATTGATGGTTTCTTCCATTTCTTTTTCTGAAATGCTTTTATGTAAGAATTTTATTTCTTTTATTCCAGGCAATTTGTATTTTATAAATATTCATCCCTTTCATTCAGGTTATCAAATTTGTTTGTATGTAGTTGGGAAAAATAGCTTCAAATTAGCTCTTTAATATCCTCCTCTTTGTTGGTGAGTTCACCCTTTCCATTTTTTGATATCGGTAATTTTGTTTTCTTCTTTCTTTTTTTTTAAAATCAGATTAAACAAGGTTTTTTGCTTTGTTGCTTTTTTCATAAAACCAACACTTGGTTTTATTTATAAGATCAGTATTTTCTTGTTTTCAATTTTATTCAACTCTTCTTTGATTTTCATTATTTCTAATTTGGTATTTAATTGGGGAACTTTAATCTGTTCTTTTTCTATCTTTTTTACTTATATAACCAATTCACTGAACTCCTCTTTCTCTATTTTATTCATATTAGCATTTAGAGATATAAAATTTCACCTAAAACTGCTTTGACTGCATCCCATAAATTTTAGTATGAATTTCCATTGTTATTATTTTCTTAGATGATCATTTCTATGATTTTCTGTTTGATCACTCATTCTTTATAATTAATTATTAGTTTCTATTTAATTTTGCTTTATCTTTCCATGACCCTTTATTACATGTAAATCTTATCTCATCATTATCAGATGATCTGATTAAGCATGACTTTATTATTTTTGCCTTTCTACATATGATTATTAGGTTTTTAATGCCCTAATACATCATCAATTTTAGTATAGATGCCATGTACTGCAAATAAAAAGGTATGTTATTTCCTATACTTATCCAGTTTTTTCCACAGTTCTATATTATCTAAGCTTTCTAAGATTTCATTTTTCTTAACTTCTTTCTTTTTATTTTGTGACTAAATTTATGTAATTCTGAGAGAGGGAGGTTGAGGCCCACAGGATTATCATTTTGCTGACTCTGTCTCCTTGTATTTTATTCAGTTTCTCCTGTAAGAATTTGGTTGCTATAACATAAGGTGTGTATATATATGTTAAGTAATTAGTAATGATACAATTTCATTGCCTATGGTGATTTTTAAGAAGTTGTAGTTTCCTTTACCATTCTTTTTAAAAAAAATATTTTACCAGACAATGGGGTTAAGTGAATTGCCCAAGATCACACATTTGGGTAATTATTATGTGGTTAAAACTGGATTTGAACTCAGGTCCTTCTGACTCTAGGGATGGTGCTCTATCCACTGCACCACCTAGCTGCCCCAGGATTATGCTTTTTAATTCATTCTGCTAATCCCTTTCATTTTATGGGAGAGTTCATTAAGTTCACATTTACAATGAAGATGACTTATTCTTTATTTCCCTCCATGTTATCTTTCTGTGTAGTTCTCTCTTTCCTTTCTTCTATGTTTTGTTTCCTTTCTCTTTTATTTAACTTTTCTTAATTTTAACTTTAATTTTTTTGCTTATACTTTCAACCTTCCCATTTATCAGTTTCTTCTTTTTGATTTCTTTCTCCCCTCCACCTACTTCCCCATAGGGTAGAATAGACTTTTAAACCCAATTGGGAATGTATGCTATTTCCTTTCTGGGTCAAATATATTGAATAGGGTTTACTCAGTATTCAGTATTTGGCCTTTGTCCCTCTTCAACTGGTGTTATTACCCATTAATGCCTAATCTTCTGCTAGTATAGTCCTTTTCTGTTTTTATTGTTTTAACCCTGTCTTGTAATTACATACTCTTTGTCAAAATATACTCCTTTTATCTGACATAATAGAAGTATTATTCTTAAAGACTGATTGAGTGATACATTAATTGATTGATAAGCATCATTTCCTCATAGTCACCCTCTTTTATGTCTCATTAGAAATATATTTCTCAAGAGTCATGAATCACACTAGATTATAATCACATTGTATCTCACCCCCTTTTCAAGTATCCACCATGGACACATTATGATCATGTATCAAAGCATCATGCAAAGCCAAATCACTTCATGAACAATTTGTTCAGTGACCCCCCCCCCCCCACAGGTATAGTCTCTCCAATTGTAGCCAATTGCATCAAAAAAGCATATCTCCTCAAGAAACTTTCAAGTCAAGTCTTTCTAAATACACACTCTCCCTCAATCTCTATAGTGATGATGTTCTTCTTGAAGAAGACCATGACATCAGTGAGGTGATGCCATGACAAACAAATGAATAGGATTTGAGTGAGCGGGTGCTGTGCCAAATCACTAGTCTGAGTTTCTCCTCCAAAGTCATTTAGGTTTGAGGCTGGATTTGAATTCCCATCCTCCAAACTCCATGGTTAGTGTTCTATTCACTACACCTCTTTGCTCCCCATAGTCTCTATTGTACTCCAACCATAGCCCTACATCCCTCCTCAACCAAAGGATCAGGTACATTGTCTCCCACTCTCTCTTTAGTACCAAAATAATTAAACTATCTTTAACTAAAATATGAATTAAGATAGAATCACTTCCTAATTTATTTATGTCCAACCTTCTAAGTACTCTCCCATCCTCTGCCCCTATGGTATTACAAATCTAAGATTCTAATAATGTAAAGTCACTTCTGATTTAGTTATATATAGAGCCTCCATACATTCTAAGCATTGGGACAACCAGAAGATCTCTCTTAGGCACTGTAGCATTGATTGAAAGGCATGGATGACACTGGCACAGGACCACTCAGATAGGATGCCCTCATCAGAGAAAGTGCTGAAATATATGAGGTCAGAATTAAATTAACTCAAAGGAAATATAAGATATTAAATTTAGAGTAAACATTTCAAGTGTTCGTCTGGACAATTTGTGCCTGACTTGTGATAGTTCACTGTGAGCTCATTTGGTCTGATTAGCTACAGTCAGATGTACTGTAATTTATCTCAAACTTAGTGATGTCATTTTGGTCTTTATTCATGAAGGACAAGAATCAACCATACTCATATCCTTTAAGTACAATCTTTTGAACTATGTTCATTTCTTTAACTATCCTAAGAGAAATACAATTCTCAAGAGTTACAAGTATTAACTTCCCTTATAAGGTAATATTCAATGTAATGTTCTTGAATAACAGTTGGGCTTTTTCCCCTTTCTTTTTACTCTTTTTTTGTATTACTTGAATCTTGTATTGAAGGTCATATTCTCATTCAGTTCTGATCTTTTCATCAGGAAATTTTTTAAAGTTCTATTTTATTGAATGTTCATCTTTTCCCCTGACAGAATATGCTGAATACACATCTTCTTTTTTATTTAAGAATTCTGGAATTTGGCTATGTTGGAGCTTTTATGTTTGGGTCCCTTTGTGGGGTGTCATGTGCATTCTATCGAGGACTATTTTGTCTTCTTGATCTAGTATATTTGGATAGTTTTTTCTTATAATTTTCTGATATTTTCCAGTCTCTTCTCAATTTGGACTTTCTGGAAGAATAATAATTCATAAATTATCTCTCTTGTATCTATTTTCTAGATCAATATTTTTTTCTAAAAAAATACTTAAACTAGTCTTCAATTTTGTTTTCGTCTAATGGATTCTTGGTGTCTCATATATTCATTGGTTTTTATTTGTCTAATTCAAATTTGGGGAGTTATAGTCTCTTGCATTTCCTTTCCAGTTGTTCATTTTTATTTATTGAAGAGTCACGTTCTTTTTTACTTGATTTTTTTCTACTTTTAAAGGAGTTGATTTCTTTGGTCAAATTTTCATAATTTTTCTGCATGACTCTAATTTTATTTTTACACTTTCCTTTTTCCTCTCTTCTTTGGTTTTTAAATCCTTTTTTAAGCTCTGCTATGAGGTTTTAGATTTGACTCCAATTCATAAACTCCTTTGAGACTTCCCATGTAGGCAATTAGTCAGTAATTTTCTTCTTCTGAGGTGTCATTGTTATCACTTGCAGAGTATCTTTTTATGATTAGTGTTCTTTTAGTATTTTACTCATTTTAGTTTTTTGAGCTATGCTCCTGGGGTATAGAGAACATTTTGTGTTGGGGCTGGGGTCTGATCCCTGGCTTTTCATTAGTCAAGTTGTTCCCATGTAGCTCAGGCATTGCCTATGCAGATGTTTGTTTCCTCCTTTATGCCCAGGTTCTTCCTATGCAGTGTTTTGTTACTCACCCAATCTTGTCTTTTATCCAAGTGTTCAGACTTTGTCTGGGATTGGGACCATCCCTGCTGGATTGTTATCTAGTTTCCAGGATGCAAGCTGTATGGAAATGTGACTAGGTCCTGCTTATGTACAGTCTTTGCCTCCTCAGCAGCTATGTACGGAAGTCCTGTAAAAGAATAGTCTAGACATAAAAGGTATTGATGCTCTCAAACATTTCAATATCAGAAACTCATATGATTTTTTTTAAGAGAAGTGGTATTAAAGATACATTGCCATTTGCATTGGCAGCAGAAGAAAAAAGAGACCACAAACTTTTTTAGCCTGGATAGTAGTTGAGATAAGTGGTGTTGCTGGTGAGTGAGAGGGAGAGAGAGAGAGAGAGAGAGAGAGAGAGAGAGAGATACAGGCAGACAGATATAGACATATAACCAGAGAGACAGAGAGAGACAGACACAGAAAATACCAGAAAGAGACAGAGAGGCAGACAGATAGAAACAAAGAAGCAGAGAGGAAAAGACAAAATAAAAGTCAGAGGCAGAGAAAGAGGTAGAAGTAAAAAGAGACACAGAAAGACTCAGAGACAGAGAGAAGCAGAGAGAGACAGAGACAGAGAGAGATGGAGATGAGAGCGAGAGCAAGAAAGAGAGAGAGAGAGAGAGAGAGAGAGAGAGAGAGAGAGAACACAAGGAGAGAACATAAATTGTTTAGTGATGTAAAAAATGCTGACAACAGAAACAACCGTTTTTTAACCTGATCCTCTGGGAAAATTTGATTTGGAAGAAAATCAGGGAACAAAAAATAGCCAGATGTCATTTTGATGGTCACTTTTCTAAATGTAAATATCTTGGCTTATGTGGTTATGTACATCTTGTACCTATAATTTGTAATATCTAAATTAGTTCCCTACATATCAAATCACTCAGGCATTATTTATGGAGAGCTTGTTTCAATGATTTTGGAAGTCACATGAAAGAATTTATTCATTTCTATTTAATGAACACCAGCTAATCATCAATAAATGAGATACCTTCTGATACTGTGATAATTATCAAGGTGATTGCTGCAGTTGATAACTCTATTATCAAGTTTGGGTATAGTAAAAGCTTATTTAGGAAAGAAAATTAATATATTGGATAGCAGAATAAAGATTTGAAATGATTTTTCATGCACCAGAATGACTGATTAAAAGTATCCTTCTGATATCAACTTGAGATTAATGTAAAATTCTGTACTTTGGTTTGGTGTGAAAATCATTCACAGGAATAAAAATGACAAGAGATCTGACTTAAGGTAGTATGTCTAGGTAGATGGATAGTGAATCAATTGCTATATTTTGAGTCAGGAATAATTTTATTTGTATTTTGTCTTATACTCCTACTAAATGTGTGGTTCTGGGCCAGTCATCAAATCTCCCTTGGTCTGAATTTTCTTTCTCTTTCATTCTCTGTCAACACTAAATGATGCTATGAATTAAAACAACTGGTTCAGGCTTAATATGAGGTTAAAATTAGCCTCATAATCAAAAGAAAAAAAACTAAAAATGTCAAATCATAATTTTTATCTAGGAGAAGTAGTTATGCACTTGCATTGAAGGTCAGACTTAGAATTGACAAGACCTGGTTTTTACTCAGATAATGACTACCTGTATGTATGAGTTTTGGCAACTGTGGTAAGCAGCATTTCTTTTTCCATACCAGTGCATTATTTTGATTGCTATCATACACAATTAATGTTCCAAGTACTACTAATTTAGCAAATGTTACCAATAGAAGAGAGACTAAATTATGAATCAAGTTAGATAATTGTATGAATCACCTTTTTGTTGTTAATACTGGCTATTATTGTTACTAAATCTAAACTCAACACTGAAAATCTCAAACTGTTGGCCTATCTTAGAGTTTGTTGAGACCACTTCAGATAGTCTTGCTATTGGTCTGGTCCCTAAGTTAAATTATGTGATTAGTTCTAAGTTGGTATGTTCAGTGCTTTGAGTTCAGTGCTCTGAATTTTTGGTCCTATACATTAGATTCTACAATTTCTGTCCAGATCACCTCTGTACAGTTAGGCTATATGATGATTATCTGGATATAGAAGGCATTGTAGTTTCTTCTTCTATTTCTCAATTGCAACTTATTCTTCTATCTTTCTTAGCTTATTTTCAGGGAATAGGCTGCATTGTTTCTTCCTATACTTTCATTTTGGCTCTTCATTCCATACTTATGCTTTAGAAAAAAATCTCTGGTGAATGAGTGGAAGAAAGATTGGAAGAGGGAGAGATTTGCAACAGAGAGTTGAAATAAAAGATTATTAAATAAATGTTTTGTACATAATATGAAGTAGGGTCAATATAATCACCAAAAAATGAAAAGTTCTCTTTTCACAAGGGGTTTATAATTCATTGAGTCAGTATAATATCATTTATAAGTAAATATTGAATTTATAGAAAGTTATCTCAAATGGGAGAGAATAGTAGTATATTTGAAAGTTATCTTCATATATCTAAATGGTCGTCCCATGGAAAAGAGATTGTATTACTGCTAGGTACTAGGTAATAATGTGCATTTATGATGCTTTATAGTTAAAAAGGCACTCAAGGGGCACCTAGATGGTGCAGTGGATAGAGCACCAGTCCTGGAGTCAGGAGTACTTGAGTTCAAATCTGGCCTCAGACACTTAATAATTACCTAGCTGTGTGGCCTTGAGCAAACTAGTTAAACCCATTTGCCTTGCAAACACCTAAAATATGGCACTTGAGTGCCATCAACATGGCAGAGGGAAGACAGGCACTGCACTAATGTCTCCTGATCTTCCCTCATATATAATATGAAACAAATCTCATAACATAAAACCAATTGACAAAACCCAGAAAAAGAAGCTAGGAGAAGAACATCTACCTCAAGATTTCTGGGATAATGGGTGAGGTGGAGGACAGAGAGAAGAGACCCTGCCAGTCAGGGTGAAAGCCAAACTAGTCAAAGATCAACCCCAGAGGCCTTGATTGTGGGGTCTGTTATCTGACAGCCAACTGAGGAGTGGAGGCTCTGGCTGTGAGACTGACAGTCTAGGGCTTACCAGCAGGGCTTAAGGGTGAGTTCCAGTGGAACGTGGCTGGACATGCCTCCTCTGGGTTCCTCATATCTGGAGGACCTCAGACTCCATACCTTCATTTTACCTGAATCCTCTTCCAAGAACAAACACAATTACATGCTACCCAACCCCCCTCCCCAGGCTCAGGCATGTGTAGCAAGCTCTCTTAGGTGTGATCAGGGAGAGTAATTGCTTCTCCCTAGGGCATAGCTCATATTTGTTCAAGTAATGGGAAAGGGCCTCAAATCAAGGTAACAGACTCCTCAGATTAAGGAATCAATACCTCCTCCTGGCCAGCCCATGTGGAGTTACTAAACCCAGTGAGTAAAGCCTATAAGGAGCCCAAAACCAAACCTCTACAAGCCAGCCTCTATCCCATCATGACATCTTAGGAAAATGTAAAAACATCAGCGGAAGGGGAATCCATATAAAAATTCCTAGAAATTAAAGTTCTTAACTCAGAGATATCTAGAACCTCTAAAGTGAATATGATTTTTTTCCAGTATAGAAAGACTTCACTGAAAAAATCATGAAGGTATTTAAAAATCAATTGGAAAATTTGGGAAAAGAAACCCAAGAGAAGATTAATAACTTGCAACAAGAAACAAATCCTTGGAAAATACAACTGGACAAACGCAAAAAGAAAATAATTCTCTCAAAACCTCGGTTGGTCAAATGGAAAACTCTTATAAGAATAGAATTGACCAATTGGAAAAGAAGAAGCAAAAGAAAGAAAGACAATAATAAATAAATAAATAGATAGATAGATAGATAAATAGATAAATCGAGAGATAAATAAATAAATAAATAGATAAAACAATAATGAAGTAGTCTGTGGAAACCAATGACTTCATGAGACAACAAGAATCTGTTAAATAAAACCAAAAGATCAAAAAATTGAAGAAAATGTAAAAACCTTATCAGCAGAACCACTGACCTCAAGAATCAATGGGGGAGAGACAACCTAAGAATTATTGGTCTTCCTGAAAAGATTGAAGATTTAAAAAGTCTGGAATTAATATTACTGAATTCAGTGATGGAAAACTACCCTGATGACTGGAGGGCAAAATAGTTATTAAAAGAATACATCAACCGTTTCCAGAAAGATATCCCAAAATGAAAACACCAAAGGTTTGTGGCCAAATTCCAGAACTAACACTTAAAAGAGAAAATCCTTCAAGCAGGCAGAAAGAAACAATTTAGATACCAAGGAGCCACAGTATGGATTACACAGGACCAGGCTGGATCAACATTAAGGGATGTAAGGGCTTGAAATATGATATTCTGAGGTTCAAGGGGGCTTGGAATGCAGTCAAGAAATCATTATCCAACAAAACTGTGCCTTCTTTTCCAGGGCAAAAGAAGGACATTTAATGAAATGGGAGACTTCCATCTTTTCCTGATGAAAAGACCAGAGCTTAATAGAAAATAAGGACTTCAAACAGGAGACTCAAGAGATATATAGAAAGGTAAAAATGGGAGGTAAGGAAAAAAAATGCTATCTGATGAGATGAAACTGGATATATCACTATCTGGGAGAAAGACTTTAATAACTCTTGAGAATTGTAACTCTATTGGGTTCAATATATCTAGCCAGAAGTGAAGGACACTCCTGACTTATTGGTGAAACTACTATCCAATAAGGGGAAACTGCTCTATCCCTACGCGGGAGAAAGACAAAATTCTCGATAATTGTGATTCAATTAGAGAGAATATACTTAGGCAAAAGTGATGGACATTCATGACTTTTCTGTGACTCAGATAGAATGATTTGCAAACAATACCTCCTTAAAAAAGGAGACATTAAAGAGAGGGTAGGATGGTGGAAATTGAATGGGGTAGATCTCATTACATTAATGTGTTCAAAGAACCTATTGCAAAAAAATGGGAAGAAGGGAGGAAGTGAGACCCACCTGAATCTTATTCTCATCAGATTTGGCATAAAGTTAACATACATACACTCAGTTCAGGTAAGCATCTTATCTTACCTTTCACACATTAAACGGGGAAAAAGAGAGGGGGGAGGAAAAGGGGAACTAGCAGAAGGAAGGGAAGGAAGAAGTGGCAAATGAAAAAGGGAAAGAAGGGGAGAGGGGTTGGATTTAGGAGGACAAACACATTGAAGATGGTGGTATTCAGAAACAAAATATTGAGGAATATCGATAACGTGAAAAAAGAGCGAATAAAAAGAGAGGAAAGATCATCAAGGGTAATAAAGACTTAGTAATTTTAACTTT
Source organism: Macrotis lagotis (assembly GCF_037893015.1). Lineage (NCBI taxonomy): Eukaryota > Metazoa > Chordata > Mammalia > Peramelemorphia > Peramelidae > Macrotis > Macrotis lagotis. The sequence goes on along the minus strand of NC_133660.1, from coordinate 66,242,211 downwards.
GAATGTGAATGGCTTCAACTCTCCCTTAAAACCTAAGTGAATAGCAGAGTGGAATAAAAACCAGAACCCTGCAATATGATTCTTACAAGAAACTCATTTGAAGCAGAGAGACACATATGGAATAAAGGTAAACAGCTGGAGCAAAATATATTCTTCTTCAACTGAAGTGAAAAAAACAGGGGTAGCAATCCTTATCTCAGACAAAGCCGTTGCAAAAATAAATATCATTAAAAGAGATAAGGAATGAAACTATATACTCCTAAAAAGTAAGATAGACAATAAAGTAATTTCAATACTAAATATGTAACCCCCCCAATGGTCTAACATCCAAATTCTTAGAGGAGTTAAAGGAGTTACGGGAAGACATGGACAGGAAAACTCTACTAATGGGAGACCTCAATCTCCCACTCTCAGATTTAGATAAATCTAACCATAAAATAAACAAGAAGGAAGTTAAGGAGGTAAATGGATTATTAGAAAACCTAGACATGATAGACTTCTAGAGGAAACTGAATGGAGATAGAAAGGAATATACTTTTTTTTTCCTGCAGTACATGGCACTTACACAATAATTGACCATAAACTAGGCCATAAAATTCTAATAATCAATTATGGAAAGAGTGAATATATGTTTCTCAGATCATAATGCAATAAAAATCACATAAAATATTGGGCCACAGAGATATGAACTCAAAACTAATTGTAAACTAAATAACCTTATTTTAAAGAATGAGTGGTTCAAACAACAAATTATAGAAAGTATTAATTATTTCATCCAATATAATGATAATGATGAAAAAGCATGCCAAAACCTATGGGATACACTCAAGGAGGATGTCAGTGGACATATTTTATTTTTTAAATGCATTTATGAATAAATTAGAGAAAGAGAAAATCAATGACCCAAATATGCAACAAAAACTAGAGAAAAAAATTAAAAATCCCCAATTAAATAACAAATTAGAAATTCTGAACATCAAAAGAGAAATTAATAAAAGAGAAAGCAAGAAAACTATTGAACTAATAAATAAACTAAGAGTTGGTTTTATGAAAAAAATACAATAAAATTGATAAACCTCTGGTCAATTTGATTTAAAAAAAGAACGAATAAAACCAAATTGCTGGCATAATAAATGAAAAAGGTGAACTCACCATCAAAGAAGAGGAAATTAAAGGAATAATTCAGAATTATTTTGCCCAACTCTATGCCAATAAATTTGATAATACAAGTGATATAGATGTATATATAAAAAATAAGTTGCTCAGGTCAAATGAACAGGAAATTAAAAATCTAAATAACCCTATCACACAATAAAGAAACCTCAACAAGCTATTATGGAATTTCCTAAGGAAAAAATCTCCAAGGCCAGAAGGATTCACATGTGAATTCTTTCAAACATTTAAGGAATAGTGAGATCTAATTCTATATAAACTCTCTGGGAAAATAGTTGAAGACAGAACTCTGAGAAACTCTTTGTATGACACCAATATAGTGCTGATACCTGAATGAGGAAATATTAAAACAGAGAAAGAAAACTGTTGATCTATCTCCCTGAAGAATATGGACACAAAAATCTTAAATAAAATATTAACAAAGCAATTACAACAAGTTAACATTGAGATAATACCTTATGGCCAAGTAGGATTTATCCCAGGAATGCAGGGTTGGTTCATATTTGGAAAATTGCCAGCATAATTAATTATATCAATAGAAAATCTATCAGAAATCATTTGATTATATGAATAAATGCTGAAAAAGCTTTTGACAAAATACAGCACCCACTAGAGAGCATAGGAATAAATGGATTGTTCCTTAGAATAATAAGCAGTATCTATCTGAAACCATCAACAAGCATTATATGCAATGGGATAGGATAGAGGCATTTGCAGTAAGATCAGGGCGAAACAAGGATGCCCATTATCACCACTACTATTCAATATTATATTAGAAATGTTAGCTTCAGCAATAAGAGAAGAAAAAATTTGAAGGAATTAGAATTGGGAAGGAAGACTCTAAGCTCTCACTCTTTACAGATGACATTTTGGTATGCCTAGAGAATCCCAAAAATTCATCTAAAAATCTAATAAAAATTCAAGTAAAAGAATCAAGTAATTTTAGCTAACATCAAACTCTAAGACACTAATAGTTCCTCAGAGGTATATATATACTTAACTAGTCATAGAGAAGGCTAATCCTTAACTCCTAAGGCATTGCCACTACTACCTCCTTAATGACTCCCCTCGCAAGCTCTAAGAATGTTGTGCAATCCAACCTCTGGGTTTGTAACAGAACTTGACTCCTTCCCTCTTGAACACCTCCTTCCCACAGATCCCTGGCCAACACATTGTTAAACCAAACCCTAGAAAATTTTTCTGCCTGGGTAAACTGTGTAAACTGTGCAAACACCACTTTGTTCTGTAACAGTCCTCAAATGCTGAACTGGGAAACAAAGGGAATGGGGGCAGGCTCCTAGTGTACAATTTCTACATGTGCTCCAATAAGCCTGAGGAAGGGTGACTGATAGCCAGTTCTAGAAATTTCTGTCCCAGAAGAGGTCACTTAAGACAGAAACCAAGAAAAAAGAGTATTTCTCATTGTGGAAGGAGACTTAAGTAGCCTATAGACTTTGCTCCCAAGGACACCACAGACAAGTAGTCAGAAAATGAGGAAAGAATAAGGAAAATGCATAAAGTGACCAAAGCTATCAGTGAAAGAAAACTCAGTTAAATACTTGACCATAATCAGATCAATAAGAAAAATATTAATAATAGAAGGGCATATGACATAGATTATCATAGTTATCTATAAAATAATATTGTAAGACAAAGGAAAGTTAATCAAGAGTAAATGAAACCAAAGACTCTGTAGATTCCCAAAAGAGAATGGAACCACACCAGAATAGTCTTAAATTGTTTAAAAGAGACATGAGCATTGATGCAGAGATACACAGAGACAGAAACACATGGTGATATCTCTACAAACAGAACACTAAAAGCTTAGATTATATGAATATGTGTTTGTTTTCAGAAAAACTCCTACTGAGTAGTTTCTTTAAATAGCTAGCTCCCTAGGTACATTTAAAATATGATTTGATTTACTAAAATTCAACTTCATTTTCTTCTCAATATATCTGTTTCACTTAATGTGTTAGATCCATAGGATTTTGGAACCTGACAACTTTTGAAAATAAAGGAGGCTGTATTAAAATTCACAACCTTTGGAGGCATTACAATTCTAAAAGAGCTTTCTGAGGGAAGGGTAGAAGAAAGGAAGAAAGAATAAGGAAAAGAAAATCATATCACAATAAAGTCAATTCAACTCTTCATGTCAGAATTGGGTCACTTGTTCTAGGACAAAAAATTTTGTTATAAACATGAAGAACACTTAATTTTATATAACTATGGGGAAAAATTATCAATTCTCTGGAAAGCTCTGTACCATAATTACCCCTTTGATGCTTTCATCCATTTATCCTCAGAAAAGTAATTTAGTATTAGAATGTAGAGGAAACAGAGAAGGAATCAAATTGAACCAACAGTAAAGAAACCAGATTAACCAGATCCATACTTATCTCACTAGTGATATTTCCTTTTCCTTATTCTAAGAAGTTGCAGTGAGAAAGGTCTTATTGAATAACCACGATGCTCATTTCTATGAAAGAATATTTGCATATGGTGGAAAAAGGGTTCCTTGCTGATTTTGATTCAATTATCTCATCCCCATCTCTTCAGAGAACCAAAATTTTAACACAGCTACACTCACTTTTTAGTACAATCTTTCCTTTCATCATTTTCACATCTCTCAGTTTAAAATTGTTAAAACAAAGTCAATGTACTTTTATTAGATAGAAACATAACCACATGTTATCCATGTTAATCATATACTTTAATTTTCATTTAAAGGTATCCCTGCCTGTTATTTCATCCCAGAAGCTGAATCAGAGAGGTTGAAAAAAATGTAATTCTTTTAAAAATATGATTTGCAACAACCAGATGCTGTCTCTGCTGTGTTCAGTGTTTTATGTCTAGAAACTCTATATGAAATCATGTTAGCTGTGCTCATGTCCACAGCTCACCACAGGTGAGTAGCATAATCAGCCCCCTAATTAATGGGGAGGGAAAGAAATCTTCAATGTTATTATTCTTGGACAACTCAGACATACTGATGGTGAAACAAACTGAATTGTGTGCACTTGACAAATTAAATGCCTTTTCTTGTTAAGTTTTTTATTTCCTCCTGAAGGATTTTGTTAACAAGAGTATGACCAAGATCACTTGTTGCTAATGAGAAATACATATTTGTATCCTCTGAAGAAGTTCAATATATGATATGTTTAATTGTTCAGATTGGTTGTGAATAATCTTCATTTTACACTCTCATGTAACAGATGGTCTTAATATGAATTCAGACTTTTTTCCTCAGGATTATTGAAGAAGCAACATGGAATAGTAAAGGATTACTACTTCTAGGATCAAGAAAACCTGTGTCCATCTACCCCCAAAGAGATATGATATTGAGTAAGTCATTTAACTTTCCCGATTCTTAGCTTCTAATATTAGAAATTAAAGGATTTGACTAGATGACCTCTGTGGTACTTTTTAATTCCAGATTTATAATCTTATGACCCACCATCTGATCTCCTGGAAGAAATCCCTTAATGTTTTGAGGAACCGAGGAGAAAAGAATGTTAAAGAAGGTGTGTTATAGCAGAAAGAAGATAGAACTTAGATTTAGACCTAACTGGTATGGGAGGGCCATTTCCTCTCTCTGATATCAGTTTACATATTAGTCAACTATTAGATTGGTTAAGGTCAATTTAAGGGATCTTCCCAGATCAAATGTTTTATGAATCTATGTGAACACTTACCTTTTTAGCAACATCTTTTAAATCAAGCGTTCTTTACCATTTTGTATCATGAATCCGGTTTGTCCATGTACACTTTATTAGGATAGTATTTTGTTGTTTACAATCATAATTAAAAGTAAATCTAAATTTTCATTTTAAGCTTAGTGAAAAAAATTAATGTTTCCTCAACTAAGATTATTAACCCCATGAAATCTAGCCAGTTTTTTTTTTGGGAGGGGGAGTGGAATCACCTATGAATTCCAAGTTAAGAACTGAATATGATAAACTAATAAAATATTCATCAACTAAATTAATGTGAAGCCATTAATGCCTTTTCTGGTAGAAAGGATGGAAAAATGTGGGCCAAACATTTGTACAATTAGGTTAGTTTGTAATTGGTTAAATGGGTGGACATAAAGAGTAATTATTTAATCAACCAATGCCAATTTAGACATATGCTTCTATTGGGCTGTTCAGTAATCAAAGTTTAAATCTGTGCTGTTTAGCATTTTTATCAATAGCTTGGAAAATGGTATAAATTTAATTCATTTCATATTTAATGATAACCCAAAGCTAGGAGAGTTATCTACCACATTGGAAGAAAGCATCAATATTCAAATTAAAACAGAAAAACTTAAAAGGAAAGGACTTTGAGCCTTTTGTGCAATGAAATTTCATACACAAATATAAAATTTTATGCATAATTTAAGGCCATCAAACTCATGTGAGTTTATATATATATATATATATATATATATATATATATATACATATATATATAGGCAGTATGAGACAGAAATTTATTGGGAAAATATCTGGGTATTTTTTCTGGACTGCCAACTTTATGAATCAGTGTGATAAGAGAGTTGCTAAAAGGAAAAAGGAAAGAAAGAGAGAATAAGGAGGGAGGGAGAAGGGAAGAAAGAAAGAAAGGAAGAAAGGAAAGAAGGAAGAATAAAGGGATCAAAGAGGGAGGGAGGTAGAGGTAAAATAGGAAGGAAGGAAGGAAGAGAGAGAAGGAAGAAAGTAAAGGATGAAGGGAGATAGAGAAGGAAGGAAGAGAGACATGGAAAACACAAATTTTATCCTTGTTATTACCACTTCATTAAATCTTGGCAATCCACAAAAATATAGATCATGCCCTATTTTTAGCTATTGTCAATTTCTTAAACTTAATTGCTTATTCAGTTTAACAAATGCCTCTGTCAGGCTGATAAGTGCTTTTCATTTTATTAGATGATGGTCAAGTCCCTTAATATTTCCTCTATTATATTGTTATTATATTTTATTATCATTATTTATTATATATTTTATGATATATTTTATGTTTTCATTTATGAAATGAAGGGAGTAGAATTAGGTGAGCTTTTCCCTTTTGTTAAGACTCAGGATGTCATAGTGAGAAACAACATAGAGATTCCCTTGTGTAGTCTCCTCATTTTAAAGAAACTTGGTCTCAGGCAAATAGGGACCTTGTTAAGTCAAATTTATTCAGTATCTGGCTTCTCATACAGAAGGTATTACTACCCCCCTCCATTACAATCCTCCACTCATTTGATCATTCCCATAATATACTCACAGAATTTCATTGACAAATTGGAGTAAACAATATACTCCCTGTATTTTCAATTGTGATCCTCTCATTTTGAGGTTCATTTCATTGAAGGAAACCCACAAAAGCAGCCTTCCATTTACTGATGCATAGAAAGAAATGACCATATCTTGCTAAATAATCAAAGAGGTATTTGATGGAAATAACTCAGATCTGTTTTAAACTGTGTTCACTTCAAATGAGGGGAAATACACCCATTAAACTCTATAGGGCATTACTAATTTTTTGAGTAATTTTGCTGATGATTTTTTTTAAATCATAGTTTAATTTTCTAAATGTTTAGTTGGATCAGATGTTTTAAGCTTAAAATCTGTAATGAAACTTTTCAGGAATGTGCTCATTCGGGAGAACTCCTGGGGAATTAATCACTGGAGGCATCTCACCTCAGCACTGAAATCCTATAAATAAATAAATCATCTTGGGACATCATAGCAAATGTTTTTTTTTTTCCTTTCCCATAGGTTATGTCTAAGAGAAGAGCAGCCCACCCAAGAACTAACCTTTAAATACCAGCAAGCTAGGCAGGTCAATACATAGAAAATTCAATGAGAGGAGGAGTTGCAAGAGATTGGGGAAGAAGGAACTCATTGTTAAGGGTTAGAGTTTCCAAGCTATTGTTACAGTAAACTTTCCATGGAAAGTTCTTTAAAAGTGCTAAGGAAAACACCAGATCAAAAGCTGTGGTAGCTCTTCTAGGCTGGCACACTGGGCAGCAATAATCCCGTGTATCACTTGTCCATGTAATAACTGTCTCAGCATCCCTAATGTGCTGATTTAATTGTACTGGAAGGCTTTTGGCCAGAGGTGGGCTCAAAGCTAGGGGGAGAATGTGAGATATTGAGAGAGTGCTGTGGAATTTTCAGGGTCAATAGCTAATGAGAAAGAGAGGAACATGGTGGCATAGATGGAGCTGGTGTACCCATGCCCTACAGCTGTTTACCCATATTGAGAATCTAAAAGAAAGGTTGTTTGGGCTAGAACCAAATCCATAAAGAGAAAATTGATGCAGACATGAACTGAAGAATAGTCCAGTCAAAGAACAGCAATCAGAAAATTCAGCATCTGCACCATCTGGAAATCACTTTTTCTTGATCCAGAAACTCTACTCAGAGACCTTTCCAATTCTACCATGCTTCTTGCCATGGCTCCAAATTGTATCTCCAACTGACCTGCTGCTCTGGCAGCTCCCTGCATGCACTCCCCACATCTGCATCTAGTTAAAGTCTTAGCAAAGTGAAACTGCTGGAGGGCACAGGTGGACTGTCTCTACTTAGACCACATTCTTCCCTTCTCTTAAGTTCCCTAATTTTCTAGATATCTCATCTTTCCTCTTTCATCCTTTAGGCATGAAAAACAAAGGAAATGGACATGAACACAATAGTAATCTTGGTGAGGTTGGTATGTGTATGGATACATATATGTATGATTATGTATCTATTTAAATATAAATACAAATACCTACATCTACATATATATATATATATATATATATATATATATATATATATATATGGAAATTTGAGTTGTAAATCTGAGAAATAGTATATTTGCATAAACTCTTGTTTTTTTCCTCATTCCACAACTGGGGTTGGAGATAAATAACTATGATTTCTGTAACCTTTGTATGTAATGCCTTATATTTACAAGTTGTTTGGTTTATAATTCTGGGAATATAGTCAAAGAATAGAGCTATTCTCTGTGTGATAGTGAGTTTATGGCTATTGGACCTATATAATGACCATGACCTCATTACGACTATTAGCTAACCTACTGAAAGTAAACTGGTCTCTTGATGAAAATAGCAGTATTCTTTCTCTGAGTCTACTAGAGGCTGAAACTATAAGACATTTTAGTTTAGTAAACTGTGTAAATAAAGTTCTGACTTGTGAATGATCTTCTCTTCCCACCACTGGGCAGTTAACAAAATTTAAAAATCAAATCCTCTGTTGGAAAAATGAGGAAGAGAAAATGCATTAATAAAAAATTCTCTTTTTCATTACATCACCTTTTATTAAGAAATCCAAGACTAAAATGACTTGATAAAAGAAGAGATCAGAGAGGTTCAGATGACTCTGGAAACAAGAGATAAGATTATGGAACAAATTCCTAAACCCTTCAGATAGTCAAGCATGCCATATTTTACCTTTAAGTGCTGTTGTACTATTTCTGGATAATCTCTGTCCCTGAAAAACTTGCACCATTGACTGTACATATGTGTTTTGATGGATGTGGTTAGGCTCTGAGGTGCTTGAAGGAATCCAGGTATAATGGTCTAGTATTTGACTCCCCTGTCTTCCCAGGTGTTGTTGAAAGTGGCAGTAGTTGAAATACTTTTATATGTCAAAGGAGTCAATGCAAAACTTAAGAGGCATGGTTCAGTGGAAAGATCACTACTTCAGTTAAAGGATTCAAGTTCATATCCCAACTCTAGTGCTTATTCCCTGTGGGACATTAGGCCTCAGTTTCCTCATTCATGAGCCTAAAATAGGATACAGATGTCTAAGTTTTCTTCTCAAATTCCAGATATGAGTCCTGTACCATTTATCTAAGTAGGGCACTGAGTGATGATGCCATATCCTACAGGTTAAGCTTCTCAGTTGACTTGTTCAACCGTAACAGTTGATCTCAATGTTGGCTCACAAGGCAAGATTTCCCAGGAATGCCATTAAATTCATGGCAAATTCTGAGAGACACACTACACAACTCCCCATATTTTTTTTTCCCTTTGCTGCTTTTATCCTTGAAGAAATTAGGTATGTTGGAGGCCAAAGAGTTGAATGAGCTGTTATAAACTTTGTGGGTGGTAACCCAAAACTTAAAGCAATTCTTATTTTGTAATAAGTTATTAATAAATGTTTATTAAATCAAACTGAATGTGGAAGGTGGTAGGAGTATTAACAGGGGATTTTGACTTTGTCAGAAGAAGAAAAACCTCCTACTTTGAGGATAGTAGGAGGCAATACTAGATTTCCTTGGATAGCATAAATTGATTCTTGAGATAATCACCATTGCAATTGATTAAGTATAAGTAGTATTTACTGGGAGACAAAGGGGGTAAATAACTTTATTAGGTAGCTCTATTAAAATCAGAAATTTCATTGTTCAGTACCGAGTGTTTGGTAATCTTTGGATCTATACAGAATAAGATGGATGTTTTTACCTTGATGTGGGCATTATGGTATAAAGGGGGTGTGGTATAATTTGAGAGGCCTTGAGCTGAGTAAGTCTGGGAAGAATTGAGATTGATAAAGTTTTTAATAGATGTTTCAGGAATAAGGTAAAAAAATGATTAGCAGAACATGTGAGACCACAAGAAATAGAATTAATTAACCTTTGAAACTAGCATAAATATAGATTGGGGTTAAGGAGCAGGATGATAGATTTTCCTGAAACATCTGGGAACAGTCAGAGAAAGGACAGGAAATTTCAAATGATGTTAATAATCAGTAGTAGGTGAAGTTGTTTTCAAGTGTTTCATGAGTCATTTGTTAGTAGAAGAGAGATTTAACTGTTTAAGAGAGCAGAGTGCATAACTAAAGGCAGTGAATAGAAATTGAAAAGAGGTAAGATATGTCTTGGGGTAAAAAGAAAAACCTGAAGAATTAGAACAAAAGGTAACAGAACAACAGGAATGAGTTCTGTGATATTATCTTAGAGATGTAGAGAGGCTGGTTTGGTTTAGATTAGAAGGAAGAAGCTTGCCAGGAATAAGGAAAGGAACTCACATGTCAGAGGAAATGAATTTCCATGTTTATTCTATAAATTCTGTAAAAATAAAAGGAGAAGAAAAAAATATGTAACAAAACAAAAACAAGTTTGTATTAGGCTATGTGGGAATCATGGTGTTATCCTTCCTAGCATTTGTTTTGTAGTTCGTTCGGACTGATAAAAGGGCATACATACCAAGCAAGAGACACATTATGCTCATGAAGGAATATCCAATTCAATTAGTGATAGCCTCAGAAAAAAGCAGAAATCATTATTAAAATGGAAACTTAAATGAATAAGGATTTAATTGAGATACCAATAACAAGAAGAAAAACTTAGATGCAGATAGGTTCCCTTGGACTTGGAGAAATCAATGAATGGCAGAGAATTAATGATACAATCTTAGATCTAGGAAGATTTCTGAGGATACATGTAGTAGTGGTAAGATATAGGGGAGTGCAGACTTGGCAGGGAGTAACAAATTTTACTTTTAATATAGCCACAATTTCATTGGTAAATATACTTCTTTTACTAGAGTAGATTTCAATGTTTCCTTATGCTCATTCTGTGCAATTATTATACATGAATTTTCAATGGATGAATTAATTTTCTATTAAGTTCTAATTAATCCTCCTAGAAAGATTCATCTATTTGTTAGAGGCATCGTTCTGCTTCCTCATGCATATTTCTCACAACATGATTGCTCAGTACCTTCACTGGCCATGACTATCATTGAAATGCATTTGAAGTCTCACACACATCAATGTTTTTAAGCCACACTCTTCAAAAGCCTATCATATGTCTTTTCATTGCCTTGCAAATGACTTGCAATTTTGTCTTTTCTGTAGTTGTATGACTCTGAGTAAGCCACTTAGTTCTATTTTCTTCAGTTTCTTCATCTATATAATGAGCTGGAGACAGAAATGGCAAGTGACTCCAGTATCTTTGCCAAGAAAACTCCAAATGGGATTTTGGAATATCAGAAGCAAGTGAAAATAACTAGACAACAAAAATGACAATTAATATATTTATTATTTTATAAATAATTTTTGAAAAACTATTTCAGGATTTTTAATGATGTGAAACACTGAGAAAACACTAGTGTTCAGAAAATGGGGTTAGATAGAAACAAAAGATAAGATGATATGAACATTATGTACTTTCCCCCAAATAGCCATCTTTCCTTCTCTCTTTTTTAAATATAACTCATCACCTACGTCAAACATCTGTTCATGATTCATGTTCTAATTCCTGACACATAGTAGGCACATAACAGATACTTTCAGATTTACTAGTCTGATCCAATTACATGTCAGAATCTAGTCAATATGCACTATCTTTTGAGTCAAAATAAATCTCTTTGAGAAGGTTCTGACCAAGGGTTCTTGAAGAACTCATTATAATATCATAGTATATTATATAAAGAGAGAACTTAATATGGGTTTATTTGTTTATTCATGATCTGTAAACAGGAGCAATAGTTCCTTTTCTATTTTTGCTTTGCAAAGATTTACTTCTAAAAATGACATGTGATACATATGGGGGACAGATTTCTCAATTAATTACCTCATTTATCATTAACACTCGAGATTTCTAATACTCCATTTCCTCTCAGTTGTTGAAGGGAATACTATTTATCTTCCCCTCCCCCATTCATCTCTTGTTTATTATATTACCAGAACTTTCATTCAAAACTGTCAATGTCTCTTTATTTGGCAAAGAGATTAAATTTGTTCTTTCTTCTGAGGGATTTTCTAAGCTCCTTTAGCTTTCTAATTATGATGACTAAGTCATATTACCTATATTTTTCCAAAGACTTTTTTGTCAAAAATTTACTATTTTATATTGTCTTGACTGTTTGTTATTTAGTCATTTTCAGCTGTGTCTGACTTTCCAGAACCCCATTTGGGGATTTCTTGGCAAAGATTATAGATGAAGAAACTGAGGCAAATAAGGTTAAGTGTCTTACTCAGGGTCCTAAAGCTAGTAAAGTGTTTGAGACCATACTTGGACTCAGGAAGTTGAGTTCCTACTTCCTAATATCAAGCTCACTGCTCTATCTTTTTTATCACCTAGCTGCCCTGTTACACTTTCCTGACTTAGCCACAGCATTTTTAAAATTATTAGTATGTACAAACGTTTAATCAGTTTGGGGACGTTTTAGAATACTTTCCCTCCCCCAATCACTCCCTACATTTAATATAAAGTTGTATGTATTATTAATTTAGAGTCTTATAACTAGTTGTTGAAGACAAAGAAAATATTAGTGATGGTACAGAATAGAAGATGAATAATAATTAGTACAAGGTGGGAGAAATAAGTGCAATATAAGGAGATGAAAACTATAGTGTGGCATATTCCTGAAGTTGAAATTTGGGCATTTTTGGAAAAATGTTGTAATTGATGTAATTGTTTTTCACTGTGGTAGAGAACTATAGGCAAGTTGCACCTTAGGGATAAAGTTATCTTACATATCTCATTGCAAGGGGCCTGGATCATATATACGAGGAATTGTTTAATAAGAGTGGTGTGGTATAGAGTAAGGAACAAGGAGGTATAGAATAACATAGAGGAATGATTGGAATGAGGAAAAGAATATAAAAAGGCTATAAGAAATTTGAAATAAGAGATTAAATTTTGAAAGCTTAAGTAAGTTCCATCTCTTTGTTCAACTTCTTGGTATGAAAACTTTCTCTGGTCAACTGGACAGCTTGACTTCTTACAACTGGTGCCCAAACATGGGGCACAAAAGTGAACCAAGATAGGAGTTGTGAATCCTTCTTAGTTTCACCAAGACCTCATGATTGATTTAACATGGTATTCTAGGTGCAGTAAGAGATATGCTCTGATGAGCCCATTCAGTTATTTTTACTTTCATCCTGAGCAATAAAAGGAATATAGGTCAGGTACAAAGAAAACAGTCTAGAAGAGAAACATATGAAAAGATCCTTCAGAAATTAATGAAGAAACTAGGTCTTATTACTAAAGACCAAATAAATTAATTTTTAGATCTGGTTGAAATCACTTCTTCATGGCTTGCTAAAGAGGACACATTAAAACCTGGAGAAATGGGAAAATAGTAGAACAACTCACCGAATATTTTACATCCATAGGATCAGATAACTTTCCTGTTCATTGTTTTCAGCTATATAATATTATAAAATTATGTTTAGTTGATCCTACTCATTATAAGGAGATATAAAAATTTGATGCAGAGATACAAGTCCAATGCACAGAAGAAGAAATAAAAGAAACAGAAAAGGCAGAAAGAAAAGAATTTAAGAAAGATCAAGAAAAGGAGATAGAAAAGGAAAGGAGAGAGGGAGATTGAGATAACATTCTGTCTGCCCCTCCCTGCCAGTGCTTCCCCTCTTACTGTAATTTATAAAACAAAGATCCTGAAGTATCAGGAAGAAAGAGTCCACCCTTAGTGAGGGCTTTAGAAAAGGCAAGATTTACTGAAAAAAAGATTTTCAGGATTTAGGATTACATTTATGTACAGTAATTGAAGAAGATGATCCCTATACCCCATGGCAAAGGGCACACCACTATGAACCTTTAGACATGAGAATGTTGAGGGAAATTGAAAAGGCTTCTGTTCATTATGGTTCTGTCTCCAATTATGTGAAAACCTCGTTAGATCAAGTGGCATATTCCATATTATCCCTACATGATTGGAGATAAATTGCTAGGATTTGCCTGGAACTGGTAGAATATATGTTATAGTGTTCTGAATATCAATAGCAGTGTAGACAACAAGCAGTCAGAAATGAACTACACCAAATTAATTTTAATTTGAACAATTGTCATACTATGATGTAGCAGGGTATCAACAGGCAGCTATGTGTACCACTAGACCTTAGGCTGCTTTAACATGGAAGGGAGACAAAAGACAATCATTTACAAAAATCAGTCAAGGCCTTCAAGAAACATTTTTTGACTTTCTATCTCACCTTACTCAAGCAATTTTAAGAACTCTAGGGGAGGGTCCTGCTACAGATATATTGATTATGCAATTGGCTAGAGAAAACTGTAATAATGATTGTAAAAGAGCTTTCACTGGAAGTAAAAAAGGTTATATCAATTGAGGAAATGATTAAGAAATGTGCATCAGTAGGGACTAATACATTATATATAAATATATATATATATATATATATATATTAATACTATACACATAGATATGAAAGGAGGACATAATAAAATTTATGGAGGAAAGTTAATAAAATATTATAATTGTGGCAACCTGGGACCCTTACAAATACAATGCAGACAAAAGAGAAAAGTGAATGAGAAGGGAAATAGAAGGATAAAGTACATCCCAAAACAATCCTCATCTGAAATGTGGAAAAGGGTATCACTGGGCCTCTGAATGCTGATTGAAAAGCAGGACAACGGGCCCTGCCCCAGGGCCCTGTCAGCAGTATGCCCAAATACAAGTACAGACATTGGAGTAGAATGCTCCCCTTTTACCATTCATGTGACTACAATTCCCTTTTATTCTAATGGCAGTAGTGTGATTTATTCTCATACTCAGTGTACTGTGGCAATTCAAAGACACCATTACTGAAGGGAATTTTATTGTAATTGTATTGATGCCTGCTGAAGCTCAGTACAGAGGATTTGTAACTATTCCTCAAATTTGACAAGAATATGAGACAATTGAAAGAATAGCTATTATTGACTTCTGGTCAAGATGGCAGAGAGGACAGGCAATGTGCTAAGGTCTCCTGGTTTCCCCTCAAAAAAATAACGTGAAAGAAACCTCTTAAAAGATATTCAATTGAACAGAAAAAGAAGCTAGAAGAACATCTACTTCAAGGTCTGTCTCAAGGGACTGTGGGTGAACCAGGAGCAGAGAACAGATAGCCATGGCAGGGGCAGCACTCGGGTGAAGGCAGGTGAACAGCCTTAGCTGCAGAGGTGAGCTGAAGTCTGAGGACAAACTTTAGGCACTGAAACTTTGGCTAGGGAAGTGGAGGTCTGATGTGTCCCAAATGGAAGGTGACTTTCAGCACAAAGAGTTGCAGATCATGACTGGATATCAACCAGCTGGGCTCAGGGCCCCGTGTTCCATACTTTTTGTGAAGCCCTCTTCCCAGAACAAACAGTAACCCTCTAACCCTTCAGGTTCAGGTGTGGGCAACTGTGGGTACACAGGCTATTTTAACAGCCATGACACAAATCATATTCAAGTAAACTGCCACCTGCACAATCTCAGGAGCTGGCAAGCTGCCCTTAGAGATAAAGGTGTGCCAGAGTCCTTGGGAGCTGGAGTCCTTGGGAGCTGGACATTCCGCTCCACCGACCAAGGACCCTAGACACAACAGTGTCTTATCACCTCCTCCCTAATGTAACCCCTATCCTGTAATGCAAGATGCTGCGTGTACAGACCGCTTGCACCCCCATTTCCTCATTATTCTTTGTTCTACCCTGGAATAGCTAACAGTATATATGTAATAGCTAAGCAGTAATAAAATTGAGCTAGAGGCATAAGGCAGTAGTGGCTTGAATCCTTATTCTCATCTCCCCTCCGGGAGGGAGGTCACCACTGTGGGCTCCAAGGAAGCAAGCCACAACAGGCAACAGAGCTCCCTCAGTTGAAAGGGAGATTAACTCATCCTCCAGGTCCCAGACTATTGTTCAAGGACAATTCAGACCCTGGTGCCACTTCTCACCCCTTCCAGATCTAGGGAGAGAGCCTCAGACAATCCAGAGAAAGCAATCAGTGCCCCCTACTGGCTTGTTCAAATGTAGTTACCAAGCCAAGTGAGCAAAGCCTCTAGGGTTTTCAAAAGCAAACCTCTGAGAGCCAGCCCTTCTTCCAAACAAGATTCTAAGGAGATGAAGAATATCCAGGGAAAAGATGGTCCCATTGAGAATTACTTTAAAGCACAGATCCTAACCAGAGAGATCTAGAACTTCTAGGAGAATATGAATTGGTTTCCATCCCAGAAAGATTTCCTTGAAGAAATCAGGAAGGAATTTAAAAATCAATTGGAAAAATTGGGGAAAGAAACTCAAGAAAATTAATACTTTCCAAGAGAAAATTACCATCTCATGAGAATAATTCTCTCAGATCCTCAATTGGGCAAATTCAAAAAGAAAATAATTCTCTCAAAACTACACTTGAGGGGGCAGCTAGGTGGTGAAATGGATAAAGCACCGGCCCTGGAGTCAGGAGTACCTGGGTTCAAATCTGGTCTCAGACATTTAATAATTACCTAGCAGTGAGGCCTTGGGAAGCCACGTAACCCCATTTACCTTGTAAAAACCTTAAAAACATACTACACTTGAACAGATGGAAAACTCCTTCAAATATAGAATTGATCAATTGGAAAAGGAGTTGCAAAATTTAAATGAAGGAAATTCTTCTCTTAAAAATAGAATGCAATCTCTGGAAACTAATGACTTCACGAGATAAGATTCTGTAAAACAAAATGAGAAGATCGAAAAAAAATAGAAGAAAATGTAGACTACCTCATCAGCAAAATGACTGACCTAAAGGATCAATCAAGGGAAGACAACCTAAGAATTATTGTTCTTCCTGAAAACAGTGAACAGAAAAAAAAAAGCCTGGACTCATTATTACAGGATTTAGTTGTTGAGTCCCTTTGCCAGACTCTTATGTTGAGTTCCTTTCTAGACTCCCTCAATCTTTCCCTAGGTGAGTGATGGAGGGGTGGGAGACAGGAAAGGCAAGTATGATAAGGTCTCCAAGATTTCCAAGTGCTTTGTTTATTCACCTGAATACAAGTGCTTAAATACATCTTCCAGTCTCTAATCCACTCCCACTCTTATGGCACTTAGTAAAACAACCTTCAGATGCTCAAGGATACTAGGTGAAGATAGTTTACAGTGCTCCCACACAACAGTCCCTCACATATCCCCCTTCTTGTCTTCTTTTAAAACAAAATTATTAGATAATGAAAGCCACATAAATTGTAAACAAAATTTAAAAAATAAATATCAATGGTAAAAATCAATATTCCTAAATTCCTTGAAATACATTTTAGCCCCCATTTACAAAGATTACAAAGTTTTTTTTTCTTTTGCCAACAAAAACTTTTCAAAACAATCAAATTCAAAACCCAAACTAAAAGGAGTAACATTGAACTTTACCTAACTTTTTGAGTGTTTAGATACTAATACACTCTCAACACAGAAAATAACTCTTGTATTTCAAACTTATCAAAGTGAGATTGTTGGACACCCTGGCTGGCACTAAAATCTCAAAATATAGAAACCTTTCCCACCTCTCCAGGTGAGTGGAGAGATGTAAAAATGTCCTATTGATGATTAAATACACACATACACACACCAAACTATTAGCAATAAACACAGGCTTCCTTCAAAAGATGAAATCTAAATTTCCCAATACCAGAAAAAAAGTCTTCTCCCCCTTTTCTCTTAACTAATTAAACCATGAAGCTTCCCAATCAGTAACCTATTGAAAAACATAGTCATTTTCCAACTCCCCCCCTCCCCAAACCAGGAAGAAAGCATGGTGGTCCCTTTATTTCTAGAATAAGGTTTTGGAGGGGTCTTTTCCTAGTAATGAAACCTGCATTTCCTCTGAGACATAAGGTTGATTTTTGAAGTTCCAAAAAGGAAGGTTTCCTTTCTCCCTCTTTCCTCCCTCTGCACAGGGTGGGAACAGCAGAGAATGAAAGAGAGCATTTGAAATCACGTATGCAGTTAACATCAGTAGAACCAGGATTTGCACACCTTGTGAACAGAAGACATCACCATAACAAACTGTCTACAGCATGTGGCACTTTTGCACTCAAACATAGAAAGCAAGCAATTCATAGCCCTCTACAGCTGGAGCAACAGTCTCCATACCCCCGACTATAGGCTGAAAAGTGTAACTAGCTGTATTCATCGTTGCTATCAGGGTCTCTGTCAAAGTCTAAATTGGGTTCTGCATCAGGGTCTGTGTCAGTATCAATGACAAGGTCATGCTTAACAGTCATAACACAATTAGGCCGGCAGCCATGATCAAAAGGAGCAGCAAACAAATCCTCCTCATCCCATTCATGGCACTGGTATGGACTCCTGCTTAGGAAGTAGTACTGGCCCCTGCAGTGCTGCCTTGGAGACTCCACTTCCCAAAGCAACAGCAGCCCCAATCAGAAAATATGTGCTAATTCTAACCCCTAATTAATTAATATATCTCTTCCCCATAATATTGCAGGGAGTCCTTCAACTATGAAACGAGTGACAGCCCCAGGTTTATCTTCTTTTCTCAATTTCAACATTTGACAAGAAATTTCTATTTACTGTCTACCTCCAATGCCTATTAGGTTAGTTTAAACAACCTGCTTAGGCCAAGCTTGTGACCAGTTTTGTATGGGGAACACAATCCCATCTGCCCCAGTGTCAATCAAGCATAAGAAAGCAATTCCTTCTACTTGGATAACACAAAGAGGTTTTTCTGAAGAAATCGTAGTTGTAAACATAATTTCATTGTGGTTTCTCTGTTTTGACCCCTTTGTCAACTTGCTTTCCTTCCAATTTATAGCAGATCTGAACAAACATATAACTGAGCTATGCACTGATTCTCATTTATGTAGCTATCATCATCATTAGCATTCATTAGCTCAATAGAGAAAATTTACCCACTCGATTTACTAAAGATATAATGTGAGTATAGTCTGGATTAGGTGGAGCCAAAATGATTGTAAACTCCTTATCCATTAGTCATAAAAGATGAATAGGGACTTCAGTAGAAGCATATGGAAGCACCAATATTTCTCAGAACTTTTGACCATCAATAGTTTGATATTGGTTGGTTTGCTGCCAAAGATGCTTACTGTTTTTTTTTTCCATTCCATCTCTTGCTGTTCCTAAACTGTCATACCCCATGATTGTTTGTGAGTGGTTCCAGGGGGGAAGGCCCCCTTTCTCCATTTAAATTTCCTTGTCTACCTTCTGATGCCCAGTGTCCTGCCCTTTCACACTTTGAGCATGGGGTTTTAGGATGATGTGCCTTGACCTTTCTGGGTTTAGCTCCTTGGGCACTCCAACAATCTTTCTTTAAATGTCCAGGTTTTCCACAGCAAGTCCATTTCTCTTTATTTCCAATGCTCATATTAGCAAGTGCCTCTATCATTAAATATGTATGACACATCCAAGACCCTACTTTGTCACACCTTTGAATCATTTCCTCAATGTTGGCATCTCTTCTTAAGCCAATCATTGCTTTCTTGTAATCAACATTTGCATTAGTCCATGTTAATTGTTTTATTAATACATCTATTTATGCTACATTTCCTAAAGTTCTTCCTACTGCCTCCTGTAACCAGGCAAAGAAATTTACAAAAGCCTCATCATTTCTTTGTCTACTCAGTGCAAATGGTTCTTTCTTATCATTTTTGGAAGGAAAACATCCCCAAGCATTCTTTACACAGGTAGCAATTCTTTTATATGTCTCTAACCCATAATATAGTTGATCTGCATTGTTGAAAAATTGACCTGTGCTTGTGTTCATAATATGTGATGGCATTTGGACTTTGTGCATGCCTCAAAACCATCTGTCTACATTGTTCTATTAAACTCTGTCACCCAAAAGACAGATTGTCCAGGTGACAAACATGCTCTAACTATCTCTTTCCAATCATTATGTGTCAATATGGAGTATTCAAGAGTATCTAATTATAGCTGGACAAAAGGTGATCTAGTCCCATATTCCCCCACTGCTTCTTTAGATCTCTGACTGCTTTTATATCCAGTGGTTTATGAGTTTGCCTAAGATTTCCTGGATTAAAAGGATCTGGCTCCTCAATAATAGGATATGACTGAAACTCAGCACCTAGATCAATCAAACTTTCTCCCTGATCCTTTGATTTTTTGATGGCCTTTTGTGCTGCTGAAATCTCTTCCCTAGGTGCTGATCCTAGGCCTTTTTTGATAATACTATTTTGTGGCAGCTAGGTGGCACAGTGGATAGAACACTGGCCCTGGAGTCAGGAGCACTTGAGTTCAAATATGACCTGAGAAAATAATTACTTCCCTGTGTGGCCTTGTGCAAGCCAATTAACCCCATCACCTTGCAAAAACTAAAAAAAAAAAAAAAAAAAAAAAAAAAAAAAAAAGATAATACTTCTTTATTTCTTCTGCCTCAGGTCATGGAAGCAAATGTGCTTTCACTTTACCTTCCCTGGCTTGCCTCCACACCTCCTTGTTCCAACTTCCTTAACATCAGCCCCATGGTAAACTTGTTCACTTCTTCAGTCTTTTGGATGTTGCCTGGCATTTATTCTTGCTTGTATCTACTGGTCCTCATCCAAGACTTCACTCAGATAACTCCACCTTCTTGTCTTTTTACAGGTCCCATATGTTATGTCCCTGTTTGGGTCCCAATATGTTGAATCGCTTTTCCAGACTTTCATGTTGAGTCCCTTTTTGGACTCCCTCAATCTTTCCCCAGGTGAGCTTTGGAGGGGCAGGAGACAAGTAAGACAAAAGATGACAAGCTCACCAAGGTCTCCAAGTGTTCTATTTAATCACCAAAACACAAGTTCTTAAAAACCTCTCCCAGTCTCTAATCCACTCCCACTCCTGCTTCAGCAGAAGGGAAAAAAGAAGGGCTAGCAATTCTCATCTCAGACAAAGCAACTGCAAAAATAGATATCATTAAAAGAGATAAGGAAGGAAACTATATCCCCCTAAATGGTACCATAGACCGCAAAATAATATCAATACTAAATATGGATGCATCCAATGGGATAGCATCCAAATGCTTAGAGGAAAAGTTGAAGGAGTAACAGGAAGATATAGACAGCAAAACTCTACTAGTAGGAGACCTCAACCTCCTACTCTAAGATTTAGACAAATTTAACCATAAAATAAACAAGAAGGAATTTGAGGAGATAAATTGATTGGTCAAATACCTGGATATGATTGACTTATGAAGGAAAATTAATAGGGATAGAAAGAATATATGTTTTGTTTTTTCTGCAGGACGTGGCACTTGCACAAAAATTGACCATGTACTAGGGCATAACAACCTAATGATTAAAGGAGTCTATGACACAACCTTTTTATTTAAAATTTACTGCTTTCTATTAGACAAATTTTCTTATGGCTCTCTGAATGAGATAATATTATCCTTTTATATTAAAAATAATATAAATTAAGCACAGATCAAATGATTTACTATCTTTCCCCCCAGATTCTATAATGAGTTGATGCAAATGTTAGTCCATGAGATCTACCTATTTGTTCAAACAATTTACAATCTGGTTCTATACAGAAACTTTAGATAGCTTTGGCAGAGTAGGAATCAGAAAGACCTAAATTGAAATCCTGCTACAGATATTTACTAGTGGTGTGACACTGAAACATTCTCAGTTTTAGTTTTCTCACTTTAAAAATTGCATTATAGGGCAGCTAGGTGGCATAGCTGGATAAAGCACTGGCCCTGGAGTCAGCAGTACCTGGGTTCAAATCTGGTCTCAGACACTTAATAATTACTTAGCTGTGTGGCCTCGGGCAGCCACTCAACCCCATTGCCTTGCAAAAAAACCCTAAAAAATTGCATTATAACAACCCCACATCCTAGGTTATGTAAAGTGTTTTTCAAGCCTTCAAAAGTTATATAAATACTAGCTACAATCATCATGCTATTCATAATCTAATTTTATATTTGTCAATTCATTAAATCTCTTATGAAAAAATATCTAGCCTTTGACCTTATACTTTGACTTCATAAACAGAGAACTGGAAGGGTTTGGTATGAAATGTAGCTCAACTTTCTCATCTGAAAAATGCAGGGACTAAGATGAGAGAACAGTGACTCATTCAAGGTCATACAAGTAGTAAGTAACAGTGATTACTTATATAAATCAGTTTACCAGCATGTTTACCTGATTCCATGAATAAAAACCAATTACACTTCCTTATCTTACACAATTTTTTAACCAGGTTTTTCATACCATTTCTTCAAAATGTGCAAGAAACTTTCACTTAACAACTTAATGTTACCAATTAGAATGTTGATGTTACCAATTAGAATGTCTATGCCTTATAGCATTTTCTTGGGATATTACCAAACTATTTCATTATTTCAGTTCATATCTTTTAATGAAACAGCAACACACACACACACACAAACACACACAACTTAAAATAAAGAAATCCTTCACTTGTTGACTAGAATAACTATTCAATTTAGTATCTTTTGCCCCAGTTTTTAACTATATGGGGATTTATTACAAAGAAAGCAAAAAATTCATCATCAGACTGATTAAAGTATTTTTCTTTCACTTTTATTGTCAACAAAATATTTATTATTCCCTTTGAATTTCAAGTTACAAAGAGCAAAGATTATACAGTTAATGTTTTATGCTATCAAAAGACTCTGTTAAGCAAGCATCCTTTAAGGATGGATTTTTATTAAGAAATATTTTTTATTCCCCCCTCAGAGAAGGCAATCTATTAGTCTTTACATTGGTTCCATGTTATACACTGATTTTAGTTGAATGTGATGACAGAGAAATCATATCCTTAAGCTAGAAAAATAAAGTATGAGATAGTAAAATTATATAGTAACATAAGATTAATTTTTCTAATTTGATGTTAATAGTCTTTGGTCTTTGTTCAAAGTCCATAATTCTATCTCTGGATCCAGATGGTATTCTCCTTTTATTATAGCCAAAAAATTGTTCCTGGTTGTTTCACTGAAAGATTGAGCAAACCCATCAAGGTTGATCATCACCCCCATGTTGCAGTTAGGGTGTACAATGTTTTTCTGGTTCTGTTCATCTTGCTCAGCATTCACTTAATTTACAATTTTTTGTCACCACAAACAGGGTTGCTATAAATATTTTTGTACAAGTGATGTTTTTACCCTTTTTCATAATCTCTTCAGGGTATAGACCCAGTAGTGGTATTGCTGAGGCAAAGGGTATTCACATTTTTGTTGCCCTTTGGGCATAGTTCCAAATTGCTCTCCATAAATGTTGGATAAGTTCACAGCTTCACCAACAATGTATTAGTGTCCCAGATTTCCAACATCCCTTCCAGCAGTGATCATTGTCCTTTCTGGTCATATTGGCCAGTCTGAGGGGTGTGAGATGGTATCTCAGAGATATTTTAATTTGTATTTCACTAATAAGTAATGACTTGGAGCAAATTTTCATATGACTATGGATTGCTTTGGTTTCCTCAGATGTAAATTGCCTTTGAATATCCTTTGACCATTTCTCAATTGGGAAATATCTTTTTTAATGAAAATTTGACACATTTCTTGGTATATTTTATAAATGAGTCCTTTGTCAGAAATGCTAGTTGTAAAAATTGTTTCCCAATTTGCTAAATTTCTTTTGAGCTTGGCTACAGTGGTTTTGTCCATGCAAAACTTGTAAATTTACTATAGTCAAAATGATTTAGTTTGTTTTGAATGATGTTCTCTACTTCTTCCTCAGTCTTAAACTGTTTCCCTTTCCATAGATCTGACTGGTAAACTACTGAGGATAGATTTTTAATCATCCCAGAGTGTTATTAAGATTTTGATTCATAATATTGTTCAATATAAACTGTCTTCTTTTAAAGCACATTTTATGCACAGTGGATAGAGCACCATCCCTGGAGTCAGGAGTACCTGAATTAAAATCTGGCCTCAGACACTTAATAATTACCCAGCTGTGTGGCCTTGGGAAAGCCACTTAACCCCATTTGCCTTTCAAAAACCTAAAAAGAACATTTTTTATAAAGACTAGCTAAGGTAATATTATTTGGAAAAGTTAATATGTATGAACTAGATAAATCTAACCACAAAATAAGCAAGAAGGAAGTTAAGAAGGTCAATGAAATCTGAGGAAACCTAGAAAACTTTGGGAAAAAACTCAATGGGGATAGAAAGGAATATTCTTTTATCTTAGCATTACAGGACACCTATACTAAAATTGGCCATGTACTAGGGCACAAAACCTTATAATAAAATGAACAAATCCAGAAATAATAAATACACACTTCTCAGACCATGATGCAATAAAAATTACTTGTAATAAAGGGTCATGGAAAGATAAAGCAAAAATTAATTTGAAACTAAATAACTATCTTAAATCATGGGTGAATCAAACAGCAAATAATTGAAATAATAAATAATTATATCCAAGAAAATGATACTAATGAGCATCATGCTAAAATTTATAAGAGACAGCTAAGGCTATCTTGAGGGGAAACTTTCTATCTCTAAATGCCTATATGAATAAAATAGAGAAAGATTTCAATGATTTGGACATGTGAATAAAAAGCCTAGAAAAGAACAAATTAACAATCCCCAATTAAATATCAAATTAGAAATTCTGAAAATCAACAGTGAGATTAATAAAATTGAAAGCAAGAATGTCATTTATTTAATAAAGAAAACCAAGTTGGTTTTTGAAAAAGCCAATAAAATAGACATATCTTTTTAATCTTATTTTAAAAAAAAAGAAAGAAGACAGTAAAATTACCAGAATCAAAAATGAAAAGGATGAGCTAACTAACCACCAATGAGGATGAAATTAAAGAGGTAATTCAGAGCTACTTTGCCAAACAGTATGCAAATAACTTGGATAACCTTAGTGAAATAGATGACTACTTACAAAAATACAAACTTCCTAGATTAACAGAAAAGGAAATAAATGGCTTAAATAACCCCATTTCAGAAAAGGAAATTGAAGAAACCATCAATAAACTCCCTAAGAAAAATTCTCAAGATACAGATGGATTTACAAATGATTTCTATCAAACAATTGATTTCTGTTCTACCTAAACTATTTAAAAAATAGGAGAGGAAGGAGTTTTGTCAAACTCCTTTTATGACAAAACATGGTGCTGATAACTAAACTAGGAAGAACTAAAGGAGAAAAAAATATTATAGACCAATCTTCTTAATGAATATTATTTCAAAAATATTAAATAAAATCTTTAAAAATGAGCTTACAGCAAGTTATTACTAAGATATTCACCATGAATATGTAGTATTTATACCAGGTAGGCAAGGATGGTTCGATATTAGGAAAACACTCAACATAATTGTATATATCAATAGCAAAACCAAGAGAAATTATATGATTATTTCATTTTTTAAATTCACTATCACATACTTTATTTTTCTTCATTAAGGATATGATTTCTCTCTCATCATATTCAACTGAGATCCATATATATATAACATGGAAACAATGTAAAGACTAACAGAATGACTTCTGTGGGGGTGGGGGGAGGGAAGCAAGAATGGGGGGGAAATCGTAAAACTCAAAATAAATAAAATCATTCTCAAAAAAGAAAAAAAAGAGAAAAAAAGAAAACCTCAAATGGGGTCAGGAGGAACTGGATATGACTAAACAGCAAATGTTTCCACATCACTTCTTTTTTTTTTAGTTTTTGCAAGGCAATGGGGTTAAGTGACTTGCTGAAGGTCACACAGATAGTTGTCAAGTGTCTGAGGCCAAACCTGAACTCAGGCCCTCCTGACTCCAGGGCTGGTGCTCTATCCACTGTGCCATTTAGCTGCAACCTCCACATCAATTCTTGACAATTTCCAAACCAAGGTGTAGCATACCTCCCCTCTCAACACGTCCAGCATCACTTCATTTGCTGTATTCCTCCTCTAAATGTAAATTCATTTTGGTTTCCCCCTCTTCTTAGAAGATAATGGTACAGTGAGTGGGGGGAGGAGGAATTCTTTGCTTATTTGTATTTGTACTATCAATATTTGACACAGTTCCTGGAATATAGTAAGCAAATAATAGATGCTTTATCTGTCATTTCTATTCAGTCATGGCAAGGGGGAATGGGGTGGAAAATGGGCCAGCAAAAAAGACTGAAAAACAGCAGTCAGAGAAGGAGGAGGACAAATTAGGAGAAAAAATTCATTCAGCATCAGGCTGGATGAATTAATGGTTAGAATCCACAGTTTCTATCTTGATAACTTGCCTATGTTTTTCTACATTTTTTATATTATTTTTAAAAATTTATTTATTTATTCTTACTTTTGTATAAATGACTTTTTTATACATTACTAAAATATTCTTGTTTAAGAGAAAACATAATACTCCTTTCCCCCCAAAATATAGACTTGTATGAGTGATAAAGTAAAAGAAAGAGAAAAAAATTAAAATAATAATAATAATAATAATAGGTGCAACCAGATGGCACAGAGGATGGAGTTCCGGCCCTGGAGGCAGGAGCACCTGAGCCCAAATGAGGCCTCAGACACCCAACAATCGTCCAACTGTGTGGCCCTGGGCAAGCCATCCCAACTCAGTTGTCCTGCAAAGACAAAACAAAAAAAAGACAAAATAAAATAAAAATAATAAAAAAATTAAAAATGATAATAATGACAATAATAATAATAATAATATTCATAAAAATAGTAGGGGAAGCCAGGTGATCCAGCAGACAGAGAACAGGCCCTGGAGCCAGGAGCACCTGGGTCCAAATCCAGACTCATACATCGGACACCCAATAATCACCCAGCTGTGTAGCCCCAGGCAAGGCACCCAATCCCATTTGCCCTATAACACCCCCAAATAGTAATAATGATAATGATAATGATAATGATAATAATAATAATAATAATAATAATAATAATAATAATAATAATAATAGTGCTACAGTCTGTATTCCAATACCTCCAGCTCTGTCATGGGTGGATCACATACTTTATGATAAGTCCATAACAAAAGCTACTTCCATATTTTTCCACTGTTGCCATTGCTGATCACAATGCCCTCCATTCATATGTACCATCTACCATATACTATATTTTCTCTCTCCTTTCCCTCTGTCCTTCTTAAATGTGCTGTAGGGTAGCTGAGTGGCACTGCAGACACATCCCCAGCCCTGGGGCCAAGAGGCCCCAAGCCCATATACCACCCCTTAGGCCCAGCATCCACCCAGCATTATGGTCCTGGACAGGCCGTCCAAACCCAGCCCTTTGCAAGAAGTAAAAAAGAAAATGTGTTGTATCTGACCACTCTCCCCCAATGGTCTATCCTCTCCTACATCACTCCCCCTTTCCCCCATCCCACTTTTCTCTTCCTTACTTTAGATGTTTATACCCTATTGACAGCATATATACATGCTGTTTCCTCTCTGAGCCACCTCTGATGAGAGGGAAGATTCCCTCATTCCCCCTTGCCTTCCCCCCCTTCCATATCATTAAAATAGCTCACTGTAATAAAAAAACTTATTATATGAAATATCTTAGCCTATTCCACCTCTCCTTTTTCTTTCTCCCATTGCATTTCCCTTTAACCATTGACTCCATTTTACACCATATTATATCTTCAAATTCAGCTTTCTCCTGTGCTTCATCTAGAAAAACTACTTCTACCTGCGCTATTAAATGAGATGGTTCATATGAGCATTATCAATATCATTTTTCTATACAGGAATACATGTAGTTTATCAGCATTAAGTCCCTCATATTTTACCTTTCTCCACTCTCTATGCTTCACCTGAGTCTTGTATTTGAAGATGAAACCTTCTGTTAAGCTTTGGCCATTCCAACAGGAAAATTTGAAATCCCCTTGGTTAATTGAAAGTCCATATTTTTCCCTGGAAGAGGACATTCAGTTTTGCTGAGTAGTTGATTCTTGGTTGCATTCCAAGCTCTTTTGCCTTCTGAAATATTATATTCCAAGCCCTACAAGCTTTTAATGTAGTTGCTGCTAAATCCTGTGTGATACTGCCTGGAGCTCGATGATAGTTGAATTGTGTTCTTCTCGGCTGCTTGTAATATTTTTCCTTTGAATTGGCCATTATGGAATTTGGTTATAATATTCCTGGGGGATTGGGTTTTTTTTGGATCTCTTTCTCAGGGATATGGGTGGATTCTTTCCATTTCTATTTTGCCCTCAGCTTCTAGGATATCGGGGCAATTTTCCTGTAGTAATTCTTTGAAAATGATGTCAAGGCTCTTTTCCTGATCATGACTTTCAGGTATTCCAATAATTTTTAAATTATCTTTCCTGAATCTGTTTTCTAGATCAGTTGTTTTTATAGTGAGATGCTTCACATTTTCTTCTATCTTTTCTTTCTTTTGGTTTTGAATTATTGTGTCTTGATTTCTCATAAATCAGCAGCCTCCCTCAGTTCCATTCTACACCTGAAGGATTTGTTTTCCTCAGAGAGCTTTCTCATCTCTTTTTCCATCTGACCAGTTCTGCTTTTTAAAGTATTCTTCTCCTCAATAACATTTTGAACTGTTTTATCCATTTGACCTATGCTGGTTATTTCAAGAGGCTGAAAAAGTCTTTGGTGACTATAACATCCATTCCTATTAAAATGCTCAAAAGTTTAAGAATAAATGGAATTTTCCTTAAAATAATAAATATCATCTGTCCCAAACCATAAAAAATTATTGTATATAATATGCAAATATCTAACTCAGAGCTTTTTCAATAAAATCAGGGGTGAAACAAGAGTGCCCATTAGTACCATTACTATTCAGTATAGTATTAGAAATGCCAGTCATATCAATAAAAGAAGGAAAAGAAATTGAAGGAATCAGAATTGGCCATGAGGAAGCAAAGCATTCACTCTTTGCAAATGATATGATGGCATACTTAGAGAACCCTTGAGGCAGCTAGGTAGCTCAGTGGATAGAGCACCAGCCCTAGAGTCAGGAAGACATGAGTTCAAATCTAGCCTCAGAAACTTAATGTTTACCTCACTTAACACCACTGCCTTGCAAAAAAAAAACAAACAAAAAGTAAATTAAAAAAAACTAGAGAACCCAAGAACAGCATCTAAAAAATTCATTGAAAATTTAGTATCTTTGGCTACCTTTTGAACAATTTGACCAGTTGTGCATGTCTAGTTCCATAATACCCTCCCCCACCCCTCATAATAGAACAAAGAAAGAAGAAATTACAAAAAAGTCCAAAACCCATATAAAACAACTCACCCTCTCTCTCCTCCTCCTCCTCCTCCTTCTCCTCCTCCTCCTCATCTTCCACCTCCTTCTCTCTCTCTCGCAGTGTCTCTCTCTTTCTCTTATGGTATCTCTCTTGCAGACTCTCTCTCATAGTCTGTTTCTCTCCCACACATACTCTCTCTCATGGTCTCTCTTTCTTATGGTCTCTCTCTCTCTTATGGTCTTCTCTCTCTCTCTCTCTCTCTCTCTCTCTCTCTCTCTCTCTCTCTCTCTCTTTCTCCTTCTTTGTAGTAGTCCCAAGATGAACATTAATGAGGTACTTATCTGTTGTGAAATGACTGAACAAATTATAGTTTATGAATGAAATGGAATATTATTGAAGAAATGAAGATACAGATAAATTGGATAGAGTTCTAGGAATTGATGAAAAATTACATTAATGAAAACAATATATATTTTAATAGCAAAAGCATTAAAGGATTTTAAGACTTATCAATGAATTCATGTCTGATTTCCAGGAATGAAGATGAAACATTCTAATCACCTTAATATCATCTTAGTTCAGACTGTCACCTCTTATTGCCTATTTTTTTTTTGCTGTTCTTTAGTCATTTTTCTATTATGTCCTTTTTTAAAAAATCACTTTTGAGGTTTTATTAGAAGAAATACTGGAGTAATTTATCATAACCTTCCATAGCTCTGTTTACAGATAAGCAAACTGAGCCAAATAAGTTTAAGTGACTTACCCAAGGTCAAATATTTACTAAGAGTATAAACCTGTATTTAAACTCAGGTCTTTTTGATTTCAGGCCCATCACTCTATTCACTATGCCACTTAGCTGCTATTTGTTTATCATTTTGTATTGTTATAGCTTCTTATTTTGATCTCTCTGTCTCAAGTATTTCATCACTTTAGCTATCATAATTTGGTTGTCAAAATAATTTTATTTTAAGTCCAAGCTGACCATTGCTTGCTGGATAAAATTTAAGTCCTAATTAGTTTTTTAAAACCCTATACATAATCACATAACCCCTCTCAAAAACACAAATGCACAAAAACAAAAGCAAAAAACCCTGTATAATCTGGCTTCAAACTATCTTACCACATATAACTCCTCCTCCTATATCCTATAATCCATTCAAAGTGGACATTTCCCTATTCTTTGTTTCATCTCTTTCCTTTATGTTGAATGTTCCACATCTTAGAATATATCTCTTCCTTAGCCCTACCTCATAGAGTCTATTTCTTATTTAAGATTGGTGTTACACCATTTTCTGCATTATCTTTCTTCATCACTTGAAATGTTAACATATTCCCTGCCAAATTATCTTTTATTTAACTAATTAATTTTTCATTTTTATTTTAAAAATATTTAATAATATGCAATTCATATAAGTTTGAAAAGTACATTAGATGCATTATCTCATTGATCCTAAAAACAATCCAGCAAGCCACATGCTATTATTATTCCCTTTAGGCAATTAGATCTAACAGATATGATATAATTTACAAAGGCTTGATTTGAACTGTTTGAAATCTTTCTGACTCTAAGTTCTGCACTCTAGTTGCCTAATTTATTTTTAAGATTTTATTTATTTTGAATTTTACAATTTTCCCTAATCTTCCTCCCCCCTGCCACAGAAGGCAGTCTGTTGGTCTTTACATTGCTTCCATGGTATAAGTTGATCTAAGTTGAATGTAATGAGAAAGAAATCAAATCCTTAAGGAAGAAACATAAAATATAAGAGCAAAATTGCACAATAAGACAATTTTTTTTTCAAATCTAAATATGTCTTTGGTCTTTGTTCAAACTCCACAATTATTTCTCTGAATACAGAAGGTATTCTCCATCTCAGATACCCCAAAATTGTGCCCAATAGTTGCATTGATGGAATGAGCAAGTCCATTAATGTTGATCATCACCCCCATGTTGCTGTTAGGCTGTACAATGTTCTTCTAGTCCTGCTCATCTCACTCAGCATCAGTTCATGCAAATCCTTCCAGGATTCCCTGAATTCCCATCCCTCCTGGTTTGTAATAGAACAATAATGTTCCATCACATGCACATACTACAGTTTGTTAAGCCATTCCCCAGTTAAAGGACATTCACTCAATTTCCAATTCTTTGCCACCACAAACCGGGCTTCTATGAATATTTTTTACAAGTGATATTTTTACCCATTTTCATAATCTCTTCAAGGTATAGACTCAGTAGTGGTGTTGCTGGGTCAAAGTGTATGCACATTTTTGTTGCCCTTTGGGTACAACTTTCATTTATTATCTTATGTTTATGCCAAATTTCTTTTATATATACTTCTTGACTCTGCCATTGTAATTTAAGCCCTTTTGGATTGGAGATATTTTTATTCATTATACTTATTACTCTTTGCCTAGAACACTGAAGTTTCTTAATAAAGGATTGTTAGTAGATTGATTGGAATCTTCATTTTCATCAAGACTCATCTCAAGTGGGTCTTCTTATGAATAATTTCTGCTAATCCTTCTCATCATTCATGATTTTTCTCTCCAAATTATTTTTTCTCTATTTGTCTGTTTAAATGTATTTTCTCTTTAGTATTTGAACTGTGAATATTTTGTTGTATTCATTTCCTATTACAATGTCTGAATATAATTGTTTCTTCTTGAATTTAATCCATGGATCCTAGGGAGAAAATTGTCCTTTGTTATTTCGGACCCACCACCAGTAATCTTTGAAAACATGCAAAACATGGACAAAGGTAGATACTATCTTTCTTTTCAAAATATGAAAAGGGGATGGGGATACAGAGGTTGCCAATCATAGGCTTGTTAGTTTTACTTCAACACCAGGAGAAAAAACTTAAAATTGCTTTATTAGTGGGTTGTTTAATGGCATCTAGATTAAGCTTTGGTGACACAAAGAGAAGATATGCCATCGTGGCTCTAATCTCATTTTCTTTTTGATTGTGTCAAGCCTGGTACATCAGTTGCATGCTGTAGTTAGAATTTTCCTAGACATTTTAGCAAGCATTTAACAAATTCTCTCATGTCATTTATAGAGATTGATAGAAAAGGGACTAGGTGAAAGTATAATTGAATGAACTGAACTAATATCCATACTCTGAAAGTAGTTATTAATGATTGAACACCAATACAGTAGTCCTCCATTGGAATGCATCAGAATCTCTTTCTCTATACTTTTAAAATATTTTGTCAATATATCACATAAAAATACTCATCACATTTGTGTATTGTACAAAGACATGAAGAATGGTAGAATTTTGGATGAAAAAATGAGACTAGATATAAGATACAAATAAACATACAAAATACAAAAGAAATTGATAGGCTGGAATCTTTTGTTGAATACGCTAAAATTAATGAAAATAAATAACCTTACATTGGGGTTCATAAAGTCAGTTGCAGAAGTATAAGATAAAAATATATTCCTATTTTCAAAACATATGTAGAATATTGTTTCCTATTCTGCTGCTCTTTTGAGGAAGGATATTGATAAGATAAGACAATCTAGAAAACAAAAACCAAAATAGTGGAGAACTTCTATTAGTTAATGTTATGCCAGGATTTTTAACTTGAAATTGCCTTAACATTGGAAGGGGAGGGAAATAGTATAGTATCTCTCTAGTAATTATAGGGAAACCGTAAAGAAGATGTATAATATGTGCTCTCTTTGTACTCAGGAGAAAGATAGAAGCAATAGACAGAAGGTCTATTTTTTGATTATTTATCTTGAAAAAGAAGTTTCTTTTTTAATATTGTTGTTTGTCCCTTGTTTTATTTTAAATTTTACTTATTTAAGACAATGCTCAAGGTCACATAGCTAGACAATTATAGTCTAAGGCCAAATTTGAACTCAGGTCCTCCTGATTCCACTGTATCACCTAGCTGTCCCCTAAAGAAGGTTCTCAACTAATTGTCAAAGAAAGCACAAATTGGGGGTGGAGCCAAGATGGCAACAAGAGAGGATCATCTCTTAGGCACTCTCTCATAATATTTGTAAAATAAGGACTATAACTAAATTTTCAAGTTACAGAACCCACAGATAGACCCAGTGAAGCAGTTCTTCTACTCAAGGTAACCTGGAAAAGAGCAGAAAGGCTTTGCTCCCCGGGATTGGAGGGGCGGCCCGCCAGAGGGGTGGCCCACCAGAGCAAAAGAACTGCAGCCTCTCAGAGGCAGCCCCACGGCACTGGGAGCCACAGCTCACAGCAGTGGGGACATTGCCTGACTTATGCACTGCGGAGCACTGAGCACAAATTGGGTAAACAATGGGGTTAACTCTGCCAGAGCAAGCACATGATTCCCAGCCCACAGGGCACACAGCAAGCAGCTTGGTCCTGGCAGCCCACATCCAGGAACCAGAAGCAGGCAGAGTGGTAAACAGGATCCCCCTGGACATGTGCTGAACCAAGACAGGAGTGTGAAGAGAGACTGCTGAGCTCTGTCCTCTGTCCCAGGAACAGGACATTGGGGTTTGATCACATTCAGACCCTGTAGGCCCGCCATAGAACAGCAAGCCCCCCCACCTCAGCTCAGTGTCTGAGGGGCTTGCTTATGGTCATTCACAGACCAGAAGGGAGGACAGAGCCTCACACACTGAGATCCTTGTGGGAGTGTCCCAAAAGCTCAGGAAGTGCAACAAAACCAGGCTCAGGCTGCAAAAATGAGTAAGCAGAGAAAAA
This sequence comes from Macrotis lagotis, assembly GCF_037893015.1. Taxonomy (NCBI): domain Eukaryota; kingdom Metazoa; phylum Chordata; class Mammalia; order Peramelemorphia; family Peramelidae; genus Macrotis; species Macrotis lagotis. Next base: position 66,208,484 of record NC_133660.1, on the reverse strand, counting down.
AGAGGAACACCAATGAGAAATATTTTGCCTGTGACCCCAAGAAGGATCAAAACACTCAGTCTGAAGATGAGGAATCACAAGCTCCTGCATCTAAAGACTCCAGGAAAAAGGGAAATTGGGCTCAGACTATAACAGAGCTCAAAAAAGACTTTGAAAATCAAATGAGGGAGATAGAAGAAAAACTAGGAAAAAATGAGAAATGCAGGATAAACATGAAAATGAAGTCAGCAGCTTAGTCAAGGAAATCCAAAAAAATGCTGAAGAAAATAGCATGCTAAAATCCAGCTTAGGTCAAATGGATAAGACAGTTCAAAAAGTTACTGAGGAGAAGAATGCTTTAAAAAGCAGAATTGGCCAGATGGGAAAAGAGATAAGAAAGCTCTCTGAGGAAAACAAATCCTTCAGGCAAAGAATAGAATTCAGGAAGATTGATGAATTTACCAGAAATCAGGAATCAATACTTCAAAGCCAAAAGAATGAAAAATTAGAAGAAAATGTGTAACATCTCATTGAAAAAAACAACTTATATGGAAAACAGATTTAGGAAATATAATTTAAAAATTATTGGAATATCTGAAAATCATGATCAGGAAAAGAGCCTTGACATCATTTTCAAAGAATTACTACAGGAAAATTGCCTTGATATCGTACACGCAGAGGACAAAATAGAAATGGAGAGAATCTATCTATCTCCCCAAGAAAGAGATCCAAAAAAACTACCCCCAGGAATACTATAGCCATGTTCCAGAACTCCTAATTCAAAGAGAAAATTTTACAAGCAGCCAGAAGTACATAATTCAAATACCATGGAGCTACAATCAGGAACACACAGGACTTAACAGCAACTACATTAAAAGCTCATAGGGCTAATATACTGGAAGGCAAAAGAGCTTAGAATGCAACCGACAATCAACTACCCAGCAAAACTGAATGTCCTCTTCCAGGGAAAAAGATGGATGCTCAATGAACGAGGGGTATTTCAAATTTTCCTGTTGTAATGGCCAGAGCTGAACAGAAGGTTTGATCTACAAATACAGTACTCAGGTGAAGCATAGAGATTGGAGAAGGTGAAAATATGAGGGACTTAATGATGATGAACTGCATGTATTACTATACAGAAAAATGACACTGATATTACTCATATGAAACTTCTCAATTAACAGAGCAGGTAGAAGGAGCTTTTAATAGATGAAGCACAGGAGAAAACTGAATTTGAAGATAAAATATGGTGTACAAGTGGAGTTAATAGAAAAAAGGAAAATGTAATTGGAGAAAGAAAAAGGAGAGTTGTAATAGGCCAAGATATTTCAGGTAATAAGAATTTTCTTTATTACAGTGAGCTATTGCAATGGTATGGAAGGGGGGGAAGACAACGGGGAATGAGGTAATCTTTGCTTTCATCAGAGGTGACTAGGAGAGGAAACAGCATATATACTCAATAGGATATAGACATCTGGAGTAAGATTGGGGGGGGGGACAGGGGAAGGTGTGGGGATGTGAATTGTGGAGGAGAGGATGGACCATGGGGGGAGAGTGGTCAGATATAACACATTTTCATTTTTACTTCTTGAAAGGGTCTGGGATTGGATGGCCTGTTCAGGACCATAGTGCTAGGTGGGTGCTGGGCCTAACGGGTGGTATGGAGGCTTGGGGCCTCTTGGCCCCAGGGCCAGGGATCTGTTTGCTGTGCCACTCAGCTACCCTGCAGCAGAGTCAGAGTGAAAGGAGAGAACAAATATACTACATGGTAGTGGAGAAGTATGAATGGAAGAAGTTGATATCAGTAATCGCAAGGGTGGAAAAATGTGGAAGTATCTTTTGTAATGTACTTATCATAACAAATGTGACCCACCCATGACAGAGTTGGTGATATTGGAACAAAGACTGAAGCACATTTTTTATCATTATTATTTTGCAGGGGGTGCAGGGCAAATAGGGCCGGGTGGCCTGCTTGTTGCCACATAGCAGGGTGATCATTGGTTGTCTGAGGCCGGATTTGGACCCAGCTCCTCCTGGCTCAAGGGCCAGTGCTCTGTCTGCCACCTGGATACCCCTGCTGTTATTACTATTTTATTTTATTTGGGGTCATTTTTTTTTCCTTTTTTTTTTTGTTTTTTTTTTCAGGGCAGTGGTGTTGCTTTAGCTTGCATGTCACACAGCTGGGAGATTGTTGGGTGTAGGGGGCTGGATTTGGGTTTGCGAGCTCCTGGCTCCAGGGCTGATGCTCCGTCCACTGTACCACCTGGCCATACCTACAATTATTACTATTGTTTTTTATTTTAATTTTAATTTGTTTCTCTCCCTTTTATTACTCAAGTGAGTCTATATTTTGGGGGGCGAGGGGTTATTATTTTACTCTTAAACAAGAATATTTTATTAATGTATAAAAATACATTATTTGTACAAAATGAGAATAAATAAGTATTAAAAAAGAAAAAAGAAAAACACAAATTTCATAATATGATCTATGTCAAAATGGAAGGGGTCAGCTCAGAAAGTAGTGAATAATTGCTATTTAATTTGAAGTTTTTAAATAAAGGTTGAGTGGCTACTTGTTGGAAATCTAAAGTGATATTCTTAGTCAGGTACAGTCGGTTATTAAATGATCTCTGCATTCTCTGATGTTTCTGAATGGTGATTCTGATTTTTTAACTAAAATAATTATTTCTGATTGCTTAGTATAAAAATTATCCCAAATTTATTTCTGATACTATTTTTTAAAGTATTTTAATCTTAATTATATTAAGTTGTTATTTTAATAATTGTGGTAGCAAATTAATGATACTTAATTGTACACTGGTCAAGAATATCTTTCTGGTAGAAATATACTGCACTTTGATTGAACTAATTAGAGTATGAGATATGACAAATCAGAATTCCATTTAGGATAATACTAGAAAATATTATTTTTAGAAAAAGTCTTGTGTATTGCATTTTTATAATACTTTCCTTATAACAGATTCTAGTCATGTTTTTGTAAAAGTATTTAGCACTTTATTTAATAATTTACAAGTGTTTAAAATGACTACTTTATTTTTTTCCCTTAAATTTCAATATCCACCACTTACTTGAGTTATTAAGATTAGGCCCAACAGCTTCTATTTACATTCTTCTGATTTCATTGAACAAAGGAAGCATCTCATATCAATGGAAGATACCGAATTCCCAAGTTAAATAAAGTAAGCAATATATTATTCTGTTAATTTTCACCTTCCTGAAAGAAGGACTATACTTTTTTATTAGCCCATCTAATAGTTTCAATGCTCCTTGTCTATATGTTCAGTCCCCTAATTGTGGTATTTTACCTTTCTTATTTTTACCTTTTACCTTTTTTACATTTTTACCTTTTTTTACCTTTTTTACCTTTCTTTTTACTCAGAAAGAAATTTCTTTTTTATTTTAATTTTATAAAATTACATATAAAGACAATTTTTAACATTCACTTTTGTAAGATTTTGAGTTCCATATTTTTTTCCTCTTCTCCTTTCCCTTACCCATTCCCAAGAGAGCAAGTTTTGTCCTTCAATGCTGAAGAAGACCATAACATCAGTTTGTTGATGGCATGACAAGCACAAGAACTGGATTTGAGTGAGGGAGTGCTATGCCAAGTCACCAGTCTCTCCTCCCCCTCCACAGTCATTTGTATCCAGTGGCCAGATATGATACAGGGTGATTGGCGATGGCTCTGAATGTGAGGCAATCAGAATTAAGTAATAGCACATAATCTCAGATATATATATATATATATATATATATATATATATATATATAATATGCATTTATGTATTATATATGTGTATATAATTATGTTAACTGTATTTATTTACTTTTTTTTGGTTGTTTTTGGAAGGCGATGAGGTTAAGTAGCTTACCCAAGGCCAAACAGCTAATTGATTATTAAGTGTCTGAGGCTGGATTTGACCTCAGGTACTCCTGACTCCAGGGCCAGTGCTCTATCCACTGTGCTACCTAGACGCCTCAATTGTATTTCCATATGGGAGATATTGTGAAAGAAAATTATTATCAATATCTAATGGCATTTTTAATTTTCTAACAATAGGCAGAAATGTCTATTTATTTAATTCATTACTAATCTATACTGATGAATGCATGAAAAGTGTTTAAAATCTCAGCTCAATTAATGTCTTCATAAAAAACACAAGTGCCACTGCCACAAAATTCTTTCTTACCCCAGTCTTCATCTTGATAAATGTTCATGACTCTAATCCGGTCCAGGGACTTAAAGATGATTCATTTAGTAAAGAGTTCCCCTAAATGGATACAATGTTAATAATAACATTAAATATTAATTGTACATGGCCTCCTTTAATTTTTTTTTCATTTTTAAAAATAATTAGATTCACATGATTACAAATGTTATCATTTATATACTTTGTGTTATTGTTGTTTTTCTTCATTTTTGAAGAGGACAATGGCATTAGTAAGGGGATGCCTTGACTTGCAAGTAAATTTGATTTAAGTGACAGAGGGCTGTGTAAAGTGACTCGCCTCACTTTCTCTCTTGGAGTCATCTGGGTCTAGTGGCAAGATTATGACTACTGGAGATGGCCCCGGATGTTATAAGAGACTTTGCACTTTTTAATCTAAGATCTTTCCAAAGTCTCACTTTGAATTAGGCAATGTCCATCCATGACTTCATAAGTATGGGGAGTCCTTCCATATTTCATGTATTACCTTGGACAAAATTCTAGTTACCAGGGATAAGTATCGTTGCAGTTAAATAAGTTTTTCTCAGAAAAACAACAAACAACCACATATTTCATCACTTGTGCTAAAACCAAAGACCTTCCTATTTGCTAAGATAAATGATATTTCTATTTTTGTAATATAATTTTCAGAAACTTAAATCACGTCTATGCCTTGATGAGCAATTTAGGAGCACTTTATTGGCAGTACAAAACTCAAGTGAAGTTAAAAACTTCTATGGATTAGCACAATCACAACTATGATATGGTAAACTGGGAAAGATATAAAAAATAAAACCATACTGATTCGGGATTCAGAAATTATGTCAGTCAAGAATGAATTGAAATTTTAATTCAGATAGAAAAGGGAAAATGATGTGGAAAAGAATTTATATCTACCCTAGAGCATTTGATCTTTGTTCTGCTTGATTCCAGATGGCCTGGTTAGAAGTACTCCATGGAACAGTAAAGAGGCAGTAGAGGTCTGATATGAGAACATTTTCCCCTAATTATGGGAACCTTTTCAAAGTGGAATGGAATGTATTACCTCATGGTGATTAAACTTAGGTGTTATTGTCTTCCAGAAAATAAGATAAAATGTAAAGTTATAAATATTTTAGGAGGTAATACAAGTCAAATATTTCTATCAAATACTAAATTAAATAATGAACCCAACATTTTCTGGAGAGATGATGGTCACCTGCTTCTCCCAAACTTAGCTTTCATTATTATCATCATCATCATCATCATCATCATCATCATCATTATCATTATTATTATTGATAGTTTTTATTAATTTATTTTTACAATTTTATGTAAAGAGTTTTCAGCATTTATTGTTGTAAAGTTTTCTCTTTTCCTCCTCTCCCTCTCTTTAAAGAAGCAAGCAATCTGATAAAGTTTATGCATGCACATTATATTGCACATATTCCATATTAGTCCTGCTATGGGAGAAGAATCAGAACAAAATAGAGGAAACCATGAGAAAAGAAAAAAAAACATATTTTAAAAAGTGAATATAGTAGGCTTTGATGTGCATTGAAATTTCATAGCTCTTTTTCTGCAAGTGGATGGCATTTTCTATCACAGGTCTTTGATCTCTGTATTGCTGAGAATAATTAAATCTATTATAAATGATCAACACCAAATGGTGCTGTTACTGTGTGCATTGTTCTTATGGTTACTTCACCTCCATAAACTTCAGTTCATGTAAGATTTTGTAAGTTTTTCTGAAATGTCAGACTGGGATTGAACCTCTACTGGTTAATAGTAATAGCGAAGAAATAGGAGAACCTTCTGATTCTTGAATTGCAGAACCCTAAATGGAATCAAAACCTTTTCTTACTTCTGTTCTATCTCTCATCATGCACATCGTTTATAAAAACCTCCCACTCCCATCAGTTCATAGAACTAAAACCCTTTCACTGTTTTACATCTTAAATGGTTTTTCACTATTCAAAACACTTCTTCCATCAGCTCACAGAGCAGAGAATTTTACTAAAGTATGGAACATGCACTTTCCTCATGTCTAGATAATGTCATACATTGCATAAAGTGTAAGTTCAAAAATATTGCTTGTAGGTTAATTTAATATAATACTACCACTGACATAAATGGGAATTCTACTAACTAAACTACTAGCTAATTGATTTTAAAAGAGGTATTGATGTATTTATAAAAATAATATAAAAGGTACAAAACCTATATCTATAGCAAATATTGGATCAAGGACTTAAAGATTATGTACTGTAAAATTATGTACTTTAAAAATGGAAGAATGGAGAGATAAAAATAGAGAAAAAACAAAAGATAATTAGGTGATATATAACATTAAAAATGTTTGAAATCTCTCAAGTTTGAAAGTTTGGAATCCAGGCGGCTAGGTGGTATAGTGGATAGAGCACCAGCCCTGTAGTCAGGAATACTTGAGTTCAAATCCAGGTCTCAGACACTTAATAATTACCTAGCTATGTGACTTTTGGCAAGACACTTAACCCCATTGTCTGGCAAAAAAAAAATTTGAAATCACTCAAACCACATGGAAAGCAATTTTTTTCTGGGAAACATAATTACATCCATTTTGCATCCAAGTTAGGAGACATTGTAACTAGAACTTGAGGAAGCCTTAATCTGCTTATTGAAATTGAATGGTAGTAAAATGGCAAAATACCAGGGAAAGCGTGTCATTAGTGTAGTCAAGTATTTCCTAATGCTCCAATTTATTGACTAGGGGCCATTCTATAGCTACATACCCTCTATCTATCTCTTAATTTTTGTAACTGTCTTAAGAAGGTAGATAAATAGATATATCTTTTACCTCTGTCTAGAAAAAAGATATCTATTTTTGAATCTATCTGTGTATGGTCCATAATATTTATACTGTGAAAGGTCTTTTTTTTCTAAAAACTTAACAGTTTTAATGGTTTATTCCAATTACTCTTCCTTTTCTTCATTAGAGACAGTTTCTCTTGCCCATATATATTTTTTTAATTTTAGTCATGGTTTCTGTTTAGTTGCTTTGAAGTTTCAAAGGTTAAATTGAGTTTTTGCCAGACCTGTGATTTTAGTAGTGTGGGTCACATCTAGTGAATATTTCCCCTTTACCAATAGGCATGTGACTTTCAGTCTATTTTTTAATAAATAGTGCTTTGAGGGGTGGCTAGGTGGCACAGTGGATAGAGCACTGGCCTTGGAGTCAGGAGTACCTGACTTCAAATCCGACCTTAGACACTTAATAATTAACTAGCCATGTGCCCTTGGGCAAGCCACTTAACCCTATTGCCTTGCAAAAAAACTAAAAGTAAGTAAATAAATAAATAGGGCTTTGTTGTTAGTTTACAGTTTACAATGGAAATACTTAATCTTAACTCAGGGATAATTCTCATTGATTATTAAACATGGAGATATTTAGGATATATAGATGCCTTTGAAATACCACTGTTTAATGAAACTGATCCTTGTACTTAAAGGCAAACAATAAAAAGCAATGCTTTGATATTTAGGAACTCTGACTTGAGAATCAGGCTACTATATCCCATACTACTCCATCTCCATCCCCCCCTTCTTTTAATGGGAAATGTGTTCTACGTGGAAGATCAATCACATGGGATTTAGAAAGTTCATGTTGTATTCTGGAGAAAATGGAAGTGTTGGGGTTGGGCTAACATTCACTCACTTTGACTAACTATAAGTTTTGGGAGTTAACTGGGTAAGAAACCTGAATTTAAACTTGTTGAATGTGCTTGAGCAAATTGTCTGAGACATTTACTTACCAGACAGGGATCTGGCTTGGTTATTGGAATAAGCTACTTTGGGGTCATCTGTTGGAGCTTTCCTGCTGGAAATAGAATATTGAGCTGCCTAGTATCTCCCAAGAGTTTTTTGTGGATCCCAGTTTGTTATTTTAAATGCTTCAGGGGCAGCTACGTGGTGCAGTGGATAGAGCACAGGTCCTGGAGTCAGGAATACCTGAGTTCAAATCTGACCTCAGGCACTTAATAATTACTTAGCTGTGTGGCCTTGGGCAAGCCACTTAACCCCATTTGCCTTGCAATAAACCCCTAAAAATGCTTCAGAAGGTTCATTTTGATATCTGGCAAATTTTCCTTGTTAACATGTCATTGTTTCTGATTGCAGAGTGGGAAACTCTCCCAAAAAATGATTTATCTTTCTATAAACAAAAGAAGTTTTTAAAGTACCTAAATGTCAAAAGTCAATGGCATTTTAAACTTTTTTTTTGGGGGGGGGCTGTCATTGCTTAACATTTATTTTCCACTATACAGTCTATCTAGAAAGACTAAGAAGATGATGACATTAGGGATGTGATGCCATGACAAGCACATGAATTGAATTTGAGATAGGAACCTCTATGGTAAGTCACCAACCACATTTCCTCCTCCACAACCATCTGGATCCTGTGGCCAGAAATGAATCAGTATAACTGGATATTTCCTCAGACAAGAGGAGATTGAGGTGTCTTGGTACTAAAAGTATTGTAAATACCACCCCCAAAGTAGATAATATATGTCATACATAAGTCATTTAAAACTAAACTGAATAAAAGCAGCCAAGACCATATGCTTTAGGGAATAATACAAGATAAAGAAAGGGTATAGGCAACCTAATAAGATTTTTTTCTCATATTTAATTTTATATTTCTAAGAGAAAAAAATCATATAAGCCAATAAAATGAGCATTGTATTTCTACTCGATGATATTTGAGGCATAGCAATAAATGTCATGTTGCTCTGAAAAATTTGTTGCATGGCATGAATAAATTGGTTTTAAAGTTTCATAGCATTGGGATTTTCAATATACCCAAATGGATAGAAAAAGGAGAGAGACAGGAAAATGTTGAGTGATCTGCAAGAAAATAGTATAGATATGAATTTAAACTACAGTCATGTATACATTTACATTAGATCTTTATCTCTATGTCACTAATATAAATGTGAGAGTCACCAAGTTTTAAATTATCTCTACACTGATTTTTTTTCTTTTTCTTTCTTTCTTTCTTTCTTTCTTTCTTTCTTTCTTTCTTTCTTTCTTTCTTTCTTTCTTTCCTTTTCTTTTTTTTTAATTTGGTAATCTGTGAAGAATTTGAAAACTATTTTGCTCTGCTGAAGAACACCTGCCACATGGTCAGCATACTTTGCAGCTGAGAGCTATGATACTGTTTATAATAAATCAAGATAGTATTTACAATATGAGTGTAAGTGAAAATTATTACAGACAACTTAAATCCATCATCATAGATTGTTATCATATATCACAAATTTCTATCTGGTAAAGAGTTCATAAGTCATCTACTCACAAAATTATTTATATATAATAGTATAAGGGACTGTGGAGATTACCTACTACAGCAAATTAATTCAGTAATGAAGAAAAAGAAATCCAAAGAAATTATATGTCTTGCTCAGGGTCACACAGTAGCAAATATGTGAGACTAAAATTAAATGCACATTACCTGAGTTCAAATTGCCCCCCCCCCGCATTTTTAAAATGCTATAATAATAGCCAATAATAATAACTTGAATTTATATAGTGTTAAAAGTTCACAAAATGTTTTACAAATATTATCTCATTTTATTATTATTACAAATCAGAGAGGCAGAATCTATTATTATTTATCATTTTACAAATGAGGGAACTGAAATCAAATGAATTTAAGTGCCTTCTCCAGGCAATACCTAAACTCAAAACTTCCTGATTCCAGGTCCACTGCTTTATCTGCTGTGCAAGTTTGTTACACAGAATACCACATTTATTGACCACACTTATATTAATCATGTGGTAAATATAATAGGATACATTGAATCTGGTACAAATAAATTTCTTTTCCTTAATAGGTCTAGAATGTAGTGAGAGGAACACAATGTCAACAATATCAATGATAAAACCCAAATGAATGTAATTAGATATATAATTGAAAGTAAAAGTTAGAGAAATTCTGATAACTTTTTCCCAAGGGCTATTTATGTTCAGGGCAATAGTTAAGCATGCCTTTGTCATTAAGAAGCTTGTAAATGAGCAAAAAGCATATTACTTAGAGATAAACAACTCTACAAGAAACTATATTAACAGATAAATTATAAAAGGAAATTGCTGTTAAGAAGTCTGAAAAAGGGACAAGTTTTCACCTAGTAAATCAGGTAAAACTTCATTGAGAAGGTGATAGTTTAGCTTGCTCTTTAATTATGGTAGTCTTTCCAAAGACTAAGAAGAGTAGTAGAAGAATGCATTCTAGGCTTAGGAAAAGTAAAATCAAAAGAATTTAATGCTTATATGTGAGGAATGTAGGGTGTTGGTCTTCACAGGGTATGGAAGGTAGTCCTTAGGAAATCAATTACAAAGGGGGAATGGCCCAGCCAATCCCAAGACTGGGAGAGTTTTCCTAATCCAATTCCAGGGATAACAAAACCCAAACTGGTTTTCAAATAGTCAATAGTGACCTAGAGATCCTGACCTAATGCAACTGAGTTTGTGCAACTAGGCAATTGAATATTAACCCACACAACCCCTGTGACTATTGGGGCTCATTAGCAAATCATGTGTTGTATGATGTGTGGGGAGAACATATTAGGGCATGGGTGGACCTCTTAGATTGTAACTCAAACTCTGAGAGCCTATGAACATCCAAAAGGGAGGGGAAAGGGTTTCTGAAGACCAAAAATTACCTGAGGTTCCAAGACCAATTTGTGCCTCATGCCTAGGTGAGGTACCCATATCTTGTAAGGTGTATCTTGCAAAGGTTTTGAATAAAATGATCAATTTTCTCTCAGTTTAGCAGGTTTTTCTTCATTCATTTATAACATTATGGAAAGAAGCAAGGAATCCTATTTTATCCTTTGTAGACACATAACCTAGAGAATGTGGTTAGAAATCAGAAAAAAAAGAGTATTAGGAAGGAAAGACTGGTCGCCTGAAGGGTCACAAATGATATGAAGTGAAAATTTTCATTGTAAAATCTAAAGGTACCTGATGGGACATTTGGATGAAATTTTCATATATTCATTTTAGAGTTGAGAAACCTAAATATTATGAGTGGAATATCTTGAATTCTAACCTTAAGAGTTTGTATTCATTGAGTAGAAAAATAACATTCTTGGGTCTGATCAGACAATGTATATTCAGGAATATTAATTAAGCAGAGTACATTGAAGAGATCAAAATAAAGAGAGGAATACCAGTAATAAGGCTGCTACCATAGATCTAGTAAGTTGTAATAAAGGGCTAAAGCATGGTAGCATGGTGCTAGAAGTAGAAAGCCAGAAGAGCAGAGGAATGTGCCAGTTTTAAAGAGGTAGAATTGATCAAATGACAAATATAGAAGAAAAGTAAGCAAAATCAACAATCATTTAAAGAATGATTGAATGAGTGAAATGTGGTAATTTTCTCCTAAATCAGAAAATCCTTAGGGGAATACTCAATCAGAGGAATAGACTTGGGAAAGTGGTGAGGAGATATTTTAAATAGTAATAACAATGGAGTAGGTAAAACTTTTACTGAGGAGATTGTTATCTGGGGAGACACCATCCACCCCAGGAAAGTCAACTTATTTCTTGCATGATCAGGAAGAGAACTTGGTTTATGAACATCTTTTGTTATGAAAGTCCTCACTTTAAACTTTTTCAGTTCCAAGGAGAAAAATTCTAACTACATCTATATCCATTTATATTACAGAACTGCTGAATTTGAGATGGGGGGAGTTAGATAGAAATGGTATATATGTATGTGAAATGTTGATTCAGGGTTTGCAAGAGGAATCAGGACTATAGATCTTTAACAACAACAATATTTAGGGTTCATTCTCAATATTGAAGTTAAGATGAGTGAATAAAAAAAAGGACAGAGTAAAGAGAGGAATAGATCAGAGGACACAGCTTTGAAAAATATTAGCCCTGTAAAAGTGAAGAGAAGCAAATTAAGAAGGCAGATGAGGCAACTTGAAAGATGATAACCACGTGTTATTCTTGAATCATTGCATTACAGCATCTAGAAGAAGAAAATGGTCAACAGTGACAAATAAATGTACAGTTCAGCAAAGGAGGGAGAAGACTAAGAAAAGGTTATTGGATCTGATCAAGATGCAATCTTTGATTTTTGAGAAAGCAGTTTTAGTAGAAAGGTAGAGACATTAGTAGTGCCTTTAATAAATATCTCCAGCATCCCCCCCAAAAAAACCCTCAAGAATAAAAAGGTGGAGACAAATATCATATTACAAGTCAATGAAGAATGAGTTAGTGGTGAAAATGTGTTGGAAGTAAATAGAGTTTGGTAGTAAAAGGGGAAAAAAGAGATAAGATGACTTCCTAGGAATAGTAGGTAATAAGAATGATGAATCTTTATTAGGGAGACTGTGATTGGAGTCTATTTGACAAAGCCTTAAAGGAATCAATAAAAAATGTTTACTAAACTTTCATTAAATTCCAGTCAGCGCTAGTTTCTGGGAATATAAATACAAAGAATAAGATAATTTCTTATATTTTTGTAAAATAATTTTATAATTTTTTAATTTCACAATTTCCCCCCAATTTCACTTCCTTTCCCCTACCCACCACAGAACGTGGTCTGATAGTTTTTATATTGTTCCCATGCTAAACATTAGTCAAAATTGAATGTGTTGGGAGAAAAATAATATCCTTAAGGAAAAATAAAAGAGAAGAGAGGAATTTTTTAAAATTAAAGGTGATATTCTTTGGCCTTTGTTTAAAGTTCACAATTCTTCTTTCATTGGATGCAGGTGATGTTCTCCATCACAGATACCCTAAAATTGTCCCTGATGAAATGAGCAAGTCCATTAAGGTTGATCATCAAACCCATGTTGCTGTTATGGTGTACAGTGTCCTTCTGGTCCTGCTCATCTCCCTCAACATCAGAAGTCTTTCCAGGGTTCTCTGAATTCCCATCCCTCCTGGTTTCAAATAGAATAACAATGTTATATAATGTGCATACAGCACATTTTTTCAGTCATTCTCCTATTGATGGACATTTACTCAATTTCCAATTCTTTGCCAACACAGAGAGAGCTGCTATGAATATTTTTTGTTTTTTTTAGGTTTTTGCAAGGCAAATGGGGTTAAGTGGCTTGCCAAGGCCACACAGCTAAGTAATTATTAAGTATCTGAGACTGGATTTGAACCCAGTTACTCCTGAATCCAAGGCCAATGCTTTATCCACTACTCCACCTAGCTGCCCCTGTTATGAATATTTTCATACAAGTGATACTGTTACTTTTCATGCTCTGTTCAGGGCATAGACCCAGTAGTAGTATTGCTGGATCTAAGGGTATGCACAATTTTGTTGCCCTTTGGGCATAATTCCAAATTGCTCTCCAGAAAGGTTGGATAAGTTCAAACCTCCACCAACAATGTATTAGTTTCCCAGATTTCCCATGTCTCTTCCAACAGTGATCATTCTGGATATATTGGTCAATCTGAATGGTATAAGGCTATACCTCAGAGATGCTTTAATTTACATTTCTCTAATCAGTAATGATTTAGAGCAATTTTTATATGAATATGGATCTTTTTGATTTCCTCATCTGTAAATTTCCTCTGCTTATCCTTTGACCATTTCTCAATAGAATGGATTTTTTTTTATAAATTTGACTCAGTTCTTTGTTGAAACTCAGTCCTTCATTTGAAACATTAGTTGGAAAAAAATGTTTCCCAATTGGCTATATTTCCTTTGGTCTTGATTAGAGTGGTTTTACTTGTGCAAAAATTATCTAGTGTGTTTTAGTGATGTTCTCCATCTCTTCCTTGGTCATAAACTGCTTCCCTTTCCATACATCTGAAAGGTAAATATTCCTTAAACGCCTAGTTTTCTTATAATGTTGTCTTTTATATATAAATCCTGTACCCATTTTTATCCTATTTTTGTATGGGGGTGGGGGGCACTCCTAGATGCTGGTTTCTTTAATCACTGTGGGCTGGACCCTCAAGCTATATAGTTAATCTCCTTATTCTATTGAAAGAGATCTACTGCTCACACCTGAGCCTGGGATGAGGATGTGGTGGGCTTTTACTGTGTTTGTTTTTGGAAGAGGACACCACTGATAGTACGGACCCCATAGCCCTGGTGCTCCAGACTAGCTGAGCTGAGGGGATCAATATACATCTGTACTCTGCAACTCTCTGCAATGGAGCTCCCCTTCCAGCCTCACTGGAGTTCCCCTGTCTGCCACTGACACAGCCAAAGCTTCCATGGCTGTTCTCATGTTAGGCCCCAGGCTTCACCTCACTGTTCCTGTGATGACTCCCTGTTTTCTGCTCCTGGTCCACCCACACTCCCTTGACACAGACTTTGTTTTCAGATGTTCTCCTAGCCAATTTTTCTTGTTTTTTTAGACTGAAATTCTGTTAAGATGTTGGATTCATAAAAGTTCTGAGGGAACTCTTAGAAAACTTTAGCACAGTTCTTCGCTTCTCTCCATCATCGTGGCCAGAAGTTCCTTTAATGGCATTTCTAATAAAAAATAACATTATATTTCAATAGAAAAATAACAACGAATAATGGACAGTGAATTGGCAGTGAAAGACAAAAGTGTATATACATAGTAAGTATTTTGCTACTTTATGATCAGGAAACTGCTTGTCGCAATCCCATGCCTTTGACATTGAAGCTGGTTGATTTTCAGTCTTTGTTCCTTGGGGTTTAAATCTGTTAACCTTTCATTATTAGCTCTTCCCATTTAAAATGGAAATTTTTATTACTATCTAGGTTTGTAGTAAAAAAGAAGCAAAACAAAACAAAAAGCTGCATTCCGTCAATTTCTAATTATCTTACTTAATCCAGCAGTTGAAGACTATTAGGTTTTGTTTGTGAAATAACGTCAGTGTGAGGTTTTAGACACAGACCTTTTTAGGTCTTTAATAACTGCCATTTAGGGAGGTGAGGACCCCAGCACTTTCTTACTCTGGTTGTACTTACTTTGTATCTCTCCTAGAAAAGAAGGTCTTTTGAGAATATGCTTTGTGTCTTTTCTAAGAGAATAGAATTTTTAGGATTGTTTTTGTGTATAGCTTAAAACTAGCTGACTTTACTTTCCTAGAATTTTTCTTCATAAATATTTATGAGCTGTGGCCTGGTGTGGTACCCAAATTGCTGCTGTTGAGATAAATTTAACCTATACATGATTAATATTGTAAACCTGTAGGTGCTGAAGTTTGTTTCTTTCAAAAATGTGTTTGAGTTTGTTTTTAGTTGAAGAAGTCTTTTTATTTGATTTTTCACATTGGATTTTGAATTCTGAATGGTTAGTGGCATACATATTTAGACCCTGAATATTAAGGACCTTATTCAATTGTATATGCTAAGTGAAGGAGGTAAAGCTAATGGGCATATTAACATATCAAAATGAGAGAAAAGGTTGAAAATCAGAAAAATCCAATATGGTGAATTATCCAAAAATTTATTTTTTTCCTTTTGATTCTGTTTGAGAATTTCTATGTGGGTATAGGTATGATGTAATTCCATGGAATCCACAACAATTCAGGCTAAATACTGCAACAGCAATATATAAATCAATGTAAGAGCTGAACAAAAGATGATATTTTTTCCCTAAACAAAGCTCTTGCCCTAATATAAAATTTTGTGGCTAAAAATGGAAACAATGGATATAGAAAACTAACAATATGAAAATATCTGGATTCAAGGGATTTTACTCCATTGAAATAGACAACATTCACTATAAAACATAAATTTTAGAGAATATAGTTTACTGGATTTCTGGTAGTTTTAGAGATTTGGGCTATTAGGAAAGGCATCAGGTTGAAGAAGTATTGAAGTAAACACAGAAATTAGTGACAGCATTTTAATTATGTGAGGAAATGGTAGATTTAGTGTGTTGATGTAGTTGTGTATATGAGGAATGGTAAATAGGACAGTCTTCTTTGATTAGGAGGAAGGGAAATTAAGGTTGATCATCACTTCCATGTTGCTGTTAAGCTGTTCAATGATCTGGTTCTGCTCATCTCACTTACCATCAGTCCATGCAAATCCTTCCAGGCTTCCCTGAATTCCCATCCTTCCTGATTTGTAAAAGAATAATAGTGTTCTATCACCTATCTATAACACAGTATATTATGCCATTCTCCAATTGATGGACATTCACTCAATTTCCAGTTCTTTGCCACCATAAACAGAGCTGCTATAAATATCTTTCTAAAAATAAAGAAGGTGAATACTCTTTTAAAAGACTAGAGACTTTTGCAGAACAGAAACATGATGGTGGAGTAGAGGAAGCAGTAAGGCCTTCTTACATTCCATTCTAAATAACTTAAAATAAAACCTCTACTCTGATTCAGAAATAGGAGAGCCAACAAAAGTGAAAGTGAGATATTTTCCCAAACAAATATAACGTTTTTAGTTGGAAGGAAAGCTCTGTGTCATCAGGTTTGGGGCTGACTGAGAGACAGCTGCTAGCTGCCTTGGATCGCAGCAATGGCAGCTTTGAGAATTCTTAATCCAGAACCAGAAAGGGCATTGGGCAACAGGTCAGAAAGAGATTTCAAGGTACCCCTGTGTTGACACTGGTGCAGAAGAAGACACTGTTTTTTAACCCCATTGCCTGTACCTACTTCCAGTTCCCAGTTCCAGGACAGAGAAGACTACTTCTAAGGAGCAGTGTCTTTGTAATCACAAGGAATCAGTGACTAAACTATTCCCTAGGTCACACCACTTTGGCAGAGTTAAAAAATTCAAAATTCTCAGAACTAGCTTTGAACACAGCATGAAACTTGACGTAGTTCTCCCACTCCCATCCCCATCCCAGACTATCACCCAGAAATCAGAGCCCAACTTTAAGTTAAAAATCAAGCAACAAGCTAAACAAGTGAACAAACTACATGAAACAAACTTAAATAAAGGTTACTATGGTAACAAGTAAGATAAAAACAAAGATAAAAGTAGGAGAGTTAAAATAGCTATAAGCAAAATCTAAAAGAAAAAATATAAATTGCTGAAAAGCCCAAAAGAATTCCTGGAAAATGTAAATAATAATTGGTTTATTATTCATTTTTTCAATTATTTGTAGAGATAATTTCCCCCCACCCTAGGATAGCAAATAATCTGATATTGGTTTTATATATATGTATGATAATATTTCACATTTCCAGTCAGAATAAAAAAGGGAAATTAGGAAAAACCCCAAAAAAGTACAAAGATGAAAAGAGTAAACCTTAATTTGTAATCAGATTCTATATTACTGTCTCAGCATATGAATGGCATTTTGCATCAAATGACTTTTAGAATTGACTTTGATCACTGTATTTCAGAGAAAGATTTAAGTCAATGATAGCTGATCATTGCTCAATATTGCTGTTAAGATGTCATTGTTCTCCTGGTACTAGACACTTCACTCAGCATCAGTTCAACTAAGTCTTTTCAGATTTTTATGAAATCTACCTATTTATCATTTCTTATACAGCAATAAAATCCCATTACATTCATATACCACAACTTATTTAACCATTCCCTGGTTGATGGGCATTCCCTCAATTTACAGATTTTTATCACTACATAAAGAACTATTTTGACTATTCATGTACAAATGGGACTTCGGCTCTTTTTTTAAAAATCTCTTTCAGATACAGACTTAGTAGTGGTATTAATGGATCAAAGGGTATGCAGTTTTAGGGCCTTTTGGAAATAACTACAAATTGTTTTCCAGAATGGTTGGTTCAGTCCATAGCTCTACCAGCAGTGCATTAGTATCTCAGTTTTTCCACATCTCCACCACTTATCATTTCCCTTTTCTTCCATATTAGCCAATATGATAGGCTTGAGGTGGTACTAGAGTTGTTTAAATTTCCATTTCTCTGATTAATAGTAACTTAGAGCTTTAATTTCTTCATCTGACAATGCTTGTTCATACCCTTTGGTCAGTGCAGATGACTTGTATTTTTTTTTAATTTGATTCAATTCTCACTGTATATTTTAGAAATTAGACCTGTATCAAGAACATTGGGCATAAAAACTTTCTGTTTTCCTTCTAATCTTTCTTGTATTGATTGCTTCAATTTAATGCAATCAAAATTATCATTTTGCATTTCATAAAGTTCTCTATCAATCTATCTCCTCTTTGATCTTAAATTCTCATTCTCTCCACAGATCTGACAGGTACAAGAATCCTTGATGTTCTTATAGGCCTATCACTCATTTTTTTTGGCAAGACAATGAGGTTAAGTGACTTGCCCAAGGTTAACGTAACTAAGTAATTATTAAGTGTCTGAGGACATATTTGAAGTCAGGTCTTCCTGATTCCAGGACAAGTGCTCTATCCATTGTGCCACCTTGCCACCTAGCTTCCCCTGGTTTCAGTCTATTATTATTATTATTATTATTATTATTATTATTATTATTATTATTATTATTTTAGTTTGATTATTTATTTTATATTATTACAATAAGCTTGTTGTGAGAGTAATCATAACACCCCCCCAAAAAAAGATGAGAAACCTCCAGAATAGAGAGGGTAAAAGGTGCATTTCAGTCTGTGTTCAGATTCCAAAGACTGTCTTTGGGATGAGTTGGTTGATACCCATAACCACCAGAGAAGTTGCTTCAATGTTTTTCTCACAGTTGATATTACTAGTTGAATTTCCCTCCAGTCCATTCTTCCCCACTCTCATCTATTCCATTCCTTCTCTCCTTTCCTCCATCCCTGTTCAGAAGTATGTTGTATCTGAGTACCCTCTCCCATGATCTTTACTCTCTTCTACCACCTAATCACCCCCTTCTCTTCCCTTCCCCTGTTCCCCCTTTATCCCATCCATTTCCTGTCATTTTTCTCTAGGGTAAGATAGATTTCTATACCCCATTAAGTGTGTATGTTGTTTTCTCTCTGAGCCATTTCTGATGAGAATGAAGGCTCAATCATTACCCCTCAACTTCCGCCATTCCATTCCATTGTCAAAGCTTTTTCTTGACTCTTATGTGAAATATCTTAGCTCCTTCTTCATCTCCTTTCTCTTCTTCCCAGTACTTTCTATTATCACCCATTGATTCCATCTTTTTACTGTATTATACCATTATATTCAGTTCTTTCTTGTGCCTTGTCTATATATGCTCCTTCTAATTGCTCTTATAAATGAGAAAGTGCATATGAGTTATCAGCATATTCTTCCCATGCAGAAATACAAACAGATAAACATTATTAATTTCCACATAATTAGTCCTCAGGTTCACCTGAGTCCAGTAAATGGAGATGAAATTTTATTTTCAGCTCTGGTTGTTTCAATAGGAAAGTCTGAAAGTCTTGTGTTTCATTGAAAGTCCATAATTTCCCCTGAATGAGGATGTTTAATTTTTCTGGGTAGTTGATTCTCATTGTAAACCAAGATTTTTTTGCCTTCTGTAATATCATAATACAATCCATACAAGCCCTTAATGTATATATTACCAGGTCCTGTGTAATCCTGACTATAGAGCCATGGTAGTTGAATTGCTTAATTCTGGCAGCTTTTAGTATTTTCTCTTGGATTTGGGAGTTTAGGAGTATGACTATAAAATTCCTGCAATTTTTTGTTTTGTGAACTCTATCAGGAGGTGACTGGTGAATTCCCTCAATTTCTATTTTACCCTCTGCTTCTTGGGGCAATTTTGATGTATTACTTCTTGAAAAATTAAATCTAGGCTCTTTTCCTTGTCATGAATTTCATATAGCCCAATAATTTTTGAAATATCTTTTTTTAGATCTGCTTTCAAAGTCAATTGTTTTTTCAATGAGATTTTTCACATTTTCTTCTAATTTTTTTGGTACAGTTTTGTTTCTTCTTGATTTCCCACAAAATCATCAGCTTCCTTTAATTCCATTCTGCATTTGAAGGAGTTATTTTCCTTAGAGAACTTTTTTATCTTCTTTTCCATTTGGCCAGTTCTGCTCATTAAGGCATTCTTCTCCTCATTTGCCTTTTGTGTTGTTTTTTCCATTTAGTCAAAACTGGTTTTTAACATATTATTTACTTCAGTATTTTTGGTATTTCTTTCACCAAGTTGTTGACTTTGTTTTTATGTTTTTTTTCATGCATCTTCCTCTTTTCTCCTCCCAAATTTTCTCTACATCCCTTAATTGTTTTTCAAAGTATTTTTTGAGATCATTAATAGCCTGAACCCATTTTCTATTTCTCTTGGAGGTTTTGGATACAGAAACTTTGATTTTTTTGTCATCTTCTGAATCTTTCATGATTTTGTCATCTTCTGAATTTTCCATGGGACCAAAATAATTTTCTATGGTCTGAATTTTTACTTTTCTGTTGTTTTTCATTTCTCTGGATGTGCTGGGTGACTGGTAATTCCTGCTACAGGTTCTCACCTCAGGTATATTCTAAGGCCAGAACTCCACTTTGCACTCCTTCTAGTGTGTCAGAGTTCTCTCTCCACCCCTTCCAGCTCTTTCCATTGATTAATCTTCCCCCTCTGCCATGGACCCATGTGACTGGTCCAGTTGTGGTTGTACTGTAGCTTTTTCTAACACTCTGTCCCAGTGGAAAAGATCTGTCCCAAAGATCTTCTAAGTTATCTTGGACTGGGAAATTATATCATTCAGTCTTCCTGTGAGGTCTTCCCCTATAGATTTTGGCTAGGAAAATAATTTGATGACTTTTGGATTTTGGTGGGATACAAGTTTCAGGAGTTCCTGCCTTCATGCTGCCATCTTGGTTCTGCCCGGTATCACCCTTCTTGTCTAAATCATGTACCCATTTTGACTTTAACTTTAGATAAGGTGTGAAATATTGGTCTATGTCTAGTTAATGCCATACCATTTTCCAATTTTCCCAGCAGTTTTTGTCAAATAGTGAGTTCTTATCCAAGAAGCAGGAGTCTTTAGGTTTAACAAACAGTAGATTAGTATAGTTATACAGTCCTGTGTCTGGTGAAACCTAAATTTATTTCTGAGCCAATACCAAAATATTTTGATCACTATTTTTTATGGTAACAGTTTTTTAAATTTTTAAAATTTATTTACACATTACTAAAATAGTCTTCTTTATGAATAAACATAATCCCTCTTCCCCCCACAAAAAATAATAAAAAAAAACCTCACAGAAAAATAAAATGAAAGAAAGAAAAAGTAATGTGCTTCAGTCTGTGTTCTGATACTATCAGCTCTGTCTCTGGGGTGGATCAAATTTTTTTTATCATAAGTTCATCAGAGAAGTTACTTCCTTATTTTTCCACAGTTGCTATTGTGGCTTGAATTTCCCTCAATCCATTTTCCCCACAAGCAATTATTATATTTTCTCTCTTGTTTCACTCTGTCCCTCTTCAAAAGTGAGCTGTAGGAGAGCTGAGTGGCACAGCAGACAGAGCACTGGTCCTGGAACCAAGAGACCCCAACCATACATCCCACCCTAGAAAATCAGCAACCACCCAGCCTTGTGGTCCTGGACAGGCCATCCAATCCCACCATCTTGCAAAAAGCAAAAAAAAAAAAAGAAAGAAAATATGTTATATCAGACTATCCTGTCACATGACTTACCCTCTACTCTATCCCCTACATGCCCCCTCCATTCACTCATCCCATTTCTCTCATCTACTTTCTCTCCCTTTTCTTCTAGATTTATATGCCTTAAGTATGTATGTTGTTTCCTTTCTGAACCATTTCCAGTGAGAATGAAGTCTCCTTCAATCTCCTTCATATTTTCCCTTTTCCATACCATTGCAGAAGCTATTTCTTTACTCTTTTATATGAAATATCTTAGTATATTTTACCTCTCCTTTCCTTTCTCCCAGTACATTTCCTTTTCACCCAAATGAATCCATTTTTAAAACATTATACTATATCTTCAAACTTGTCTCTCTCTAGTGTCTAGACTATTAAAGCTCTTTCTAACTGCTCTAAGAAATGAGAAGGTTCACATGAGTATTATCTGTAACATCTTCCCATTCAGGAATACATGCGGTTCATCATCATAAATCCCTCATAATTTACCCTTCTCATCCACTCTATGCTTAACTTGAGTCCTGTACTTGGAGACTAACCTTTCTGTTTAGCTCTGGCCATTTCAACAGGAACATAGGAAATTTCCCTGTTTCATTGAAAGTCCATCTTTTCCCATGGAAGAGGATGTTCAGTTTTTCTGGGTAATTGATAATTGGGTGCATTTCAACCTCTTTTGCCTTCTAGGGTATTGTATTCTAAGCCCTACTAAGCCCTTGATGAATGCTGCTAAGTCCTGTGTGATCCTGATTGAAATTCTGTGATATTTGAAACGGGACCAAATTAATTATCTAGTGTCAGGTTCTTTTTTTCCATTTACTCATTTCCACAGCCTGTGCCTTGTTTTGGGATGCTTCCTGAGCTTTTAAATATTATTGGGACACCCCAAAAGGATTTCAGTTCTTTCAAGGTCTTATGAGAGGCTCTGACTACTCTCCTACCTGTGCTCTAGTCTGTGGATGATCACCAGCACACCCCTCTGCCCTGGACCTGTGAGGAAGGTCCCTGCTCTATGGCAATGGGGGTCCCAGACTGTGATCAGGTTCTGGATATGGACAAAGCAATAGAGCCCTGTCCCAGGGACAAGGGAGAGACCTCAACAACCTCCCCCCACCCTCTTACCTTCTGTTGACTGAGCTCTCTGGAAGCAGCTCACTGCCAGGTAGCTCTGCAGGCCTGCTTCCATTTCCTGGGATCTGGGCTGCTCAGAGGGCTGCAGCTATGCTGATGGCCACAGCTGCACTGAGGGCCAAGTTGACTCCCAAGTTCTTCTTAATGTTTCTTGGGCTGACATGTTAGGAAACTGTTTTTGCTGCTGGGAGGTGGCACTTCCCAGAACCCAGGGGATCAGGTGTCCACTGGCTTGTTCTTGGAAGACTGGAGCCTTGCTTCAGCACCACCCCTGTAGAACACAGCTTTCACACGATCTTCCAGGTTATCTGGGCTGGAGAATCGCCTCACTGGATCTTTCTGTGAATTCTGTCTCTTGGAAATTTAGTTAGAGCCATAATTTTAAGGTTTTTAGAATATTTTGGAGAGAGATTCTAGGAAAGGCTGTTCTTATGCTGTCTCTTGACTCCATCCCACCACACCATCATTATTGTTTTTAATATAAATTCACATTGCATAGGACAAGGCAATCTTTTCTATTTTCTCCTTAATTTTCTAGATATTCTTGTTTTTTATGCTTCCAGATCAATTTTGTCATTATTTTTTCTAACTCTATAAAATAATTTTTGGGTAGTTTGATTGGTATGGGACTGAATTAAGTAGATAAATTTAGGAAAAGTTTTGGTCTTTATTATATTACTTCAGATTTCCCATGAGTAACTGATATTTTTCTGGTTGTTCACATCTGACTTTGTGTGAACATTAGTTTTTAACTATATTAATTTAGTGCTTGAGTTTATCTTGTTAGGTAGTCTCCCAAATATTTGAAGTTATCTGCAGTTACTTTAAATGGAATCTCTTTTCCATTTCTCATTGCTGAACTTGGTTAGAAATATATAGAAATGGTGATGATTGTTGTGGGTTTATTTTATATCCTGTAACTTTTATTAAATTGTTCACTGTTTCAAGTAGTCTTGTTTTGTGGATTCTCTAGGATTCTCTAAGTATACAATCAATCTTACTGCTCTTTTTGTTCTTCCATTCTCAAAGAACAACCTGACATCCTGGAGGTAATGCCAAGACACGCAAGTGAGTTGGGTTTAATGATGAGGCGCAGTGCACAGTCACAAATCTCACTTTTTCCTCTGGTTTCTGTTTCCAGGCCACCGTTCGACTGGCAATGCTTATGAGATGAAGCAAAGAGATCAAGAACGACTGCTTTCAAAAAAGAGGGTAAAAAAATCCTTGGGAGGATAATATGCTTAAGGTTTCCCAGTGATTAAGGCAAGTGAGAAAGAAAAGAATCATGGGTCTTCTTTTGTATAGTAAAAATAATCTATCTAGGTGGGGAAGGCACTCAGGCATTCTGGGAAAAAAAGGATCAATTGCTATTTGAATTAATTACTCATCGAGACTGTTTTTCCTTCATTCTTGAAGAAAACCATGACATCAGGGATGTGATATCACGGTGTGCAAGTCTATAATAATATTATCTGCAAAGAGTTATAATTTTGTTTCCTCATTGCCTATTCTAATTTCTTTAATTTCTTTTTTCTTCTCTTATTCATAAAGCTAACCTTTCTAGTATAACATTGCATAATAGAGGTGATAATGGGCAATCTTTCCTGATAGTTTTAGAAATGTTTTTACCTTATTCCTTTACATAGAATGCTTGTTGGTAGGTTTAGATATACTACTTATTATTTAAAAGGAAAAATTAATTTATTCCTATGTTTTTCTATTTATTTTAATAGGAATACAGTACAGTAGTTCATCAAAAGGTTTTTCACCAGATATTGAGATAATTATATGATATCTAATAGTTTTGTCATTGATATGTTGATCGTGTTGTTAATTTCCCTAATATTGAACCAACACTGCATTCCAGGAATAAATCCCACTCTTCTTAGTTTATTATCCTGGTGATAAATTGTTGTGATCTCTTTTCTAATATTTTATTTAAAATTTTTATTTTTTTTCATTAGGTGATTTGATCTATAATTTTCTTTCTTGATTTTAACTCTGGTTTAGATAGCAGCACAATGTTTGTGTCATAAAAGGAACTGGGTAGGGCTCCTTTTTTGCCTATTTTTTAAATTAATAATGCTATAGTATTATAATTAATTGATCTTTAAATGTTTGGTAGAATTTTCTTGTAGACCCATCCTCCCTTAAAGTTATTTTTTCTTAGTGAATTCAGTTATGGCTTTTCAATTTCCTTATCTGAAATGGGGTCATTTAAATATTTTATTTTCTCTTGTGTTAATCTGGGTAGTTTGTAACTTTGTAAATATTCATCCATTTCCCTTGGATTGTCAGAATTGATAGCATAAAGTGAAGGAAAATAGCTCTATATTTTTCTTTCATGTCCTATTTATTGATGCTGAATTCATCCTTTTCATTTTTGATACTGGTAATTTGGTCTTCTTTCTTTTGTAAAATCAAATTAATCAAAATATAATCCATTTTTTATATAACACCAGCTTCTATTTTTATTTATAATTTTTATACTTTTCTTTCATTTTTATGGTCTCTCCTTTGAATTTCAGTTATCAAATTTGGTATTTAATTTGGTTTGTATTATTTTTAGATTTTTTTAGTTGTATATCTTATTCTTCATTGTTCTTTTTCTCTATTTTATTCACGTATGCCATTAGAGAGATAAAATTTCCCCTATGAACTGCTTTGATTTCCTCCCATAAATTTTGATATGTTGTATCATTTTTGTCATGAGGTTTTATTTGACCTACTCATTCTTTAGAATTAGATTGCTTCCAATTAATCTTTTCTTTATTCCATGTAATTTTTATTGAATCATGAAATTGCATTTAATATTTCTCCCTTTTTTCCATTTGATTAAGAGGTTTTCCTATCCTAACACATGGTCAGTTTTTCTCTATGTGCCATGTACCACTGAAATTAAAGTTTATTCCTTTATATCTCAATTTAATTATTTCAAGAGATCTGTCATAGCTGACTTTTCTAATATTCTATTCTCTACCTTTACTTCTTTCTTGTTTACTTATTCTGAAAGAATGAGGTTGAGGTCCCCTTTTAATACAACTTTATTAAATACTGATTTTTTTAAAAAATCAAATAATAGAGGTAAGTAGGTGGCATGGTGAACAGAGCACTGGCCCTGAATTCAGGAGGACCTGAGTTCAAATTTGACCTTAGACATTTGATACTTAATAGCTGTGTGACATTGGACAAATCACTTAAAACTATTGTCCCACAACCCCCCCCCCCTCAAAAAGGTCAAATAAGAGTGGTAGCAGAAAAAAAATGGGAAAAGAAATGAATTGAGCAAGAGAATTGTGGAGAATTAACAAATGAACTAAGAGAGGCAAAAAATCATGAACAAATGAACTTGCTTATGAGACTCTTATTAAAAAGTAGAATTAGTCAAATGTAAAGAGGTACACTGAAAAAAATAATTCCTTAAAGATAGAATTGTGCAAGGGGAAGCTAATGATTCCCCTCAAATTTCAAAAAATTATAAATGTCATAAAAATGAAAAACTAGACGTATACAAAATCTTGAGAAAAACAACTGCCTTGGAAAGTAGATTGAGAAAAAATTAAGAATTATGGAGATTCTGATGCACAATCAACAGCAGATAGTATCTTCACAAAATATTGTGCACCTATTATGATATTAAATCTTCACAATATAATGCAAAGAAGCAGATACGAAATGCATAATTTTCAGACCATAATACAACAAAATAATTTTGTCAATAAGGGGCTAACAAAGCATAAATTAAAAATTAATTCAAAAATAAATAATCTAATCCTAAGAAATGATTGATTAAATAACAAATCATAATAAAATCTCTCATTTCATAAAAGAGAAAGACAACAATGAGACAACATTCCAAAATTCTGCGGGATATATCCAAAATAGTACTGAGGAGGAAATTCATAGTCACACATCAAAAAATGCATAGGCACATATATAGAGAACGAAATTGAACAATCTACAACTGAAGAAAAAAGGAAAGAGAACAATTTAAAATACTTAGGAAAGAAGCAAATTTAAAATGCCCATTAAAAATTAAAAATCCCTATTTAAATACTAAAATGAAAATCCAAAATCTCAAAGGAGAGATCAATAAAATTGAAATTATATATATATATATATATTATATATATATATATATATATATATAATATATATATATATATATAAAACTGGTCTCTGGTTTTATAAGAAAAAATAGATAAACTGGTTAATTTGATTAAAAAGAAAAATGTAAACAAAAATGCTAATAGAAAAATGGAAAAAATTTAAAGATAAAAGTAAAGTGATTGTTGGTAGTTATTTGGATAATTATAAAGCAATCAACTCAGAATTCAAGTAAAATGAATGAATACTGGAATGCTTAATTGAATATAAAAATAAACCTATCATAGAAAAATTAGAAATCAAACACTATAACAATGAACACCCTAAGAAAAATCCCTAAGATATATGATGTATTTACAAGTGTAATTAACCAAACATTTAATGAATAAATAATCCCAATATTTGAATGGGTAAAAATTATTTGAAAGCTAAATTCTACCAAATTTCTTTTATGACACAATAATGCTTTTGAATTCTAAACTAAGTAAAGAAAAAACAAATAAAGAAAACTATGAATCGATATCCTTAATATCAGTGCAAATATTTTTAAATGATATAATAGGTAGGAGAGTGCAGTATATCATATAAGGATCATACTTAGGTAGAATTTTATTAGAAATGCAGACTTTTAATTTTAAGAAAACTGTAAGTGTACTTCAACATATCAGTTGCAATACAGCAAAAATCTTATGATTTAAAAGCAAAAAAAACCTACTTTTCATAAAATATAATCTCTTTTCTTATTTAAAAACAATACTTGAAAGCATAGGAAAAGGAGACTTTCTTAAAGTGATGAATGATATCTCCAAAAAACCAATAGCAAACATTTTCTGTAATGGGGATAAATATGAACCTTTGTGAAGAAGATCTGAATTGATGCAAGAACATCTGTTATGAAAACTATTATTAAAAATTGTATTAGAAATACTAACTTTTGCAACAAGAGAAGAAAAATAAATTGGAGAAATAGACACAGACAAGGAGAAAACAAAACTTTCACTCTTTTCAGATGATATACTATATTTAGTGAACCCTAGACAATCAGCTAAAAATTTTTAAAAAGTTGATTAAAACAAACAACTTTAGCAAAATTGCAAGTCATAAAATAAATCCAGATCATCAGTCTTTTTTTACATACTACCAATAAAACTCAGAAGCAAGAGATAGAGAATGTAGATTTAAAGTAACTGCAAACAGAGTAAAATATTTGGGCTTCTACCTGCTATGACCATTGCTTAGAAGCTTGCTGAGTCATTATAAATAAGGCAATTTTAGGTATTATTCATATATTCAATACCATTCTATTCAAAGTACCAAAGAATTTTTTTTATAGAACCAGAAGAATACTAAGTTCTTCTAGAAAAATGCAATCAATGGAAAAATGTAAAATAAGTTTACCTAAGAATAACAAATTTCAAACTATATTAAAAACCAGTAGTCATGAAAATATTTGTTACTGGTCAAGAAATGGAGTGATGTATTAGTAGAATGGATTAGGTTCACTGCAGTAAATGACTAAATGTGTGATATAACCAAAGATCCAAACTTTCAAAGTTAGTAATCACCACTTGAAAACAATGATTGGAAAACTAAAAAATAGTCTGGTAAAAAACTTGGCATAGAATCAAATATTTCCTGAGATGAGGTAAAAATGGCAATTGATATACACATAAAGAGTGAGATGATAAGTAAATCAGGGGAAAATGGGAAAATGTATCTGCCTTATCTGTGAATAAGAAAGGAGTTTATGATGAAATGAGATAAAGTAAATCATGGAGCTAAAACTGATCATTTTGATTACATGAAATTTAAAAGATTTTGGCCTAATAATCAATACCCTCAAAATTAGAAAGAATATTGAAAAATGGGAAACAAAGTTGGCATAGTGAATACAGCACTGACCTCAGACAATTAAAATTACCTATATGATCTTGGACAAGTCACTTAACCCCATTGTCTTGTGTAAAACAAATAACAACAATAATAATTATTATAATTTAGGGATTTTTTTTAATTTTAGCTAATTTCTCTGGTTAAATCACCGTTCTCAAATTTATCAAAAACTGAGTCAAATTTATACAAGTCATTTCTCAATTGACAAGACTGAAAAAAGACCCTTATAAAATAACTGTGAAGCAACAGAAATAAACAGTTTTCAAAACAGTGAAATATAAACCTTTAATAATTATGGAAATAACAACAAATTGCCTGTTTACTAGAGAGTTGTAAATAAAGTGAAACATTTTTTTAAGAAACTCCCACCAAACCCATAAAATCTATGAATGGTCAGACTGAAGATAAATAATTCCTTCCTTTACATTGAAGATGGAATTGCAGACTGGAACAAGCATTTTGGAGAAAATTGTGATCACATGAAATTAATCACAAATTGAAACACCATTCTACTAAATCATTCTATTCATTGATAGCATTCTATATCAAAAACTTAATAAAAACTTTGATGGGGAATATTAATCTTTTATTTTAAATGATCAATTGAAAGAAATTATTTTAAACATTTAGACAAGGAATAACACAGCTCATTATTTTTCAAATAAACATTCTCTGCCAAATTATGGTATATATTAAAATGCAGAATATTTTTACATTTGGAATGTGTTATTGTATAAGATAACAGAGTATATACAGTGAGACAGAGCAGAAAGTGATACAAGTATATACCTAGTTCACACATCATCCTCATTTCACATTTTTCTTTTCTGAGTGATGGAACTGAGGACCAGAAGGGAAAAATGACTTGTCCTGAGTCATATAGGCAAAGTGGAAGGTGGGAGATTTGAACTAAAGTTCTGTTACTCCAACTTTAGTCATAGTGAACTCATTCTATTTTCACATGATTTTTTTTGTTTTCATATAGTTTTTTTATGCATAAGCATCTATTTCCCAATAATTTGGGAATTGGGTTTATTGAAAAATAAGACTACCATTTGAATTTATTTCTATATTTGGAATGTGTAGTTTATTCAATGATCTTTCATTTTTTTCCCCCAATTTCATTTGATACAAAAGTTTTGATAATTAGTTTTTCTGTGGTATTCTCTGGGACACTGGTTCAGATCAGTGAACTTTGAATAGCTCTCAATGTATTAGGTTCCTTATTTCTCTAATGATTATTATGAAATACTGCAAGTAAAATAACTTTGTGTAATTAGATAAGCAAATTAAGGTAATAAGATAATAAACAGATATAATTAATATTTTTGTTATCTTGCATGGAATTTCTCTCCTATGTCAACCTTCTGAGTTTTCTTGGTAACATGCAGTATGACTTACTTTTTTCTTTTGTGGAAGGACAGGGAGTGGTGGCAGAAGTATTAGATTTAAATTGTGTATTGCGATATTAGTGAATCTATTACATTATCTTGATTAAATTGCTTTTGATGTTTTTGGGGTCACTAAGTAAATTATATCTTTGCACTTTCTATCCTCTATTTCTCAATTTATTTTTCTTGTCTTGATGTACTGGTTAGTGATGTTACATCAAATAGATCTTAGCTATCTTCCTCATGTATACATCTTCCTCAATAACACATTCTTGTTTTGTTTTGTTTTTTATTTAGACTTTTGCAAGTCTATGGGGTTCAGTGACTTGCCCAAGGCCACACAGCTAGGTTATGATTAAGTGTCTGAGGTCAGATTTGAACTCAGGTACTCCTGACTCTAGGGCTGGTGCTCTATCCACTGCACCACTAGCTGCCCCAATACATTCATGTTTATACACATATACAAAAAAATGCACATCACAAACAATTCTAGGCATTCATAATTAGTGTGAAAAATGTGTAAAATTGCTATATGTTGCATTGCTAACATAGAATTTTAATTCTGATCTATTTTACTTTTCTTACAAGACAACCTCTTTCCAATTTTTGCTCAAGGGGAAATATTTTCTCTTGTATATTGTTTATAGTTTTAAATATGTGATAATATAAAGGAACAAGAGCAATTTTTAGTAAATTATGCTATATTTAACAAGTATATTTACCTTTTAACTTCATAGTCAAAATGTATATTGTATTAGTTTCCCCCCTCAATTTATGTGTTCTCAAGAATCTACAACCTCGAGTTCTCTATTTTTATTTTTTCTTACCTTTTAGTTTTCTAATCACCTCTAGCCTGTTTTTGTTTTTATCTCATCTCAGAGTAGTACAGTTTACACTTTCCTCCTTCATTACTTTGTTGACCATCACTCCTTCCATATAACATGGAGTTCCCACATCCTGTGGAATAACCCCTATATTGTTATCCAAACCAATTTTCCTTTACATATATGATTTACTTGAATGTCATTACAAATAGCAAACCAACAATACTTTATTTAGGGATCAATTTTATACAGATGAATTCTGAAGAAAAAGTATATTAGATAGTATTTTTCATTTAATACAATTTGTTTTAACTAGTTAAAGAAATTTCTTGAACTGTTGGATATCTGCCAGAAAACAGAAATGGTCTTTTTGAAAAGAAACTGATTTTTGTGGCTTTATTCACTAAGAAATGATTAAACATATAATCATTAAATTTTTATAAATGATCACAAAGGAAAGAAAGGAAAGA
Source organism: Macrotis lagotis (assembly GCF_037893015.1). Lineage (NCBI taxonomy): Eukaryota > Metazoa > Chordata > Mammalia > Peramelemorphia > Peramelidae > Macrotis > Macrotis lagotis. The sequence continues at coordinate 66,177,014 of NC_133660.1, read as the reverse complement.
CTAAGGAAGGAAGGAAAGAAACTTAAAGAGAAAATTTCATTATTTTTGGTATATAATGAAAATCTCTCACCTTTAAAAACTATTAACATTTTCATTCATGACTTCCAATCAAGATGACTGAGAGAAGTCAAGCAATGTTTTAAGCTCAGAACTGACATAAATTAAACCTCTTAAGAGATTTTGAATTGATAGAACAGAGTGGAATGGCTTTCAGCAAAATCTGTCACTGAGGAGGGTTGGAGCGCCCAGGGCAAAGAGTAGAAACCCAGCACACCCTCAGCAGAGTAAGGCATGGGACCAACCTGAGAAACATGGCAGTGGGAGCAGAAGCTATTGTTCTGGGAGAGAAGCCTTTGTTGTGTATAGTGAGTGGACTAAAAGAGCTCCTACATAAATAAAGAGACCTCCAGCAGGACTGCCCAGGAACTTCCTTTGGGGGGGGGGGGCTGGTTTTACAAAGAATTAACCCCAGATATTCATATCTTTCACCAAGATCCAGATGTGGGCAGCTGAACTTCCCCACTGGTGACTATCAAGAAAGATGCACTGGCATTTCAAGCCCTGACAACTTATCACAGTGACTGGGTTGCCTGAGGATAGCCCAGATCCCACACTAAGCCTAGTGAGTAGGCTGCTGATACCCCTAACACAGACAATCCAGAGAAAGCTTCTGGTATTCCTTAGAGGTTGACCCACTGAGTAAGCTCCTGGAATTTCTACCCCCATTAAGCAAGACTTCTATGCCTCTAAACACCAATGATCTGGGAACCATAACATTTCCTAACACAAGACCCTAAGGAAAGCTAGCATCCTGAAATGAAAACGGCTAGCATGAAGGAGGATCTATTGAATGCTACCTTGGAAAAAAAGAAAATCAGCTCAGAAAAGGACAGAAGTGAAGCTATATGTAAAGTTAGAGAGGAGAATGCGAATTAGTCTCCAACCTAGAATGATATTTTAGAAGACATCAGAAAGAAATTTAAAAATAAAATGCAAAAATTGGGAAAAGAAATTCAAGAAAAATTTAACACTATACAAGAGCAAACTAACATCTTATACCAAAAGAATGAAAGAAACCAAATCCTTTAAAATACAATTAAACAATGACAAAGAGAAAATAATTCTCCCAAAAACAAAATTGGGCAAATGGAAGGGATAATAAATCCTTTAAAAATAGAATTGACTAGGGAAACAGCTAGGGGATGAAGTGGTCCCTGGAGTCAGGAGGACCTGAGTTCAAATCTGGATTCAGACACTTAATAAATAACTAGCTGTGTGACCTTGGGCAAGTCACTTAACCCCATTACCTTAAAGAAATAAAATTTAAAAAAATAGAATTGTTCAAATGCAAAAGGAGATGTAACAGCTAACTTGAGGAAATTCCTCTCTGAAAAATAGACTGATATTTGTGGAAGCTGATGACTTCATGAGACACCAAAAATCTGTTAAACAAAATCAATAATGTGAAAAAAAGAAATGACAATGTAAATTATCTCATTGGTAAAAGAATTAATCTGGAAAATAGATATAAGAGAGACAACTTAACAATCATAGGACTATTTGAAAACCTTGATGAAAAAAAGGGCTTGGACTGCATACCTCAGGATACAGTTAAGGAGAACTACCTGAATATTGTGGAATCTGAAGGCAAAATAGTCTTTGAAAGAATCACCTCCTGAACAGGAGTCCAAAATGAAAACAACAAGGAATATTGTGACCAACTCCAGAATTATCAGATTAAGGTACCTTGGATTTTAAACAAGAATCAACTCTGCAGCAAAACTGAGTCTCCTCTTTCAGGGAAAAAAATATGGAAATTTAATGAAATAGATTCCTGAAGAAAAGAACAGAGATGACTAGAAAATTTGAAATTCAAATTGGAGACTCAAGAAATAAATGAAAAGGGAAACAGGGGAAAAATACTTTTATCCAATAAGATTAAACTGATTGCATCCCTACCTAGGAAAGAAATGTTCAAAATTCTTGAGAATTATAACTCTGTTAGAGATAACTTACTTCGGCAGAAGATATGAACATTCATGGTATGTCCAATAATTTTATATTAAAAAATGTAAATATTTAATTTAAAAGGGGAGTTATAAATAGATAGGAAAAAGGGGGAGGTTGAATGGGGTGATTTACATCACACGAAGAGGTGCAAAGGACCTATTGCAATAGAAGGAAAGAGGGGAAGGAGGTGAGAACCTACTGAATCTAACTCTCACTAGATTTGGTTCAAAGAGGGAATAACACTGACAATCAGTTAAGTTTAGAAACTGATCTTACCTTTCAAGTATTAAGAGGGGAAGTGGGGAGTGGAGAAAACGTGGTACTGACAGAAAGAAGGGAAGGAAGAAAGAGGAAACAGAAAGGGGAAAGAAAACAGAGGGAATTGGATAGAAGCAGGGGGGTGGAGTAAGCACACTGAAGGAGGTTGTATTCAGAATCAAAATACTCAGGAGGAAGGATCAGGTTTAAAAAGGGGGGGAAATGGAAGATAGTTTGGATGGTAACAAAAAGTTAGTAATAATTTTGAATGTGAATGGGATAAACTCTCCCATAAAAGGTAAGCTAATAGCAGGGTATATTAAAACCAAAATCCTACAATATATTGCTTACAAGAAACTTATTTGAAGCAGAGAAATACATATAGAGAAAAGGTAAGAGATTAGTGTTTCTGGGTATAGGGAGTATTAGATCCAAGTTGTTTTTTTTCTTTTGCTGGGGCTGGGATCTGATCATTGCCTTGTTGTTAGCCAACATGCTGCTTCTGTTATTCAGGCCTTGCCTTTGTAGAGATTTGTTTCTTGCTTTATGTCCAAGTTCTGGCTTAGCAGTCATTTGCTTTGGTCTCTGTATTCCCAAGTATTAGAATTTATTTGGGGTTGTTATCCTCCCTACTGGCTTGCTATGTATCTTGTGGTACCTCTGCTGTTTCAAGATGTTGGGGCCTGGATTGCTCTGTGGCTAAGAGCCTCCTGCTGGCTTTCCTGCTCACCTGCCTCCTGGGTTTTACTTCCCCTTTCCCCCTTAAGAGACAGACATTTACTGAAGATCCTCCAAAATACCTATCATTAAAAACTTTTCTGAATCTTTTCTTTTTTCTTGGTGGTCTATAGTTTGAATATCAGAATAGAGTGTTCATTTATCTTTGGTAGCAAAAATCTCCAGAAGCTTGTTAGCTTTACTGTGCCATCTTGGTTCCACCTCCTTCCTGAGGTCTCGTCCTAAAGGACTTATGTGAATTCTTTAAAGGACTATTTTGTCCTCTTGCTCTAGCAGATTTGAAGGGTTTTCCCTCTTAATTTCCTGAAAGATGTTTTCATGATTCCTTTATGTGACCAAAGCTTTCTAGTCGTCCAATAATTCATAAATCATTTCTTCTGGATCAATTTTTTGTTGTTTCTTTTTCCTAAAAGGAACTTTCTCTTTGAATTTTACATCCTTTATACAAGTGGTGCTTCTGACAAAGGATGCATTTCTAAAATAGAGAGCTGAATGAAATTTATAAGACAACAAATCATTCCTTAGGTAATAAATGTCTTACTACAATTCTCAGACAACAGCATCAAAGCTATCTTTAGTCACATAAAAACAATTCTAAATAATTACTGATTAGAGAAATGTAAGTTAAAACATCTCTGAGGTACCACCTCATAGCTTTCAGATTGATCAATATGACTAGAAAGGGAAATGATTGGTATTGGAGGGGATGTGGGAAATCTGGGATACTAATGCATTGTTGATGGAGTTGTGAACTAATCCAAACTTTCTGGAGAGCAATTTGGAATTATTCGAAAAAGGGCATAAAAATATGCATATCCTTTAATCCCGCAATATGACAACTAAGGCAAAAATCATACCTGTTTGAGATACTTGTTCAAGGTACAAAAATATTTGGAGCATTTCTTTTTGTGATGGCAAAGAATTAGAGATTGATGGTATTTGTTTCTCCTCAATTTGGGAATGGTTTAACAAGTTGTTATATTTATTTGTGATGGAAATAATGAGGAATATATTTTCAGAAAAGACTAGAAAATTTTGCATGAACTTATGCTGAGTGAAATGAGCAGAACCAAAAGAATAATGTATACATTAACAGTAACATGAGATCATGATCAACCATAATGAACTTATTCATTTCAGTAGTATGATAATCAAGACAACTTAAAGAAAAAAAAATAAAACTTGTGATGTAAAATACCATCCAAATCCAGTGAAAGAATTGTGGAGCTTAAATGAAGACCAAAGCTTATTATCTTCAATTTTTAAAAGTTATCTTATGCATTATAACATTTATTTCTCTCTAATGCTTTCTTTCTTCAATTTAGACCTGATTTTTTCTCTTATAACATGTTCACTATTTAGTATGGTCATACATACAGTGTCTATATCAGATTGTTTTCTAATAAGGAGAGGAGAGAGGGAGGGAGGGAAGGGAGGGAGAAAAATCATTAAAATCAAAACCTTCCAAAAATGATTGGTAAAAACTAACACTGCATATAGTTCATAAATAAATAAAATATTAAAAGAGAGAGAAAGGAGATAGATACATAGATAGTCATTCATTCTGATTTCATGATGATGTCCTGCACAGCAAAGTAGATGTGGGACAATTAAAAGCCTACTTAATATAAATGGAGAAGACATGGGTTCAACTAGAAGATTTAACTCTTTGTGACATTAGGAAAATTAATTTAAAAAATGTTCCAAGTCATTATTGATTATAGAAATAAAAAATAAAGCAACTCTATGATATCACTTCACACCTATCAGATTGATTAAGATGAGACAAAAGGAAAATGATTAATGTTGGAAAGGCTGTGGGAATATTGGGACCAGCTGCATTGCTGATAGATTTGTGAACTAATAGAACCATTCTGGAGAGAAATATGGAATTATGACCAAAGAGCTTAAAAAATATTCATTACCTTTGATCTAGCAATTTCAATTCTAGGTCTATATCCAAAAACAATCATAAAAAATAGGAAAAGTCCCACATGTTCCAAAATATTTACAGTACCTCTTTGTGTAGTGGCTAAGAACTGGAAAGTAAAGAGATGCCTCTCAGTTAGGGAATGGCTAAACAAGTTATGGTATGTGAATTCTATGGAATATTATTGTTCTATAAGAAACCATAAATGGTTGGACTCTAGAGAAGCATGGAATGAGTTATTCTATCTGATGGTGAATGAAGAGGGCAGAACCAAGGGAACAATGTTCACATTAACAACGGCATTGTGGGATGATCCTCCTTGATGGAAATAGCTCTGCTCAGCAGTTCAGGGTTCTAGGACAACTGTATTAGACTGTCTGTAGACAATATTATCCCCATCCAGAGAAAGAAAAACAAAACACAACAAAAACAGAATAAAAACAAAAAACAGCCCTTCAGAATTTGATGAACACTTTATAAATATTTTCTCTTATATATCTCTTTTCCTTAATCCTTATACCTCATGTTGGAAATGACTAGTCTGTAAACATATTTATAAAAATATGTGAATATAATGCTAATCTGATTGTTTGCTGATAAGGGGAGAGACTTGGGAAGGGAGGGTAAAGGCAATTTTGTAACTTAAAAATGTACATGTGCATATGGATGAAAAATAAATGAATAAACAAACAAACAAGTAAGTAAATCAAGGAAAATTACTTGTCCATTCTGAGTGGTTTTGATCCATTGCAAAAAGTAGGATGGGTGGTACTCTAGATGACCTCTAAAGTCCCTTATTTTTATAAATCTATTATTGAATGCTCCTAAGGCAAACATTATCTGCTATTTCAATTGTTCTCATAAGCTTAGATCAGTTTATACTGTTGGTAAAACAGTCAGAACTTGGAAGTGGTGATCATTGAAACTTAATATTCCAAATGAACAAAATTTCACTGTAGAATGTATGAGTATTTGTATGCATATGTATATGTGTATATGTATGTATATGTATAATTAGCCAAAATCATTCCTTATTGACAATTCTCATTTAAGACAATTTGATGGTCCTAAGTTTTAAATCTGATGTTATCTAGTGCACAGTTTGGTGATTAAGGAGAAAGAGAAAGGAATTTGAATCATTAACAATATTTTATTCAAAGTTGGTTCTCTACTGGTTTACGGAACTAATTTTTAATACTTTACCATTGCTTCCCTTTCTTTTCTTTGTTCCCTAAACACTTTAGGGGGAAAAAACATATTTCTCTTCTTGCTCTTATTTTCTTTGTTTCCCATAGTAGCATGTCATCTAATCAGATGCTTAATTAACATTAGAAAGGAAATGTGGTAGGAGGAGGCACAGTACAATTAGCAATTGAATGAATAAGACTGACAATTTCCAAGTTTTTATGGTGTCATCAATGAAAAAAATTAAGAGATTATTAAATGTGAAATCTATGACATAAGAGAAAATTCAACTACCAGAAAGATAAGAGGGGATTGAAGTCTGAAGGGTTCAATGGCAGGATAGATGCCTAATATCAGAAGTTCTTAGATTATTGAATAAGCACTTAAGATGACAATGCAAGGAGACTAATAAGAAAATAAAGGCAGAGAACATGCAAAGATCTGGACGAGGTAGTGGCAGGACAAATGATAAGGTCATGTGGTCTTTGATTTCATAGAAAGAAATAAAATTATTGACTCACTTTCCATACTTGTGAGAAGTCTAACTGATTAAGCAATAGGTAAGGGAGGAAAGCACTGTTGATTATTCCTTCTTAAATTCCACTATTTAACTAGCTCTCTTAATGTCCTTTTAATTATTCTTAACATGGATTTAGCTGTGATCTAGTACTCTTGCAGTGGATTCAGGTAGAAAGCCTGTATGATATTTTCATCTTCTACTGAATCTTTTTTTGTGAGTCATAGTTAAATTTGTTGGCATATTAATTAAAATACATGTTTATATAAATGTTTTTCTTTGTAGTGTGTAATATTGCATAATGTATATAATATATGTCTATGATATGTACATATGTGTAATATATAAGTATATAAATATATATATATCATAAATGTCATGAATCTCAAATAAAAACCCCTATTCTAGACTATATTTTCCTTTTCTTCAGCTTTGAGACTAAAATCTTGAATAAAAAAATAATAAAACTCCCCTATAATCTTTCAAAGTGACTCTGGTTCTTAGTGCATATATTAGATTAATTAGAAATGACCTCAAATGAATCTAGTAAAAGTAAAAGTTATCAGATAATGTATAGCCTTATATTTGGGCTCAAAAATATTTGTGAAATATAGAATAGAGATGTGATAACTAAATGGAAATTCATAGAACAAGGAATTATGTGCAGGGGTTGGGGGAGGTAAAGATGGTAGGGGGGAGAGGGTGTTAAAAATGACCAAAAGTTCAAGTCAGTCATTGAACCATATGATTCCATTGATAGTACCAAAGTACTCAGTACTCAAGCAGAACAAAGATGGGATAATCTAACCAGGCCATGTCTGGAACATTATTGTCATTTTGGGGATGAACTTTTTCAAAGTGGAACCCATCCAGTGGAGAGTTACATTCATGATAGAGGACAGTGGTGTTGAAATATTATATGGGGATATGAAAAAGGAAATGAGGATGAAAAGAAGAGGAATTAATTTTCCCCTATACTCAATGTGATCAATACCTCTCTCAGGACCAATGAACATTTGGAGGAATTGAAGGGTAATCAAATTGAATTACAAGAGAGTCAAATCAAATCATCAAATATTTATTAAGTACTTACTTTGTTCCAGAAACTGTGGTAAGTGCTGTAGATATAAAGAAAATCAAAAATTGTTCCTACTGTCAATGGGCTTTCATTCTAAAGGGGGAGGCATGTAAAAGAAGATTCATTTAGGGCAAAGGTGGGGAATGTCCAGCCTGAAGGCCTTATGAGATAGACAAAATCATGTGGTCTAGTGCTGACATGGAAACTGCAGGAAGAATTTGAAATTCAATTTCAAGACCCTTTTATAGGTGATTAATTAAATGCTTGACCATATAGAACAGGCTAATTTTTAAGTTGATAATTTTTATAGCCATGAATGATGCTCTAAATATCTAAATGGTCCTTGGGCAAAACAAAGTTTCTCCACCCTTGGTCTAGGGGATGAATGGAGGTCATCCCAGAGGGAATGGTTCCACCAGTGAATAAGGCTCTGTAAAAACAATAGAATTTGAAAGGTGCCAAGAAAGCCAGAAGATAGAGAGAAGGAAGGATATTACAGGTAGGAAGTAAAAGACTCAGAATGAGGAGACAACATGTCATGCATGAGGAAGAAAGCCAGTGTATTTGGAGGGAAGGGAGGGGGCGGAGAGGCATGAAGTAAGGCCCATTGATTCCCTGAGGAAGATCTTAAACATGAGGTGATAAAATTTTGTTATCTTTAATAAATCTTCTGCACTAACAGAATTTCAAGAAATTAGTTGCTGTAGGAAGTACACCAACCAGCCAAAAGTACATTGACCTCAGTACACATCCACCCACTTTTTTGTGGGTTTTTGCATGCTTTATGTATGTGTGCAGAAATAGGAAGACCTCCTTTATCCATCGGAAATTATAAGATGAAGTTCACACACTCTCTTAAATTTTACATCATTTCCTCTTAAGCATCCAGTTTCTCTGAGTTAATATTATAGATAAATCATTTAGGAGACAGCTAGGGAAACTAATTCCAACCAAGCTATATCATGATTCCTTATTAGGCTAGTGAACTACTTCCAAGAATTATTGTTTATTTCCTTTTTTTTTTTTCGCTTGGTGGTTTTTCTTGGCTTTCCATCCTAACAGATTTTCTATTTCTTCTTCCACTGATTTTTAACTCAATGTTTTCCACCATTTTCCCTGCTTCTATAAGGTAACTTCTTTGCTAGAATATGTTTTCTTCTTGCAAAACACCAATTTTAACTAACATTTGAAATATATTCCTTTGTATAATATATATATGTATATATATATATATATATATATATATATATATATCCTTCCATTACCATGCTCTAGGTATGTGTCATAACTCAAAGACTTTGACCTATTCCTTCCAAGTTAGCTCAATCAATTAAGCTTTCTAATTTGCTTAGAGTTAAGAAGTAGACTTGTGCTTTTATTTTAGAAAATGTCTATATGAAGGAAAGTTGGCAGTTGCTCTGTAATATATCTTGTGGGATTGCCTACAGCATTGGTGTCAAATCAAATTGAAACAAACTTAGAAAATTACAAATAAGAAATATTTATCCATTTTGTGTTGCAATTTTTTGTTGTTGGTGAATATTTCCAATTATATTTCGATGTAGTGAGATCATAATCAGGCCAAAAGTTTGAAACATATGGATGTTTTGAATGGTTAAATGATTTTCCTAGAATCATGCAGTTATTATCTATAAGTTGGGTTTTGGACCTGTGGAGGCCCTATGCCCAAGGCCAACTCAATCCATTAAACTATGCTGACTTGGTAAAGCGTTTATAATTTATTCATTTATGAATATATGTCTGTAGTCATGGATTTATTATCATCAAATTGTAAAGCTATGATGTTAGGACAGAACTCATGTACACTACTTCCAAAATCAATCCCCTTTATGACCTCAAAATCTAGTACTTAAAAGAGTTTTTGTCTATTCCCAAAGGACTATAAAACTGTGCATACTCCTTTGATACAATAATACCACTTCTAGGTCTATATCTATAAGATATCATAAAATAGGTGGAAGGACCCATAAATACAGAAACATTTATAGCAGCTCATTTTTGTCATGACAATAATTGGAAATTGAGGGAATCATCTTTAATTGATAAATGACTGAGTAAGTTATCATATAAGAAGGTAATGGGATATTATTGTACTTTAAGAAATGATGAAAGGCAGATTTCAGAAAAGTCTGGAAAGACTTAAATGAAGTGATGCTGAGTGAAGCACATACTCTTCAGGGAGTTGAGCCAAGATGAGCCAAGGAAGCCAGTGATGCAGCAAGCCAGCAGTGAGGGTCCCAACCCTAATTCAGAAGACAAAGTTTGAACCCCAGGATTGCTGGTGCAACAGACACGACTGGGTTGGGCTACCCTAATGCAGGGCACAAACTGCTAGCACCAGAAAAAACGTATGCAAGTGGTAGTCAGGAAACAGAATCCTGGCCCCAGCATAGAAAGCTCGGGACTGTGTTCCCTTTACCCTAGGAGCATAGTTCAACTGTCAAAATGAGCAAAATACCCCCCCAAATTGTTAGCCATAATAAGTTATTACTTTGATAAGGTCAATAAAAATGCCATATCAGAAGGGAAGCATTAACAAAATACCTATCTGTGAAGCCATAAAGGGGTGTTTGAATTCATTTCAAATCCCAAAAGACCCCTTGAAAGAGCTTAAAAGAGATTTTAAAAATCAAAGAAGAAAATAAGTGAAATGAATAGGAAAAAAACCATTGTACATACTTAACAGCAATATTGAGAAATGATCAAATAAAATAGACTTCTCAGCAATAAATAAAATCATTTAAGACAATTTCGAAAGATGTGATAGAAAATGCTATAAAAATTCAGAAAAAAAGATCTTGGAGTCTAAATGTTGTTTGAAACATTCTGTATTAATTTATTTTAAAAATTTCTTTTCCTGATTTTTCCCTTTTGTTCTAATTCTTTTTTCACAATATGAGTAATGTGGAACAAAGTTTAATTGTGCAAGTACAACCCACATGAGATTGTTTCCTGTTTTAGGAATAAGGGAAGAAAAGCAGAACTCCAAATCTCACAAAAATGAATTCTGGAAACTTTTTATATGCAATTAGAAAAAAAATAAGTTCCATTAAATGAAAAAAATATTTTTTCTTCCATACATTACAATATCTTCATGTGGAAAATGAAAATTTAATCATTTTAATTGCATAATTTTCATTCCTCTATTTTCAAATAAAATTATTATTTTCCTCTGTAAGACTATCCCTGGTTTTCTGAATATTTCAAAAGTTAATAAATTATCACTGTCCTATCTCTTTATAACAAGCTGAATCATTGTCTCTGAGTCAGAAGGGAAATCCAATTTTAGCTTAATTCTCTCTCTCTCTCTCTCTCTCTCTCTCTCTCTCATTCAGTAAATTGATATTAGAATTGAAGAACTCTACTTTGGTCATAGCAAGGGGAGCTCACTATCTTTTTATGTAAACTCTATTACCTTTTCATGACTATCTTGTCATTTATATTTTTTCCATGTTAAAATTAGATGAAAATTGTGGTCTTAAAATTGACCTCCTTGTTCTTTCCTCTATGCTTTAGGCTAAGAAAAAAACAAAACTAGGTGAAAAGCCAATATCCTCTACAAAAAAGAGGACTAGTTTTGGAGGGTAAAGATGGACCTTGTTTCAAATTCTTCCATTTGTTACCTTAGCCAAATCAATTAACGTCCTTAACGTCCCTGACGTCAGTCCCTTCATATGTAAGACAAGAAGATTGAACTAGATGTCCTTTAAACTCTTACACTTTTTAAAACTCTTTTCCTATGATCCTAATCCAACTTGCAAATGGTAGCCCTTGAAATACTTGAAAAGATAAAATGAACACCTTAGGTTCAACAACTTCTTTTATTTACATGTGTTATGTCTCATCATACTATGGAGTATAATTAGATCTTGTTCTTTCAATTGTGATGCTTTCCCCAGTGAAAATGTTCCTTCCCAGTTGTGGCAATAGGAATATTCCTTATTTGTTTAGCTGGATTGTCATGCAAACCAACTTTTTTTTTCAATGGAAAGACATTCACACAATACTTAAATGCTAAAGACTCAGAGGTATAGCCTTAGTTCCCCTAGATAAGAAAATTTCTTAAAGCCAGGAAATAGTTATCAGATCATACTCATTATCTTAAAAAAATTAAATGGAAGCAATTTCAGTGTCATGAAAGTCATTCAATCCAAGAAGAAAACATGCATGAATAATTCAGATAATATTCCACAGAGTAGGATTTAGTATAATTAGATTGGGAAGCTGCATGCAACAATAAGTGGTTTCACCAGAATAGTTTTAACTGATTATAGAGATTGTGAGGCAATATAAAAATGATAAACTTAGACCCATTTTGGAATAGGGACAGATGCTAGATGTTTTAGAAGAAAAGAGGAAACTTGCACCATGATAGCATCATATTATCATTATTACAAATTGACTTAGAGGCATACATTGAATTTACTGCTACAGTATACATAATATATATATATATATGTGTTTGTGTGTGTGTGTGTGTGTGTGTGTGTGTGTGTGTGCTTATGTATTTATTTTATGTATGTATACATATTTACTTATGATAGTTTTATTAAAATCAGATGGTTATAAATACATTATATATCAGTCTAAGAATAAAGTCTAAGAATAAAAAATGAATTTGGACAGAGGGAAAATAATAAACTCCCTTTTTTGATAATGATTTTTCTTTATTATAGATAAATATGTCTCATAGTCATTTAGAGTTATAACCATCCATAATAAAGTGAAAATAGTTAAGCCACTGTTCTATTACTGTGAGACATGAAATAAAATATTTGCTGAAAAATTGTAAATGATGTTCCCATAGGGAGTGACTGAGAGGGATTTATCTAAGGGCTAAGAAAAGTATAGTAAAGGGGGAAATATGGGGGAGAGAACAAACATATATTAAATACATATTGTGTGCCAGACTTTGTATTAAGAGTTTTACAAATATCTCATTTAATCCAAGTAAGATGCTGTAATAATGGAACAAATCAAGAAAATGGGCTGGTCTCATGGAAAGGGATAACAAAACAAATAATCTGAATATTACAATAGTATACTTATTATGGGAGTAAAGGACCCAGAACACTTGGAGGACAAACTCTAACAAATTCTTGAAAAGATTTGAAAAGGAGGAGGAGGCATGGATGGGTTTCACATTGTATTTTGAGAGGAAATATTAATGTGTCATCCATCTGACTATCTGGAAAACTAGTAAGAGTTAAGTTTATAGATGCATTGCTAATCTTCATTGGGTGAGGGCATTTCCTCATGGATAGTTCTCTCTATCAGAAGTACCACAGAACCTTATATAAAAATAGACATGTTTAATTTATAGTTCATCATGGATAAAAATAAATAATTATTTAGAAATCGATCTTATGGTGATGTACTACATTTCCTTACCAATAAAATGGAGAAAACACCTGCAGTAGTTGATTTGCTATTTTAAATTTTTTCAATTAACAAGCATGTTTTCTCTGCCTCCCACATATACTCCCTAAAATGAAAAAACATAATACAAATAATAATAATAATAATAAGAAGAAGAAGAAGAAGAAGATGAAGAAGAAGAAGAAGAAGAAGAAGAAGAAGAAGAAGAAGAAGTAATATTGATTCCTTGAGATCTCATTTGAGGTTTTCTTGGAAGAGATAATGGTTAAACACTCCAAAACAAATACTTTTCTATGGCTAATTTTTCAGATGAAGAAACTGGGAAAAACAAGGTTAAACTGACTTGCCTAAGATCACACAACTATTAACTGTCTGAAGCCAGGTTTAAATTCAAGTTTTTCTGTGAAAAATAGCTATTTTTCTTCAACATGTGACCCAGTATTCTATATATTGTGCCACCAAGCTATTCCTTAGTTAGAAACACATTTATGAATATACATATTTAGCTACAGATACATACATATATATATATATATATATATAATGAAATTGGGAGATATACATATATACAAATGCACATGTAGATATCTATATAAATTGGGAATGTATGTACAATTATTCATGTGCTTAATATCTACCTATGTATCAGATAGACAGTTGTTCATTAAATATAATTATACATTTAGTAAGGTCCTATATTTTTAATCTGTGATATAAGGCATTTATAGCCTAAAGGTAGTACTGGCACAGTCTCTGTCCTCAAAAGGTTTGTGTTTTATTTACGCAGGTAAATTTGAGGAGGCAAAATTTTGCTTCAGGCTGAATAGTATGGTAGCTCCCACAGGTACAGTGGTAGGTACAATGGCAATTGAAATTTGTCTTGGGGACAAACAAATATAGAGATGAAAATGAACATATTCTAAGCATAAGAGAAAGTCTGCAGAGGTCTTGAGAACAGATAACATTATAAGACTGATTCAAAAATTTGAAGCCATAAAGTTTGCCTGGAGCATAAGACATAATCCAGGACAAGAATATGAAGAAAAAGGTTAAAGTGATATATCAGACAAAGCCTTAAATTATGGTTGTTGTGGTTGTACAAAGCACAGCCTGTGACCATGGACACAGCAGTGTTATAATTCCTTTTCAACACTGAGCTGTCACTTCATTAAGTTTTTAGTCATGTTTCTGATGTTGTATATTTATTGTTTCTTTGAAACATTGATGGTTTTTTTCCAATACTATCTCTAGAAGTGAAAATTTTAGCCCCCTTTGCTACGTCCAAATTATTCTTTTTTGATTCCCTCTGTATTTAACAATGGATGAATTTGATACAACAAACACATTGCTAGACTCTTACTCAAAATATTTCCGATGGTTCCTTTTAGAACGTATTGACTATCAGAAAAGAGTAGTATCATGAGGCATCTAAATATAAAGGATTTTTATATGACTGTAGAATAACTGAAAAGAGCTACTAAGCCTATCTGAGGTTTGTAATAACCTGAACTTGGGTGTTCTGATCTGTAGAGTCTGCAGTACAGTAACCAATACTAAGTTCACCTCCAACATGCTGGGTCTCTAGGAATGATGGGAAGTGAAGGCAGGAGTCAGAGAACAAGGTTGTTTAAAGAAGATTCAAGAAGGCCAGGTGGAATAAAAATTATGAAAACTGATAGAATTGATCTCATTAATCACAAAGCAGGTGAGACAATTTCAAAAAAATTTAAAAAGATACATGTGACAAATAAGTCAACTGTGTAAAGGATTTTTTAAACTTTCAACATTTATTCTATGGAAAGTTAGGATAACTCATCATCCATCTATATATCCCCAAGCAAAAATCATTGCCATTACCATTTTTTCTACCATTAAGTCCCTAAGCATAATATACAGAATGATTAAATATTCCAGCATAGTTTTAATTTTTATTCTGTCTGTGAAAAATAGCTATTTTAAGGATAAAAATATCAACAATCTCATTACAGAATTGCATGACACCTCAGAGCCCATCTTGTTCAACCATACAGAGCATCTCCTCAGTGCAGTCAAATTAAAAAAAAAAGAACTATAAGTCCAACATAAACATTTACAGAGATCACATGTTGAACTAGCTTTATCATTTAAGTTATCTATATTGGCCTGCACTATGCTAATTTTGTTAAATATTTCCCAATTCCATTGTAATGTGTTCTAGGCCCCACTGTGTTGCAAAGAAGCTCTTTGACACCTCTGTTCTACAGTGTCTTTGAGAAGTGATTATTGAGTTTTCCTCCAAAGTAGGCATCCAAATTTTGGAAAAGGCTAATTATTAAGAAGTGTTCTTTATATTGATCCCCAATATTCCTTCTGTAATTTTAACCATTTTTATCCTTTGGTGTCTAGGAAAATAATATTGATCATATTTTTCTGCCACAAAATCAATGATATCTTACCCACTTTGAACCTGTTTTCTAATGATTTAATGACCACATCAACATTTTCTATTATCACTTGAACCAAATGATTTGAATCCATCAAAGGAAGCTATTTACTTTCTTATAATATCAATTATTATGGTTTCCAATTCCATTTTATTTTTGGTTTTCTCCTTTCCATTTTGGAGATCTTAAAAATATGCAAGAAAAATTCAGTTAAAACATTTCCTAAGATTTTGAATACAAATGGTTCCCAGAAGTTATCTGTTTTAATTCCCTCATTTTACAAAGCAGGAGTCTGAAGATAAGAAAAGGGAAATAACTTACAGGGCTAGTATTTTAAGGGTTAAACTAATGTTTCTCCCCAATAATTTAAATAAATTTTTTCATTATTCTCTCTAGGCTGCCTCCTTGAAGCATAACAGTCTACTCTCTAATCATTCTATATTTGCATATATTTAGATATTAATTTGATTGTACTTTAGTCATTTATACTAGTAAATTTTCCAATCAAAGTTTGGATAAGATTTGTCTTAGACTTTGGTACCTTCTCGCTTCTTCAAATCTTCCACCCAGACAATTCCATATTAAAAACTACCCAATCTTGGATCCAGGAAGACCTGAATTCAAATTTTGCTTCTGACTCATTGGACCCATGAGACTCTAGGCAATCATCTGACATCTCTCTATTATAGGCAACCTTCTTAGAACTCAAGCGAAAGTTTCTTTTCTTAAGAATCTCCTATACCAATGAAATAACCAGACCAATGCTCATCCCCTTCTTCTTCACTATCACAAACACATTCTTCATCACTATGTCTATCACTGATAGCAAATTAACAGAAATACATAAGACCAAAAGCTCTTCTTCAGTTACATAATTATGCAAAAACTGTGATCAATTTATTCTCACAGGAAGAATTGCAAACTATTAATAGTATGAATACTACAATTCAGTAATAATAAGAGAAATGCAAATTATAATAACAATGAAATTTCATCTCACATCCTAGAAAACTGTCCAAAATAGTGATATTAGTCAATGTTGGAGAGAAATATCTATAGGGAAGGTTAAGTGATATGAAAAGGAAATAGTGGAATAAAGTATTTTAAAAACTAATAAGGATGAAGAAACATCCAAATACAAGATATCAATCTATCCTAACGATTTTTAGTGACTGCATCCCTTTGGATACATATCATTTTCAATATAAGGAATTGGATAGAGAGTCATTGAACTCTTTGTAAAGAATATTGAGCACATTATTTTGTTGCATTTTTCTTCATATATGGTGAACTAATTGACTTTACACTTATATTGATAATGAATGTATTATTGACAACATTATAACTACTAATGGCACTCTAAATTTAGTCAAAACTATTCATTCTATGTTTGTCTCAAGTTGAAAATAATGGAAATAGGATTCTTCATAGAATGCCTAAATTACTAAATTACTTTAATTGAGATAATTGAGCAAATACCAAAGGTATTTACAGAATATTTGTTTAAATTCACCTTTTTCTAGTCATTCTCATTAGTTCAAAATTGCTTATTTTAAATGTTTTATCTTTCAAGAATTCTATTTCCCAATATATTATAATAGTTAATTTTTAAACAATGTTCTATCTTTCTCTTTCAAAAAGTAAAACAAAAACTTTCAAAAATATTACAGACATTTAATTAACTGATAGTGAGGTTGAGATGATGTAAAACATTGTTTCCTTTCTAGACCAGGGTACAGAAGGCCTAATACACATTTGGGATATTCCTCTATGTGTGAAGAAATGAAAGATTTATTTTACAGCATAGTCAAACTATGGCATTTTTTAAATGAGATACACATTCTTTTTACCTAATTTAAACTTTGCCTCATGGGTCCTAGACTAGGAAGAGAGTAATTGTTTCTAGGTTTTGTAATATCCTCCACCATAAGAAAGTAAGATTCTATGGTTTTAGAGCAGAAGAAGTTCTTTTATTCAATTAATCTAACCCCTTCACTTTGAAAATAGTAACACAAGATCAGAGATTTACAGGTACTTCCTTGAAGACACATAGATGATTGGACTAGAGGCTTTATTTGGACTCTGACCCTGTATACTTTCTGTTATGTTACAAATTCACTGTGAAGCCCAGTCACAATTTGTAGTTCAGTTTATCTGTCCTTTTATTGTGTTTACTGTCAGAGTCACTCACTTAACATTCTAAGTTACAGTTGAACTTACTTTGCCTGAGTATAAGTCATGGTTATTCTCAGGATTGTCAGCACATTTCAAATGGATTTTTGCATAGTATTATCGTTTCAAATGACCATTTACAATTTGCATATGATTGTGGGTGTGTTTTTACTGGATATATTGTTTTACATATTCATCATTTGAAAATATATCTCCATTCTTCCTAGAGCATCAACTGCAAAAATGTATATATAAAAAAGCATTTATTGAGAATTTATAAAATACCTAAATCCTGGGCTCTGCATTTAATATATACACAGATTCAAAGGAAAAAAAGCAACCTAATTCATTTCTATTGGATTGGAAGCTTTTTTTTACTCATATATATTATCTACTTATACATAATGTATGTATATATATATATATATATATATATATATATATATACATATAAACAAAGATAGAATTTATCCTCAAACTGTTTACATTTCAATGGAAGAAGATAAGATGTAAAGATATATTCATTTCATTTTGTTATTTTTGATATTGGTTCCAAATCTCTCCCTTCTTTCAATCCACCCCAACCAATTTAATAAGTCAAATAGTACAATACCCATAATATATAGGTTAAGTTAAACAAAAACTATTTTCCTACTACCCATATTGAAAGAAAAGGGAAAAAATCTTACAATATGCCACACTGATTCCATCAGTTCTTTATCTGGAGATGGAGAGCATGGTACATTATGAGTCCTTTGTAATTATGGTGGACCGTTGTATTTGTCAGGAGTTAGTTGATTATCATTAGGATATTGTAAATAATATGGAAAGTGTTTGCTTGTTTCTGCTTACTTCACTTTTCATCAGCACATTTTAGGTCTACCTGTTTTTTTTTCTTTCTGAAACCATTCTCTTTCCACCACTTTCATATTTGTTCCACTGTTCCCTTATTGATGGAAATCCTCTATTTCCAATTCTTTTCCACCACAAAATGAGTTTCTGTATTTTTGTACATATTTTTTTCTTTTTGCTTTTACCTTCTTTGGATAGGTATATATTAGTGTGTTAGCTAAGTAAATGTACTTTTTATATCCCTTTGGGCATAGGTGAAAATTGTTCTTAAGAATGATTGTACCGATTCACACCAATAGCTCATTAATATGCTTATTTTCCTCTAATTCCTCTAGCATTTGTCTAGTTATGATATTGGTTATATGTTTTAAGTTGTGTAAACATATTTTCATATTATCCATATTGCTAAAGACATACACACCCATACAGAGTCAAGAAAAATAAAGTGAAAAAAGTGTAATTCAATCTAAACTTAGAGGCTATTAATTCTCTCTCTGGAGTTGAATAGCATTTGTCATCACAAGTCCTTTGGGATTTTCTTGGATCATGGCCTTGGTCAGAATAGCTAAGTGTTTCACAGTTGATCATCATTCCAATATTGTTGCCTGATTCTGCTCATTTTGCATTGCATGAGTTCATTTAAATCTCTTCAGGTTTTTCTGAAACCATCTTTTTAATCATTTCTTATAGCACAATAGTATGCTATCACAATAATATATCACAACTTGTTCAGGCATTCCCCAAATGTTGGACATCCCCTCAGTTCATCTTGATTATGATCATATCTCGGTACAAGATATGAAAATTTGGTCATGCTTAATATTTTTCTGAACTGTTTTCCAGTTTTCCCCCAATTTTTTGTCAAATGGTGTATTCTTAACCCAAAATTTGAACTTTTGAATTGAAAAAGCACTAGATTACTATAATCATTTACTATTCTGTATTGTCTGATTAACCATTCTATTTCTTAGCCAAAAACAGATTATTTTCATCATTACCATTTTGTAATGTAATTTGAAATATAGTACTGTTAGTCATTCCTGAATATTTTTAATTGATTGTTTTGAAATTCTTGACCTTTGGAACTTGCAGATAAATTTTATTAATTTTTCCTAGCTCTATAAAATAATTATTTGGTAGTTATTTATAGAGCTAGGAAAAATTAATAAAATATAGTTGACTTGCTTCCATTCTCATTGGATGAGGAGGATAAGCATGGCATTGAATTATATCCCTATCCTCCCCATCCAATGAGAATGGAAGCTAGTCAACTATATCTGCGACATCATATGAAATTATTTCCTTATTAGTGAAAAGAAAAGTAAAGAAAGACAGGGAGCAACTAGGTGATGAAGTAGTTAGAGCACTAATCCTGGAGTCAGAAGAACCTGAGTTTAAATCCAGCATCAAACACTTAATAATTATGTAGCTATGTGACCTTGGGCAAGTCACTTAACACCATTGCCTTGCAAAAAAAAAAAAAAGAAAGAAAACTATACTTTAATTTGCATTCAGTGTTCACCAGATTTTGTTTGTTTGTTTCCCCCATCTGGATATAGATAACAATTTTCAACATAACTCTTTGGGAATTTTTTTGAATCATTGTATTGATCAGAGTAGGTAAGTTTTTCATGGTTGATTATCATTTCAATATTACTGTTATTATATACAATGGCATCCTGCTTCTGCTTAGTTTATTTCATATCAGTTCATATTTGTCTTCTCATATTTTTCTGAAACCATCACTCATCATTTTTTTAGGTTTTTGTGAGGCAATGGGGTAAAGTGGCTTGTCCAAGGCCACACAGCTAGGTAATTATCAAGTGTCTGAGGCCGAATTTAAACAAAGGTACTCCTCATACCCTCAATTTCTATTCTTTTGCTAAAATTCCCAGCTAAAAAAGCTACATTAAGAAAATGTTAGGATGTAAAGGCAATTTTCCTTTTCATTTGATGTTATTGTGCACATGCCTAATGATATTGGGGCAGAGGGTATGCATGGCTTTATAATCCTTTAAAAATAGTTTCAAATAGTTTTCTAGGATGGTTGAAACAGTTTGCAACTACACCAACAGTTCATGAGTGTATATAATTTCCTTCATCCACTCAAGTATTAGAAATTTTTGAAATGTATGACAAGTGCCTCAGACTTGTGTTAATGTGCATTTCTCCAATCAATTGTTGCTTAAATAATTTTTCATATGCTTATAGATAGCTTTGAGGTCTCAAAAATTACCTATTGATTTTCCTTGACAATATTATCAATTGTGGAATCACTCATTTTTTATAAATTTACCTTCATTCCTTATATATTTCAGAAAATAAACTTTATCAGAGAATTTATTTCATTTTCCATATTCTATACATTGCATATCATATTTTCTTAAAATGTAATATCCCAGATTATGTTTGAAAATCAGTTCTATTTTTGCTTTGATTTTGTCTGTGATCATGATTATTATTTCCCTCTCCCCTTTTCTTTCCCTTCTATTTCTCTGACTGGGTAAAAGTTTTATATATCCAATATCCTATCCCATTCTATCTCTCCTTTACCTTTCTCACAGTACATTTCCTTTTCACCCACTGGCTACATTTTACATTATATTATACCTTCAAATTTGGCTCTCTCCTGTGCTTTTTCTACATATGCTCCTTCTAACTGCTCTAGTAAACAAGAAGGTTCCTATGATTATTATCAGTATCATCTTCCCATGCAGGAACACAAGCAGTTCATCATCATTAAGTAATCATAATTCTCTCTTCTTGTCCACCCTCTCTATGCTTCACCTGAGGCCTATACTTGAAGAAAAGACTTTCTGTTCATCTCTGGTCATTTCAAAAGTAACATTTGAAATTGCCCTGTTTCATTGAATTTCCATCATTTTCCCTGGAAGAAGATGTTCAGTTTTGCTGGATAGTTGATTCTCAGTTGCAATCCAAGATTTTTTGCATTCCAGAATATTATATTCCAAACCCTAAGAGTCCTTACTCTAGATGCTGCGAAGACCCATGTGATCCTGACTGTATGTAGTACCACAATATTTGAATTTTTTCCTTCTGGCTTCTTGAGATATTTTTTTCTTTGACTTGGGAGTCATGGAACTTGGCTATAATATTTTTGGCAGATATCTTTCAGGAGGAAAACAGTGGATTCTCTCAATTTTTAGTTTGTCCTCTGCTTCTACAATCTCAGAGAAATTTTTAAAATATTTTTTAAAATTTATTAAATGTCAAATTTTTCAATTTAAAGAAATTCTTTAAAAATGAGGTCAAGATTCTTTTCATGATTATGACTTTCAGGTAGCCCAATAATTTTTAAATTGTTTCTTCTAGATCTGGATTCCAGATCAGTTGATCACCTCTGGCAACTTATCAGTATCAAATCCCATATTCCTTGAACTAATGGGTTGAAGTAGAGTTATTTTTGTGGATATTGGTATTTTTATTAAAGAATAAAGGAATGAAAATATAAAAAGAATAAAAAATATTTAAAAATAATGATTGAAGAAAAATATTTGGATGGGTACTAAATCAGAGGGGGAGATTTCAGACTGTAAGGGACAATTATAAAATTCCTTAGATTTATATTAACAAAAATGACCATAGAAGAGGTCTATCCTCAAGGGATGACATTGAGATCATTAGAAATCTCTTTATGCCACTAAAAACAAAACAAAATCCTCTCACTAAATTATCAAACTACATTTTCTATCTCCATTTGGGACAATGGGATTATAGATTTATAGAGTTTAGTTGATTTGCCCAGTCACTCAGCAAAAAAAAAAATATCAAAAAGTGGTTTGAAACTCAGGTAGAGTGTATTTTTTATGTGAGCCTTGTATGTACCCAATACAGTAGAATTTTAAATAAATTTATAGTAACTATGAAAGATTTTGCTCTTTCATTTTCCCTAGTACCATCTAAGATATTCACAGAATAAGTTGTTTATCTGGCACCAATGATAAAAATAAAGAGAAAAGAGCAATGTATTCTTTTAATAAAAGTATATTATATAGAAGATTCTTTATGGGAATTTCTAGTCTATGAATTCTTGACTCTGTAACCTGCATTTTAAATGTCCAAAGAAATCAAACCAAAGGGGACAGGTTGACCATTACAATCCCTGAAGTGATGACTAAAGTTTTATGAAATGAATCTTGTCAAAAGGAATTTGGGGGGGGGGCAGCTAAGTGGAACAGTGGATAGAGCACTAGAGCCTGCTATAGGGAGGACCTGAGTTCAAATTCAGAGTCATGTAATTAACAATTACCTAGCTGTGTGAAATTGGGCAAATCACTTACCCCACTGCCTTCAAAAAACCAACAAGAAAAAAAGGGAATTTTGTTAATGAACCAAAGTATAATATGTAAGTGAAAATGGAGATATACAAGATTTCTACTCAGTAGGAGTTAAGTATAATCAGGCACATAGCAAACACATACATTCACATATGCACACACTCACACAAACATTGGAAAATACTAATGTAAGATGAGGGGTATGATGCTTTGTGCTGAAGCACTGAAGACAATTTTTCTTAAATATAAAAAAGAAAAATCCATAATTTGAACATGAATTATAAACTGAATATATATATATATATATATTCCTTTCATATCATTCAACATAAATATTCATTCATTCATCATACTATATGCATTCTATTAGTGTTAATTTTTATGCCTTGGTTCATTGTTTCCACTCCTAAAATCATTTGGAAAGCAATCTCCCATCCATATCCCAGACATGCACACATACACATATACACATACATTCATTTTTAAAGAAGAAATCAAAGCTATTTATAGACAGATGAAGAGTACTTCAAATCACTATTGATTAGGGAAATGCAAATTAAAATAACTCTGAGATATTACCTCACACCTGTCAGATTAGTTAACATAACAGAAAAAGAAAATATGAGATATTGAAAAACTGGATCACTCATGCACTCTTGATAGAGATCTGAATTGATCCAGCCATTCTGGAGAGAAATTTAGAACTATGCCCAAAGGTCTATAAAATGGTATAAAACTATAAAAACCTTTGACTGATTAAAACAACTACAAAATCTACATCCCAAAGAGACTAAAAAAGTCCTATATGCACAAAAATATTTATAAATATCTTTTTTTGGTGATAAAGTACTAGAAATTTCAGGGATACCAATCAACTAGAGAATGGTTAAATAAATTATGGCATAACATTGTTATGAAATAATATTATGCTATAAGAAATGATGAGCAGGATGTTTTCCTAAAAAAGCCTGGAAAAGCATATATGAACTAATGCAAAGTGAAGTAAGCACAACCAGAAGAAAATTTTCATAGTAAAACAATAGTGTTCAATTATCTAAAGTAAACAAGCAAATCAATGATCCAAGAGACTTCCAAATGACTTGTGATTGGAAATGCTATATGCCTCAAGAAAAAGAACAGATGAAGTTTGAATGTATATGGAAAATTACAGGGATTTTTTGCTCTATTTTTCTTACTTTGTTTTACTTTTTGATCTGAGTTCTTTTATAATGTGGATAATATGGGGATATACTTTAATAAATTTATGTTTATATTTGGAAATCCAAACTAAATGTGTAAATATGTAATCAAAACTAAATATATATAAATATGTAAATTAGAAAAAAATTAAATTTTTCAAAAAATAAAGAGATAACTAGGAAGTCATCTTAGGAGATTCTACATTACCATGCCATTTTGACCAGCATTTTGGTGACCTTAGCACTCCATTTCCATTCTTATCCCTCCTAAGGCTTTAGATGGCTATAAATAATTTTTTAAAAATTCTTGTGTGGGGCAGCTAGGTGGTGCAGTGAATAGTGTACCAGCCCTGGAGTAAGGAGGACCTGAGTTCAAATCTTACCTCAGACACTTAATAATTACCTAGCTTTGTGACCTTGAGTAAGTCACTTAACCTCAATGCCTTGCAAAAACAACAACAAAACAAAAAAGCAAAATAAAATAATTTCTTGAATGTATATTTCTTAATTGCAAACCTCTCATGATTGCCCCATTCTATTTCCTTTTACACAACCAAATCCCTTCTTTGGAGAGATCTGTAAAGACAAATACAGAAACTTCTTAAGAATCCCTGAGATGCAGTGAGTAACCATAATTTAGTCTTTTTATATGAAAGAAATAATGGTAGACAATTAACTTAATTGCTTAAAGAGACAATATGTCACCAGGGTTATGAATCAGTATATAGTGGAAAGAGTGAAAGAATTGAAATGAGAAGATCTGGACTTGAATCTGAAATGGACACATACTAAGCATATGTTGATATCACATATGTAAGACATTTCCTTTTCTGCCTCATCTACAAAAAAAAAAATATCATTATCTGCTCTACTAACCCCACAGGAATATTGTGAGAGAAATATTTTCTAAATCTTAAAGCATTCTACAAATGAGTTGTTTTTATTCCATAATAAAGAAAAAGTATCTCATAAAAGGGGCTAATTCAGTTATTTAAGTGTCAAGAAAATATAATCATAAGGTAATTTGACCTGTTACATGGTTTATAGTAATGATTGCAAGACAAGTAATATTGTGATACTTCAGGTCATTTGCTAAATTTGCTTTATGCTTAATGTTTTGATGAATGTGAATGTTTGAAATGCTTCAAATCATACACATAGAACTGATTACAACGATCTTGAATGAAAACTATGAATGGAGAGGGAGTTGAGACAAGGTTTGAATCGGGGGAAGATAAAAAAACTATACTGGCTTTGGAAAATTATTAAGTGCTTTAAGTAGCTCCAAGTTTCTACATGATGTGGGGAGATCATTTTTAATTACTTTTTCATGAAATAGTTCTTGGTGAAATGAATTGAGAAACAGACCTAGAATCAAAGAAGATCTAGATTCAAATGTCACTCTGGTAAATGCTGACTGTGTGACCCTGGGAAATGATTTAATCTTTCATTACTCCCAGATAACTCTCTAACATTAGAAGTTGCAGAGCAGGTGCAAATCTGCATCAATATAGGCATGTTATATTGATATTGATATTAATATATTGATATCTTGACCAAGAACTCTCTATACCAATGAAATATCCTGTGGATGCAAAGGTGTGTGAACATGTGTATTTAAATGCTCGAATATTTGTATGCACATATGTGGAATGCATTTAGATATTGACATTTATGTGATACAAAGGTGCAGATGGATGTGCATGTAAATATATATTCATGTGTATATAAATGCATATAGGAATATATAAACCAAGCCCATGTATGATATACAGCTATAAGTTGGGAAAATTATGGTCTCTCTAAAGAGCTAACATGGCTATATATGCACATATATAACCTTGTATTTCTCTCTCTCTCTCTCTCTTATATATATATATATATATATATATATATATATATATGAAAGAATATATAGATTACTACATATGTTGTAGATATGATACATAGATAATATATACACTCCTCCTGGAATAATATAGGCTGATGAACTACTGCTGCCCTGTATGATCATATATGGTCTCTAAAGTATTAATTCTGCAACAATAAATGGAGAGAAAACATATTTGGTAGATGAGTCATGAATAAAAGAACAACATGTTGACTACTAAACTATTCAAGAGAAAGAATATAGATGATGTTGCCAAGGAGATATATGAGTTCAAAAGTTAGTGAATGCTGATTTTTCAATCATGTGAGATGTTGATGGGCAGCTGCATCTATGCACTGTTAAGATAATGACTGTAAGTGGGGCAGCTGGGTGCTGCACCAGATAGAGCATCAGCCTTGGAATCAGGAATACCTGAGTTCAAATCCGGCCTCAGACAATAATTGCCTAGCTGTGTGATCTTGGGCAGATCGCTTAACCCCATTGCCTTAAATTATTTTTTTAAAGTGATAATGATCATAAGAGCCATGAGGGACAGGACTTTAGAATAGCCTGGAAAGACTTACATGAACTGATCAGAGTGAAGTGAGCAGAGACTGAAGAATATTATTCACACTAACAACAACATCAGATGATGATTAGCTATGATGGACATATACATTTCAGTAATAGGCTCATCAAAAACAATTTGAAAAGACCTGTGATGGAAAATACTATTCGTATACAGAGAAGCAACTGTGGAGTTTCAAAAGTGATCAAAGTTTACTATCTTCAATTTTTCAAAGTTGTCTTTTTTCTCTCTCTAATGTTCTTTTTCCCCCATTTGGATTTAATTTTCTTTCACAAAACGATTAATATGGATCTATATTTAGCATGGCTTTGCATGTATAGCTTATATCAGATTGCTTTTTGTGGTGGGGAGGGAAAGGAGTGAGGGAGAAAAATGTAAAACTCAATACCTTGAAAATAATGATTTTTGAAAACTACCATTGTATGCAATTAGAGAAATAAATAAATATTCATTTTTTAAAGAAATAACTCTCATAAGACCTCTTCACATTTAGTGGATCCTTTTGAAGAATTATGAATGCACATAGACAACATACAAACAATCTAAGAGGGAAAAGATAAATTTTGAGTTGCAATATCGGAGGAAGTTCCTACATCAATGAAATCTCTGCTCAATTAAAGTACCCAGAATCCTAGAAATTTAACAGGACTATTCAACCCAAACATCATATGAAAACTAAACTGATCCTCTGACTTAAAGGTAAAAAGGAATATTATCATCTTATTTCAATAAAGATTTCCTTGTTATTTCAAATGCTACAACATCAAGCATAATCTCAAATCTCTAATTTTTTCTAGTAGTACACAGAGACTGGCAACTTATCTTCAACAAGGTAACAATGAGGAAAGAATAAAAATTTTATACTTTTCCCTGAGATTTCCACATTCCTTTAAGACATGCTGAAATCCATTTTAATAAATCTGAATCAGAATGTTGAAGGTGTATTCAGGAGTAATCCTGGATAGCTTAAGAGGGTCAAGTTGAGTTGATGACTTAAATTCTGGTTATGTATGTCTGATAAATATGAATATGCTTATTGAACACATTCCTTTGACAGGATAGTGTACCTTCTTCCCTCATCACTTGTTAACTCAAATCAGATTATTTGATTTGTATTTGTATTGTATTTGACATTTCATTTTTCAAAGCTAGAAAACTGATCCTAAGATCAGATTGAAAATTAGAAGAGTTCTTATTTCCCTCATTTTGCAAAGAAATAAAGTGAGGCCCACAGAGGTGAAGTATTTGGTCATGGTCTTATGTATACAAAGGGGTAGAATTGTGAAACAGTTTAACATGATTATTGACTCCTGAAAAGTGAATCTTGGAACTAATACGGATGTTTGGCAACTAAAGTGAGTTTGTGCCAGAATTTTTCAGGATTTCCACATAATTTGAGAAAGTATGACAAGAGCAGCAATGGAGAGAATAAAGAAGGTATAGACTTCTGAAGGAATGGAGATAGTTTAGGGTGACCTAAAATTGGAAATATGTGACTACAGAACTAGAGGAATAGTAACTGTAGTCACTAATGACTAATGAGAGTTTTAGAGTCAGGAGGACAGGAGTTTGAATCTGTTCTCAGACACCTGGCACATGCTGGCTCTGTATGACCTTGGGCAAGTCATTTGGCCCTGATTGCCTTGCATCTAGGGCCATATCCAGTCATCCTGATTCAGATCTAGAGGAGAAAGTAAGGCTGATGACTTAGCACTGCATCTTCTCACATCCAATTCACGTGCTTGTCATGGCATCACCTCTGTGATGTCATGATCCTCTTTAAAAATGAAGAACAAAACATTTCTAAATTGAATTTTTTTAATATTTTTTTAGCAACCCTGAGTGCCTTTCCTTTGATATAAAGAAAGGGAAATAGAGATAGATCAATTCACTAGAGTTCCTACAGTGGAATGTGTGGAAGAAAACACTTGATTCCACAGCCCTCAAGACAGCTCAAGTAGGTGCATCTGAGATGTATCCACTGCAACTAAAGTCATCAGCAGTTGTCTTGACTATGACCTGCCATTGATCAAGATGACTCTAAAAGAGAGAGGGAGGTGGATGATACTGGGCAGCTCTATTTCACTTAACTCCCATTTACACACAAATCAAGAATGATAGTGGGGCAATTAGGTGGCACAGTGGATAGAGCAGTGGCCCTGGAGTCAGGAGTAACTGAGTTCAAATCTGGCCTCAGACACTTAATAGTTACCTAGCTCTGTGGCTTTGGAAAAGCCATTTAACCCCATTGCCTTGCAAAAAAACCTTAAAAAATTAAAATAAAATAAAAATAAAAAGAATGATGTTATTTCGGACTTCAGAAATGAAGGACAGGTACCACCATTACTTTATGTTGCTTTTAGAAGAAAATTAAAGATGTCTTGTAGCCACTGCTACTTGAGTCTGGTTCTGCCTATGAGGAAACATTATTCAGACTCCGGAAAGCAAGGGTGGAAAAATATTATTATAAAGGTGAAAAGACATAGGAAGGGGTAGGGAGAGAGAGAGAGAGAGAGAGATAAAAGAACAGCCAAGTGGCATTGACTTGCCAAAGTTAGAGAAGACTGTGTCCCTGAGTTGGAATCCAACCCAGGTTTTTATGACTTGCTTCTCATCCAGAGGACAAAAGGTAAACTCACTTCCTCTTAGCAGACCAGAAATTAGGTAGAGGGTAAGAACTAAAGAGATTAGGATACAAATTGTATATTAAACAAGGAATCAATGGTAATGGGGATGTCCACCCAATTTGACATTACAAATGAACTCTGTTACATTCATAATTCTCTACTTCTAGTCAATTTACATCTCAAGAGTAGGTGGTAGTCATTTTACATCACTAACCAATTTCTACATTCAGAATTCTCTTCATCTTTCCCCTGTATCACCCCCCCCAAAAAAAAAATTACTTGGGACACAGACTCTTTTGGGCCTTTCAGAGTTCATTTGGAGATGAATGTATTACAGCAAGGGATTCATTTGGGCAGGCTCCAGAGAATGATGTGTGACTGGCACAGCTGGTTGGTAAGCTGCAGGGGCTGATCTTGGGGCTGTATAGCTAAGAGAAATAAAACTCAAGGTAAAAGAACTGAGCAAGCAAAAGCCTAATATTAGAACAGAAGAGGCTATTTAACAGAGGTCCAATAATTAGGAAAAAACTAGAAGGTCTATAAGGGGCAAGAATTATGCTTTATGATCCTAAGCCATTATCAGAATACCTTTTATAAGAACATGGGTTCCAGTACAACACAGATTCCTTGATGGATACCACATAAGTTTTAAACAAAAGCTCAAAAATAGTATAAACAAATGCACTGACAAAGCATTTTAAAGTTGCATATGTCCAAAAGAAATTTGTAATGAAATTTTAAATGTTAGCTATTTAAATGTTAGACCCCAAAAGGTCTTTTTTTATTCTACTATTTGAAGTGCAAACCTAAATTGGGACAAAAGTAATATATGCATACACAAAGCATACATATGTTGGTATCTCAATTGGATATGACTTCTTGTGAACCATTCTGAATTTTCTTGGCAAAGGTACTGGAGGGTTTAGCCATTCCCTTCTTCAGTTCATTTTAAAGATGAGGAACTGAAGCAAACAATATTAAGTGGCTTACCCAAGGTCACACAGCATGTAATGTGCTCTGTGTCTGAGGCTAAATTTGAATTCAGGTCCTCCTGACTCCAGGGCTGACATTCTATCATTACATCTGCTTTATACACACTAACATAACACATATATATTTATAGATGTTTGTATTTGAAAATCATTTAGTAACATATACAAATATGTGTTCCTAAATACACCTCTAGGAACTAAAATTTAAAGAAAATTATTAAAATGCTAAATTTAAAAGAATATAATTTTGTCCAATACATAATGCACACACACACACACACACACACACACACACACACACACACACACACACACATATATATACAAAAGAAACATTTATACTAGACTAAATATAAATATGATAAATTACAAATGTAAAAACAATGCACATACATTTATACATATGATAGCTATGTGTATATATTATACACATATCTAGATAGAATCATATGTATATGTGTGAGTACATTTCAATCATGTGTGTCTTGAATATTTATTTGGCTTTTTTCTCAATCTGGGTTTCTTCTATAAATAGCAGAATATAAAAGACCACCTTGGGTCTCTATACCCATTATGAAAAGGATGCTTAGTTCCTTAGTTTGAGTTCATAAATTCAAAGTAATAATATGTACTGAATATCAAACTGGTTTAATTAGATATTTTTATATACAATAAATTTGGTATAATATTTGCATATATATTGCCATTCACATGACTATATTTTGTAATTCAATTGCTTCTGGGTATTAATTTTATGAAACAGCAATAGTGCTTGTGGTAGTAGTAGTAGTAGTAGTAGTAGTAGTAGAATTAGTAGTAGTAGTAGAATTAGTAGTAGTAGTAGTAGTAGTAGTAGTAGTAGTAGAATTAGTAGTAGTAGTAGTAGTAGTAGTAGTAGTAGTAGTATTTTATTTTTGTGAAATCCCAAAAAGTATCTTGGTAAATTTAGTGGTTTAGAGTCACTGACAACAATTTCATAGATAGAAAATCAGATCTCTTAGGGATCTCTAAGTTTCTTGGTTTCATAAAGCATAATCTGAATTTAATATGGAGGAGACAAATAAGTTTATATGAGTATGCTAGTGAGATGGGGAAACAGTGGAAAATAACAATGTGAGGAATAAAATTAATTTGTGAGAACAAGAATGATATAAGCTTAAGAAAGTCTTAACTGTCCATGTTTATCTAAAATCAACCCTTGAACTTTTTCCTTAAAGTTAGTCACCTAGATATATCTTATTTAAGTACTAACTCTTACCTCAGGAAGAAGAACAAGGAAATATACTGAAATGATGCTGAATAATGAGCATCTGCTTCCTTTGCCTAGTGAGTTACAGAATTAATAACACTTCCCTGATTCTAAGGCTTGATTTCTATTTAGACATTTAGAATTTTGTCTTCCAGCCAATTTATGAATATCAGGTTCTCATTAATTAGAGACAATTCTTCTTAATTAGCCCTCCTAATGGTTCTAACAAGAAATAAATTATAACAGCCCAGAAAGCAAGATTGTGAAGTGTTTAATGTTCATTTGAAATTTTTTTCAAAACAAAAGACAGTGGAGAACATGGAAAGTCAGAGAAACCACTATCACTTCTTGCAATATTTTCAAATGTGCCACTGTCTTACAGAGTATGAATTATCCCACCACTTACCTATATCAGTGTCATGATGTTTAAGTACCTTGATTGATGGTCATTACTTGCATTTCAATTGGACATTTTATAATCTTAAATGCCAAAAATAAATTGGCATTTTTTTCTGACCAGTCCTAATAAGAATATTTTCAAATATATCTTTGGGGAGATCCTTCTTTGCAAGGAGAAATCTTGGCAGTTAGTGGAGATGGTTAGAGGTATGGCAGTATATGGAAACAACTTGTTTTCCACACATTGCCTATTGTGACCCCATGACATCAATCCCAGAAGTTTTTCCATTATCTTTCTCTCTGATCTGTATTTTTCTGAACTTGGGTGATCTGGACACAACTGATATCCTTTTGGGTCGTCAATCTACCTGACAACTTATCTTGTGAAATTTAGGACTGAGTTAATTTTTCTTGCAAAGAAAATAATAAGAAATTCTATTGCACAATAAAGTTTGTCAGGAAATAAGGTTAGCTTGTCATTTTTAAAAAATAAAATAGAAGTCTCCACTTTTTCCCTGAAATTTTACATGGATTTAAGAAGCACTCTATCCAGATCAATACAACAGACTTTTAAAGATGAATAAGACTGGCAAAGGGGAAAAGTCGAAGGGAGGAAAAAGAATCGTGACTTCATTTATGCTTTCTAAGATTAAGAGGGTTAACTTTCTAATAGTTTCCATTTATATGTGTCTACTATATATTTTACATTCTATACAACCATATATCCAAAATTAATTATTTAAGAGTGAAGACAAAAGTTTCAGATTTTGTTGCTTACTTATTTTCATCGGGACCTTTTCCAGACAAGGGATTTTTTTATGACAAGATCTCTTTCTCTCTGTCTCTCTCATTGAACTCAGTCAAAACAGTTTACTGTAATTCCTCATTCTGAGTTGTTTTTAGCCTTCCTGATAATACAGTGTGAGTTAAATAAGGCAGCTATACAGAGAAAGGAAATGCCCACCCATCTACTCCCTGGCAAGTCTTATTCTTAGAATCAAACAGCATCTATTTATTGTCTGGTCAGAACTAAACCTGCATCAGAATGGTTACTTTAGGAGACTTTACATTTTCTGAGAAAATTGGTTTTGTCATTTTTTCCTCATGTATAGGATATTAACATTACCAACAATCAATGCAGATGGACAAAAGGTCAAAGCATGCCTAAAATGATTTTGTCTTGGCATAATTAAATTGATCTATTGATCCCTAGGGTACAGCTGGGAGGCACAGTAGATAAATAATCCAATGTGGAATTAGTGAAACTCATTTTCCTGAATTCAAATCCAGCCTCATACACTTGCTAGCTGAGACACTAGTCAAGTTTCTTAACCCTGTTTGCTTCAGTTCTCTTATCTGTAAAATGGACAGAGAAATGGGTAACCAATCCAATATCCTTGCTATGAAAGCCTCACATTGGTTGAAGAAGAGCTTTATAGAACTGAATCCTCTAAGCAACAACAACTGGCAATAAGACCACCCTGATTTGTGGACATTTTAATGAGAAAATGGATTAAGAGTTTACAACTCCTATTCATGATTTTATCAATGTGGGTGAAGAGGGGCTTTAGGAAAAATTCAAGGATATCCACTGGGATATTAAACTTTAGCTCAAACTAGTTTCAGTTTATTGAAAAATCGAAAGCAATGGGCCCCATGCAAGAGCAGATGATTTATGGTCTAGAAAAATGCCTGAATTTCCAAAATTAGGGTCTAAGAAAATGGATACATTTACACAATAAATAATACATCCAACATTAATTATCCTCAAGGCTTAATTCTATAAATAATGCTTCTTCTATACTCCCATAAAGAAGCTTACTTCTGATCAGTTTAAAGTACTCTTCAATGGCACTCCTAAATATCATCTTCACTTGAGTTTTGATCACTTTTCCAAGCCAGCCTTGTTATTCAGGTGGTTGGAATGGAAGTTACATATATCAATCTTCTATCAGCCCAGCAATGGCACAGTCTGCTGACTCATACTTCCCTCCCCCAACTCTTCTCCTCATCACATCACAAAGCACGTTGCTCTAGGAAGACATCAGCATAACCCAGAATTCTAGATATTTTTTTTTAATTTCTGAGAACTGGAAATAATCTTGTCTTTGGATATGTTTTCACGATGTTTGCACCACTTTCTGTGAACTACACTTATACTGTACCTCCACAGGATATTTATCCTGGAAGAGAAATTCGTTTATTATTGAAAAGAATGGAGTATAGTAAGGTTGTCTATATCATAACTGTGTAAAGCAACAATCATAATCTATCTCTCTGACATGTTCAATATGCATATTTGTATACATATACATATAGGACAAATATATGCACACTCACATATATCTATGTATCTATGCAGATATTTAAATAGAGTAGGAGGAATCTTCAATGAGTTTGGTCATAAAAATTAAATTAAAAATTAGATTAAATATGTATTCTCAGAGTTTGTCCAATATGGGACAAATATTATTCTCCTGGGTTTAGCCTTAATAAAGAGCAAAAAAGAATTTGTCTAACATATGTATTTGTTAATATTTCTTTAAGTTCACAGATTATGTAGGCATGCGCGGGGTTGGGGTGGGGGGTGAGGGATTTGTGTCTAGAGAGCCAAACCATGGAAGGTACAAAATTGAGAGATTTTTGTTTTAAAATACAGTTTCACTATCAGAAAGAGTGACCTGAAAAGTTACTTTTTCATCAAGAAACGGAATGACCTTCAACTTAAAATGGGGCTGAATATCAGACACATATACTAGGAGTATGTACAAGAGGACATGCCAGGAAGGGTGGTTCCATCCAAAGACCTAACTCCTCCCAGATTCAGGATCTTTGTGCCTTATCAGTTGTGCCAAGACCCTTAGAGGTGATTATATCTGCATATATACATATATATGTATCTATATCTATATAAAATATACATATAGGTATATATCAAAAGAGAGAATACATGTACATACATGTACATATGCATATGCACAAAATACACATGTACACATATATGCATATGCATGTCTACATCACACATGCCTACAGGTAATGTTTGTGTGCATGCATATACATACATATATGTGTGTGTGTGTGTGTGTGTGTATGTATGTGTATGCATGCATAGTTTCTTACTTTAATGTTATCCCTTTCTTGTATGAGATAAAGTAGAAAGGCAAGAAGGAAGTATCAAGACTTTTTTGCCTTCCCCAAATAAATATTATCACATGTTCATGAATAGAGAATCCTCATTTCTTTCAAATAAGTCTATATTTGAGACTCTAGCTCTACAATTCCTTTAAAAATATTGGTAATCTGTAATGAAATAAAACAGTCTGGATAAATGAATCCCAAATGTACTTGTTCTATTTGACTTATTTCTTTGGGCATTTCTGAAGTTGAAATACAATGGAATTTCAAAAGATTTTTTTTATTTCAATCACGTATACACACTCTTTACTTCAATGCAGAATGCATCACTACGATATCTTAGTCAATGATATTCAAGAACTTGACTGAAGTAGCATAATAATCTCGCTTAGTAGTAAAATCTTGGGTGATAGGTGAATAACTCCTTCAAAATCAGTTAACCTGGTCCTCATAAACCAGGAATATATTCCCTCATGAAAATTCATATCACAACCTTTCTAATTTAATGAGCCCTGGCAAGTTGTGTCCTAGATTAACAGTCTACAAGAAAAGAAGATCTCCTCTGGCCAGTATGAGACACCTAAATAAGAAATTATAGGGAAAATTGGTCAAATCAACTGTAAATTTACTATCTTCTCCTTAGTGCTTTGTAGAAAGGGGACCTTTAGCCAACCTTTATTGTAAATCTGTATACACACACACACACACACACACACACACACACACACACAAGTCTCCTATATCTATATCTAGATTGCTTCTTCACTTCACACCTTCATTTGTTGTGTTGATGATGCATGTTGCCTCACTTTCTAAGAAGTTATGAGTCGATCTTTTATTTAAGAAGTTTGGTTCCAAAGTCATCACATTGCATTACATCCACTGAATGTAGACTTTATTTTTTTATTCTAAGTGCAGCCCCTAAAAATAATTATTTTATTTTATTTTTATTTTTTGAAAGGCAATGGGGTTAAGTGGCTTGCCCAAGGCCACACAACTAGATAATTATTAAGTGTCTGAGGTCGGATTTGAACTTGGGAACTCCTGACTCCATGGCCAGTGCTCTATCCACTATGCCAACTAGCCACCCTCAATTATTTTATTTTAATGCAAGCCTAATATAACCTAAGGTTCGACAGCCCTGTCTTAAGGTATAGATAAATTTAACTAACACTGCGGAATATTCAAAGAGAAATGCAAGATAGATGTGAGAAGGTTGTAAATAACTGTAATTGAGAAGGAGTGTAAAATGAGGGCAAACAGTTCAAAAGATATGGGAAATGTTTGAGTAGGGGAAAAAGAAAACAAGAGCTGAATTAGTCCCATATTATGAATAAAAGAGGATTTATGAAGCACCAATAAAATTCCATTGTAACTATACCATAACAAGAGAATACCAGGGAACCCCACCCCTTTAACCCATTCTTTTACTACTTTACATTTAACATGAGATCTTTTCATTACAAAAGAGTGTAAAATATTTTTGTAACTTTATATTTCTTGCTTTTGATTTCATTCATGTTGGTGGTTTTAGATCACAAGCCATTCTTTTGTTTTAGGTTTTTGCAAGACATTGGGGTTAAGTGGCTTGCCCAAGGCCACACAGCTAGGTAATTATTAAGTGTCTGAGGCATGATTTGAACTCAGGAACTCCTGACTCCAAGGCTGGTGCTCTATCCACTACGCCAACCTAGCCACCCCAACAAGTCATTCTTCATTCTTGTCTTTCTACAAATCTTTTAAATAAGGTCCATGTAATGTTCTGAAGGGACTTTCTCTAGCTAATGATAGATCCAGAACAATGAAGTGGACTCTTCCTGTGCTAGTCTTTGTTTTACCTAAGACTAGCCAAAGTTCTTCATTTATGTCTATGCTGCTTCAATATCATACCAAACATAACAAATAATTAATCAATGATTATAAAATTGAATTGAATTCATGCATTCTATGGTATTTTTTACATTTCTATTTCATATACTTAGTTCATAGTTAATCTAGATATGATTTGGACTTGTGGATATTAAATATATCCTTGCCATGTACCTCCCTATTTATAAAATTTCTTGGAAATTTGCAGCTCATATCTGGAGTTCATAATCCCAGCATCTCCCTTCTGCTTTCATTGTGTTATTTCTTAATGTGATACTTGGCACAGTAAAGGAAGTCTACTGCTGTGGAGGTGAGTTGCAAAGTGGCCAACTACTCTTCAATGCACTGGAGCCTGACATAGGATGTGTTGCCAGTATGTCTTGTTTTAAAATGCCATCAGTTTAACATTTAACTGAAAAAGTAATTATTCTCCACTTTCACTGAACTACAAAAGGGGGGAAATGATTCATTGAAACTCTATGAAATGATATACCATGCTTTAAGGACCTTTTGGAAGGATTTTGGTATTCAGAGAAAAGGAATATAAATTCATTCTTTAGAAAGAGATTTATGAACCTTTCTGAATAGGGAGTGAGAGCATTAATCTAAATCTCAGGAGACAATGTCTAGGATAAAAAAAAAATAAGTGGCTAGCCCAATTAGAGCAAGATAAACTTACACATTATATATTCTATATATGCAATATGTCTATTTACTTTAGAATTCCTGAAAGTGAAATATAAATACTCACACAAACACACAAATACATTTTAATCAAGTTTATAAACTAGAAATGATACCATAATATATAGTGTCATTAATGATGTTAATAAGCTGTGAATAGGTTGAAAAAATCAACATGCTATTCTGAAGAAAACAGGATAATGTGGAGATTTGGTATATTGAAAATTCAGGAGGAATATGCAAAGAAAACAAAGGGGTACATTTTATCTTCCACGAACTAAGAGAAAAATAAACAAAATAATCCAACAATTGATGAATACTTTTCTTTCTGAATTAATAAAAATGCATGAAGGTGTGTGAATTTCCTAATATGTAATTTCCTCATCATGTTTGTGATTTAAATAAATCCAAGGGATTTACTTAGGGTAGGGAAATTCATTGTGACTCCCCTAGGAAATATAGGGGATGGGATTTGAACCTAACTTCTCCTGACCACAGGTCTATATTTATTAAAAAATTCTGCTTCTTAAATAGACCATTAATAAGATTTATAACAAACTGATATAGTACCAAAATATAATACTGAATTCTTAATAGTTGCTTGAGGGATGATATGGACTAAAGAGATTCTACAAGAGCTATTTTCCCCCAAGAGGTTTTATTTGGAGTTTAGAACTAGACAACTGCATTCTAATATAACTATTTTTATGTTAATATATTCTTCACCATTTTAATAAAATTTTTGAATCACCCTGTTTTGACTATGCTTTATCCAGTAATCTGGAGAAGTGTAATTCAATTACCTATAAATATTATGTGATTGGGGCGGCTAGGTGGTGCAGTGAATAGAGCACCAGCCTCAGAGTCAGGAGTACCTGGGTTCAAATCCAACCTCAGACACTTAACAATTACCTAGCCATGTGGCCTTGGGCAAGCCACTTAACCCCACTGCCTTGAAAAAAAATCGAAAAAAAATAATATTACCTGATTAATATTCTTATATTCCCCCCATTAGCCAATGTGACTGTTTAGAAAGTAATTATTTTTAAATGTTTAAGCAACATGAAAGTTAATGCAAAGATCTGTTGAAAATAGAGTAGTAATTTTTAAATTTAAAGTTCTGTAAGTCATCATCAAATTATCAGAAAAGTATGTGTTCTATTTAATGTAACATGCGAAATTTCAGTTTTCATTTGCTGTTAAACATGGAGGTGAAGAAGGAACATATTTCACAAGATGATGTGCAGCAGGAAATTTAAATGGCAGGGTGGGAATACAAGTTTTATGAGAAATAGATAACATGAAATTTTAACTTCTATGGAGAGAGTTTTGATTTGTTTTTTTTTTTGATAGCTACTAATTACTTTGAAAGTATACAAAATAAGAAATTGAAGCACTAAACTAGAAAATGAATAAAAATATTTCCAAATAACTTTCAATAGTTCATTTACACTATAAAGAAGGGAAATCTAATACTGTGAAAAACACAATAAACAAAACACGTCATACTTTTCTCCACATTTCCTTTCTTTTTTCTTTGCGCCATACATTTCTGTCCATGAATATGCCTTTTTCCCATTAAAATTTTTGGTTATATCTAGATTTTTCTTGAAGCTAACACTTGAGTCTTCAAAATTATAAATGCAGAGAAGCTGACACTATATGTGAAGGGGAAATTTCATCACATGCTAATGAAGTCACAGATCAAGTGAATATAAACAAAATGTATCTGTGTTTATGTGTGTGTATGTGTGTGTGTGTGTGTGTGTGTGTGTGTGTGTGTGTGTATGTGTGTGTGTTTATGTTTTGGGAAGGGGGGATGAAATTTATACCTTTGGGGTTAAAACTGTCTTTTGGATAATATTTTAGCATTATCTAGTCCAATTGATATTGAAAATGAAAATTTGAAATGCTTAAATTTTGCATATAACTATGATGTACCAAGAGTAATA
Organism: Macrotis lagotis; assembly: GCF_037893015.1. Lineage (NCBI taxonomy): Eukaryota > Metazoa > Chordata > Mammalia > Peramelemorphia > Peramelidae > Macrotis > Macrotis lagotis. The sequence continues at coordinate 66,137,585 of NC_133660.1, read as the reverse complement.
CCTGACAGGTATGACCTAATCAGAGTCTAAAGAAGCATTTTCCCTGTAACATCAATTTACCTTGTGATGGCTAGTGAATATCAGTTTATTTGTTTTTTTCAGTTCTATTTTTTTTTCATTAGAAGCTGACCAGCAGTCTGTGGATTTTCTTACTTCAAGTAGCTTCACCAGAGACATTTATGTTTCCACACAAGCAGGCATGTTTATTATCAACTATAGCTACATAATATTTGAAATGTGTAAGTACTCTTAATTGCATATTTCTTGACCATTTAATTAAGTATTAAGCAGGGAGAAATCTATTGTATTCTTTCACCTTAATGTCCTCCTAAATGGAGCATGTGGAATAAATCCTTCTTTTATGTATTCCAAAATACATGAAATTGGTTCTACTGCTTGTGAAATAGTTCTTTATTACACTCATCCTGATTTAAGAACAAAATGTTCAAAAATGTATCAAGATTTAGAGACATGACTGTTTTTCTTGCTAAGTTGTGTCCAACTTTTCCTCACCTCATATGGATTTTTCTTGGCACAGATACTGGATTGATTTTCTACTTCCTTCTCTAGTGGAGGAAGGCAAAGAGAGTTTAAGTGAATTGTCCAGGGTCACAAAGCTAGTGATCACAACATGAATTCTTGCTTCTTTAGTCTATATGATAAGGTTCTGCATTTCATTATTGTTCTATGCAAAATTTAGGCATCTCATTTTTTCTGTCCCCATTCTTTGTTTCCAACCCCCCAAAAAATTATTATGCTGTTTGAAATATCAAATATATCTGCTAACAGAAAATCATCAGGCATTTAAGACCATCATTATATCCTTGAAATAGTTAATATTTACTTGAGTGGCTGAGAAAAGAGAGAATAAGTCAGGGTTTGATCCTCTTTTCTTTTCTAACTATCATTCTGCTTCTATTCAACATCCCCCAAAAGACTAACCTCAGCCAACAAGCTTAGTTCAATTGTTTCAGGTAATAATGAATATAGAGTCCTAAAGGACAGTCATTATGAGTTTGGGTCAAATCTGTGTCAGCTATTTTATCTTTTATTCTCCCACATCAAAGTTGCTTACTCCCCAAAGGTAGTCTGAAAAGGAAAACGAAACAAAATTGTACCCTAATCACTTTACAAGTCACTTTTCATTCTTATCTTCTTCCTTATGTGGCAAGTTATCCCCAAAGGTATTTAACATGTATAGTGATATAGTTGGAGCAATACACTGCAAATTATTTCCTTGCCTAAAGGTCTTTCAATCTTATCTGAGTATATGAGACAGAGATCTTTAATTCCTATCCACTAGACATCTATTTTGGAGTGAAAAAGTGTTAATTTCTGTAGTTTAATATAATTGCATTGGTTTGAATTTTAGCTATTATAGTACTTTTGGATTACGTACACTCTAGAATACAAATCAAAATTCATTACCAATGAAAATGTTTTAATAGTTCTTAATTTAGAGGTGGCTGGGGAGCACTGGACCTGGAGTCAGAAGTACCTGAGTTCTAATCCAGCCTCAGACACTTAATAATTTCCTAGCTGTGTGGCCTTGGGCAAGCCACTTAAACCCATTTGCCTTGCAAAAACCTAGAAAAATAAAAATAAATAAATAAATCATTATTAATTTAGTGAAGATAATCAAATGCAGTATATAATGTCTTTGAGTTTCCATAGTATAATGACCTTCTATAGATAGATATTAGAATAAAAAGATTAAAAATACACTTCTTTCTCTATTCAATATACAAAGAAATCACTATGATACTTATTGATGGCAAGATGAAGTGGCAAATGAAAGATTGAGTTTGGAATCAGGAAAATCATGTTCAGTTACCACACTTAATAGTTTTTGTATTATCCTGAGTAAATCACTTTATTTCCCTAAGTCTCAGTTTCCTTAATTGAACAAGTCAGTTTAATAACATGTAGGACTTACTGCATAGGATCCCAAATGTATAGGGAACGTCAAAGTTGATCTAGTCCACTTCAGTCCTTTTTTGTAACTGAAAATGAATCCTGGGGAATTTTGGAGATTTGTATAAGATCATGCAAATAAAATATAGTAGATGTGAATCTCAGATCATCTACACCGTACTGCTTCAAAGTTTTGAAAATAGAAAGCTCTTTGTGAACAAAAAGTACTATATATGAGACTTGTTAGTGTAGTTAATGGCCAGATTTAAAGAACTTTATTATATAGATTTGAAATCTTCCATATTTACAAAAATAAGGGAGAAATCATATAAAGAGAGCCAAAATGATATTTAGGAGTGAGTGTTCTATATTTCTGTTTTCTAGATATTTAGTTAAAGAAGTTTGAATTTGATTTCTTATACTCATTTCTTCTTCTTCCTCTCTTTCCCCCAAATAATCCTTTTTTGTTTTTTTATAGACTAAGTATTTTTCTTTTTAATTGTAAAAACTCATTGACTTGAAACAGGACAGCTGAAATTTATAATGCCATCCAAAATACACTTATGTATTGTACCTATGAATTGTGTAAACCTTAAAATCCTTACCAAAATTACTACATCAAGTGTTGTTGACAGTATAGCAGACAAAGGAGCTGTATAGTCTCAAGACTAAGATGAAATTTGAAAGAATATAGGAGAGGGAGATGATGGCAAATAAAGTTGTCCTGCTTGCAATAAATGAGAGTGAGGCAGAATTCTAAGCCAATGCCATATTGTTAAAGGATTCATGGTCCCATATATTGAAATGAACTTCAGATCTTCCTTATCATATGAAGATGTCTTCTTTTGGCACCTTGTTTTTATAGAGTTTAATACCCATATTTCAAAAGAGACATGATGATAAACCTTACTCTAGAGGGCAAAATGTCTAGATAAACATTGGTTGACAGACTTTACTCTAGAGGGCAAAAAATATCATATTATCAGGGGAATTGTAGATTGAGTGAAACATGGATCACTGACTAAGTGGTTATGTGGCTGTTTCTTAGGTTAGGCAAGAAGAGATGGCATAGGCTATACATCCTGACTAGGTAGTTACTTGCTTTGTCTGGAATTACAAAAATAAACTGGGATTTTTAAATGCAATTGAGTCATCTCTGAAACATTGATCTTAGTCATCAAGAAATAAGGTTGGAGAACCTCTAGTCAGCTTTTTATGTTTGCACAAGTGAGTTTACAATCTGGATTTAACAACTCAGACTCATTGATTAATTAGAACTTTCTTAGGCTCAAATGACTCAGGGCCCAAGATTCATGACCCTGATGGATTAAATTACCTGGGGGCATTTTAAAGTAGTACCATATTTCAGAATGTGCTTACTTCAGCAGTTGATATAGCATTGGTCTTGTAGTCCGGTGGAAAGGTGTTTGAATCAGACTTCAGGCACTTGACATTTAGTAGTGGTGCGACCTTGGGCACCTGTCTGCCCTACATCCAGGGCCATCTCCAGTCATCCTGGTGCATATCTTGCCACTAGACCTAGATAACTATGGAAGATAAAGGGAGGCTGATGATTTAGCACTACACTTCTTCATTCAAATCCAGTTCATGTGCTTGTATGGCATTACCTCTCTGATATTATGATTTTCTTTAAGGATGAAGGGCCAGCATCAACATCATCATCATTATCATCATATCATCATTGTCATCTCCAAATAGTGATATCTTACTTGAATGAATTATAGATATTCATTTTGTGAAATTTCTTATTTGAATTTGGAAGGATCTAGATTAATGATTCATTTATTCGAAGTTCTACAAAGGAGCACTTTGTATTACTCAATAGATTTGTTGTTGACAAAAAATAATGCTGCTTAGACAATACAGTAGATGATAACGAGAGAGTCAAAGGCAACTATCAGGTGAAGTGGATGGAGTACTGGACTTAAGAGTCAAAAAAGACCTAAATTCAAATCTTTTTTCAGACATTTACTACTTATGACACAGGGCAAGTCATTTAAATTCTCTTAGACTCAGTTTCCTAAGTTAAAAAATGAAGATAATAAAAGCACCTGTCTCGCAAGGTTTTTAAGAGATCCAAATGAAATAAAAGATATATAGTGCTTCAGAAACTTTACAATGCTATAAAAATTCAATGATGTGATGGTGATTAAAGTAGTAATAGTAATGGTTATGGTGACAGTAGTCATAGTAGTAGTTATCATTATAGTATAAAGTTGTAGATCAAGGCAAAAAGGAAAAAAGAATGAAATGATTAAATTGGATCATGGAAACAATGACCATGACCTTTAAATTTTGAGTGACAGTTTAGGAGGGCTTGACATGCTATGGTTCATGTAGTTGCAAAAGAATGGACAAAACCAAACAGCTGAATGATGGAACAACAATCCCAGTGCCCATTGTCCCATTTGATTATTTTTCCATTATAATGGTGGAAATTAAGTAAGGGTAAGTAAGGGAATTGTTTTTATTAATTTATTTAGGTATTCAAAGAAGCTTTTGAAAAAAAATTATTAACACAGTTCCAAATTTGTAATTTGTGTAAGTATTATTATTTTTCTATAGGCAGCTAGGTGAAAAAGTAGATAAGCCTCACCTGACGTCAGGAAGACCTGAGTTCAAATTTGGGCTCAGATAATTATTAACTATGTGACCCTGGGCAAATCAATTAAATCTATTTGAATTAGTTCTTCATTTTTTTTAATTAAAGATTTTATTTATTTTGAGTTTTACAATTTCCCCCCTAATCTTACTACCCTCCCCCCCATCCCCCACAGAAGGCAATTTGTCAGTCTTTACATTGTTTCCTTGGTATACACTGATCCAAATTGAGTGTAATAAGAGAGAAATCATATCCTTAAGGAAGAAACAAAGTATAAGAGATAGCAAGAACAGCCAATAAGATATATTTTTTTTTTCTAAATTTAAGGTAATTGTCCTCGGTCTTTTTTTCAAACTCTACAGTTGTTTCTCTGGATACAGATGGTAGTCTGCATTGCAGAGAGCCCTGAATTGATCCTGATTGTTGCACTTTGGAATGAGTGAGTCCATCAAGGTTGATCATTGCCCCCATGTTGCTGCTAGTTCTTCATTTTTAAAAGTAACTGGAGAAGGAAATATTATATAACCCCAAGAAACCCTAAATAGGGTTACAATGTCAGTCATTAAACAAATGATTGAACAAAAGCATCATTTCTCTATATTGATATTAACCAACCATGAAAGTTTAATGTATAACCCCATGTATTTCTTTATATTTTTTATAAATCAAAACTTTTAAAGAGATATGTTTACAAATTTTAGAGAGATGTTTACAAATTCACAAATTTTAAATGTCTTTTCCCTTGTCTTAAGTGAAATTTTTCCACATCTCTTCCTACCATGATCAGGTATTCAATTAAACAGAAGAGAATCAAATGAACCAGTCAGTCTTAAATATCTTCTAGATAGAGTTATTTACTAAGAACCTTTAGACTAGTTGGCGTAAAACATGTACTCAAAATTTATGAAATATTTCCCCATTAATATATACAGATTTCAGGGAAAATTAGGTTCAAACTTAAGAGAGTTCATATAGCAAAGTTGTTTTAGGGGGTTGCTAAAAATTATCCTTAGACATGATGTAACATCTTTAAGTACTGATGTGAATCTTCATCTAGTCTAACTTAATATCTTGAAGATATTACTCTCAAATATTGAAAAATATTGTTAGGACATTAATAAAAAGATGGAAAATCCAAAATTCCATTCAAAGGTATTTCCAAGCTTACAAGGTTCTCCTCTGACCAAAGGGAACAAAGCAAAAGGAGATATAAGAAAAGGTCAAAAACAAGGTCTCTCTTTTACCCTTAAAGGTTTTATTGGTATTTCAACTTCTCTCTAATCCCTATAAAATTTCTGATTTTCAAATACCTTTATATTTTATAGATTACCCTGAGTATATGACTAGGTTGAGTCTGTCATTTGAAATATAATTCCTGTTGATATTAATCTATGTAATATGATTTCTACATCTTATAAATCTACTAAACAGTGGTTATGAAATAATATGTCATTCCTTATTGGTAAAGGAGAGTTTCTCTGATCTTTTTGGAATTTTGTATTTTTGTTTTTTAACATAAATGACTATATGATCTACAGGAAAAAAATATTCTCAATCTCCCCATGACTGCCCACCATAACAAGTCATAAACCTTCTCTCTGAGAACATTTACACTCCATTTTTGGCCAAGAATGAATACACATTTCTGTCTTCGGAAAATAGATATTTTATACTAATGCTGACAACATGTAAGTATCAGGACTGCACATGTGATGACCCACTGATTATGCTGTAATGAATAACTCCAAGTGTGAACAAGTGATAAGTTCTTTCCAATAGGAAGGTGAATATCTTGTTTCCTTTTTTAAACACCCTTTTGTGGTTTATTTTTTTAGGCACAATAGCTACATAAGTGGTATGCATTGTAAATTTGGATGCTCTCTGAATTCATTAATATCCTTATCTCTTTTGGAAGAAAAGTTACTTGAACTCTGATCATTATCTCTGCTAAATAAGATTTGAAGCATGACTTCTCCTATACATAGCTAGGGCTCAGATTCACTGGATATCTTGCAGTACACAAATGGCCAGGGGTCTAGTGGGATAAGACCTGTCTTAATGTGGTTACCTCTGTTTACATTGCTTTGCCTAAGTCTATAAATTTCTGGAAAACATCATAAGCACTCACTATGTCAAAGTACAATAAAGGCATGTTTTTATTGAGTTGATAGACTTTAAGATAACAAAAAGGAAGAAACTCTCTAAAAATAAATTCTACTTTCCCCCTCTGTTGCGATCTATGATAATTTCATTTCTGCAATAGTAAATTGGTAGATTACTATTTATTTGTGACAAATTTGTTTTACTAATTATGGTCTTGAAAATTATTTTACTTCCTTTTAAAATTACAATAATGATCATCATAGAAACTTTGTGCAAATAGAAAATTTTGATAATTGAAATTGTAAATAAGTATTCATTAGTAAAAATGGCAATTTCAGTTTCCATAGTGATGCAATTTATGCCCTCTAGATATTATATTATTTGTATTATGTGTTCAAGAGCAATTTACATTTTTACAGAGCATTATAGAATAAATACCTGCTTTCCTGTTTATCATTAAATTTCCTAATTCCTTCCTCTCTATTCACTTTGATGTCATCACATCTTATTTGACAGGAAATCTCTGCCTCAATACTTTATTTCTTTCCTCCCTCCCTTTTTTCATTCCATTTCTTCCTTCTTTCCTTCCTTCCTTCCTTCCTTCCTTCCTTCCTTCCTTCCTTCCTTCCTTTCTTCCTTCCTTCTTTTCTTTCTATTTTTCTTCTTCTTTTTATTCTTCTGTACTTCCTTCTGTTCTACCTTCATCATTCCCTTCTTTATTTTATTTCTGCCTTTTTTCTTTGCATATAGAGCCTGTAGTCTACAAAATTTAAAGATATAGAAGAAATAGTTAATTGAGGCAGATTGATAGCCATATCTGAACATATTATGACTTTCTTCTGTTCATTGTAATAACTTCAAACTCTTCACTCTGGCATTCAATGTCCTAAACCCACCTATACTTTCATCCTCACCCACATGTATACCTACACACACACACACACACACACACACACACACACACACACACTCACAGACACAAACACATACACACATACACACCAGTGTATGAATCATCCATATTTTAATTAACAGCTCCTGCTGTTCATGGGGAGTGTAACTATGATGTGCAACAAGGAAAAAAACTTTAAGTATCAATATAACACAGTGAGGGTAAGGGTCATGATATTTTTGGTTGATACTAATCTATCTAATATAATTTCTGCATCTTACAAATCTACTAAACAAGTTATGTGAAATAATATGTCATTCCTTATTGGTAAAGGAGAGTTTCTCTGATCTTTTTGACATTTGGCATTTTTGTTTTTTTTTTAAATAAATGACTATATGATCCACCGAAAGAAATAGCATCAATATAATACAGTGATGGCACCCCCTTACAGTCCATAGTTTGGGACCTGGATATAAGACTTGTATATTATACAAATTTGCTTTATTGCATTAGACAAGTCAAATGCGTCCTTCAAACAACTAATAAAACTGTTAATTTAAAAATAATTGCAGTTCTGCATTAGTAGAGCAAGTTTCCATGTGGGAAGTTTCCTTCACTAAAAACATTGTATATACTTCATCTCCTAATACACCTTAAATTAAAACAAAAGGCCCAGAGTGTTATAAGAAAATCAGTAAACATTTGAATTGAGAGGATCAAATAAATCAATATTGAGCAGGTTGCAATTGCCTTTTTAAGTTAAGGCCTTTCTCAGGTCTCATTTAGTGATTAAGTCGACATAAGAAATGAGGCTAAGAATTGTCTCTTACCTAGTCAAAAAAATTCAATAGATCTAGGAGAGACAGACCCTCAGAGTGTCTGACAAAAATGTAACCAATTAGTATTTATTCACTCCGAGCATTAGGGCCCAAACAATGATCCAGTGAGGGTGAGGCTAGGATCTCTTGTTGGCCAATCAGTAACAACCAGAGTGATTTGGGTTTAAGACATGGTCAAGTAGAAAAATGTCTATAGGGGTCTGTGGGAGGGGGGAGAGGGGGGAGCCAAGATGGCAGCGTGATGGCAGGAATTCCCAGGAACTCATTCTTCAAAACTCAAAAAGCCATCAAAGTATGACTGTAGTCAAAATTTAGAGGGGCATAACCCAAAGAAAGACTGAGTGATACAACTTCCCAGTAAGACAACTTCGATGTTCCACAGGAAAGGTCTATTTTACCAGGACCGGGGGTTGGAAAAGCCACAGTGCAGGACAGCTGAGCCAGAGTAAACAAGCTCCAGCCTTCCAGGAACAGCCTATGGAGTGCCAGGGTCCACAGCAGAGGTGGCAGTTTCCAGACCTCTTGACCCAGGTAACACCTGGAACAACTTGAAGGGGTGGTGAGGGAACTCTGCTGCACCAGAGTGAACTTGGAGTAGAGTATCAGCCTCAGAGCAACCCTGTGGTGAGAATCTGCAGTAGGAATCAGCTGAGTCACCCAGCACTTCCTGGGGTCCCAACATACAGACTGTAAGGGGTTGTGGAGACTGCAAAGATCTATCTGCTTTCCTTGGGGCAGGATGCTGCTGTTTGCCCACACTCAGATCCAGGATGCAGTTTGGGCCCCCATACTACCATAGCTGAGCAGGGAACCCTTCTCACAATTTCACAGCAGAGGGGAGTGCCTATGGTCATCCACATACCAGAGCATAGACAAAAGAGCAGTCAGAGACTCTCAAAATACCTTGGAGTTGTTAAGATCCCTGTGAAGTGTCCCCAGAACCCACAAAGTCTTGGAAGTGTGGTAAATCAGTCATGCACTGAGGAAATCAGCAAACAACAGAAAAAGAAGAATCTGAGCATAGCAAATTACTTTGATCCCATGGAGGATCAAAATACACAAAAGTTGAAGCCTCTATATCCAAAGCCTCCAAGGGAAATAGAAAATGGGTTCAGGAAATAGATGAACTCAAAAAAGACTTTGAAAAGCAATTAAGGGGAGTAGAGGAAAAACTGGGAGGAGAAATGAGAGTGATTCAGATAAATTATGAAAAGCAAGTCATCAGCTTGAAGATGAAATACAAAAGAAATACATAAAAATATTAAAGAAAATAGCATGTTAAAATCAATTTTGGAAAAATCAGCCCAAAAGGAAACTGAGGAGAAGAATGCCTTAAAAAAGCAGAATTGGCCAGCTAGAAAAGTAGATAAAAACATCTCTCTGAAGAAAATAACTCCATCAAATGTGCAATGGAACTAAAGAAAGGTAATGACTTTGCAAGAAATCAGGGGCAATAAAACAATGCTTAAAAATTAGAACAAAATGTGAAATATTTCATTGGAAAACAACTGACTTCAAAAAAGAGATCCAGGAGAGAGAATTTAAAAATTATTGGGCTGCTTGAAAGTCATGACCAGGAAAAGAGCCTAGATTTCATCTTTCAAGAAGTAGTACTGAAAAATTGTCCTGATATCCTAAAAGCTGAGGTTAAAATAGAAATCAAGGGAATTCATTGATCACCTCCTGAAAGAAGTCCCCAAAGAAAAACTCCAAGGAATATTATAGCCAAATTGCAAAACGCCCAAGTCAAAGAAAAAGTACCACAAGCTGTCAGAAACAAACAATTCAACTAGTGTGCCACTATAGACAGTATTATACAGGATCTGACAGAGTCTAACATTATGGACACCTAGGACTTGGAATATGATATTCTGGAAGGCAAAGGAGCTTGGATTACAATTGAGAATCAATTGAACATCCTTTTTCAGGGAAAAAATATAGACATCCCTTTCCTTTATTTCCTTTTCTATTTATTTCTTTTATATTTTTACAATAATCTTGTTGTGAGAGTAACATAGCCCTCTGCCCCCCCCCAAAAAAAAAAGATGAGAAGCCTCAAGAATAATGAGAGAGAAAAATAATTACTTCAGTTTTGTGTTCAGATCCCAATGATTCTGTGTCTGGGATGAGTTGCCTTCTTTATCATAAGTCCATCAAAGAAGATGATTCAATATTTTTTCCACAGTTGCTATTATTAGTTGAATTTCCCTCCACTCTATTCCTTCTCACTCTCAATTATTCTATTCTTTCTCTCCTTTCACCCTGTCTCTGTTCAAAAGTTTCTTGTATCTCAGTACCCTCTCCCACAATCCCTTTCTTCCCTTTCTTCTATCACCTATTTTCCCCCTTCCCTACTCCCCATTCCCCCTTGCACCATCCTTTTCTTCTCATTTTTCTCTAGGGTAAGAGATTTCTATACCCTATTGTGTATGTTATTTCATTTCTGAGCAATTTCTGATGAGAATGTAGACTTAACTCATGCCCCCTTGCCTTTTCCCATTCCACTCCATTGAAAAAGCTTTTTCTTAACACTTATGTAAAATAACCTAACCCCTTCTTTCTCTCCTTTCTCTGCTTCGAAGTACTTTCCTTCATCACCCATTGACTCCATCTTTTTTACTATATTATAGCATTATATTCATCTCCTTCCTGTACCTTGTCAATATATGCCACTTCTAACTGCTCTTATAAATGAGAAGGTTCCTATGATTTATCAGTGTATTTTGCCCATGCAGTAATACAAACAGTTCAACATCATTAATTTTCTCATAATTAGTCCTTCTTGTCCACCCTCTCTATCGCTCATCTGAGTCCTGTACTTGGAGCTCAAACTTTCAGATACCCCAATTATTTTTAAATTATTTCTCCTGGATCTGTTTTTGAGGTAAGTTGTTTTTCCATTGAAATATTTCACATTTTCTTCTAATTTTGGAGTTTTTTGGAATTGGTTTATTTTTTCCTGATTTCTTGCAAAGTCATCTGCCTTTAGGTCCATTCTGAATTTGAAACAGTTATTTTATTCATAGAGTTTTTTTAATTTCCTTTTCCAACTGACCAGTTCTGCTTTTTAAGGCAATATTCTTGTGATTTGCCTTTTGTATTGCTTTTTCCACTTGGCCTAAACTGGTTTTTAACATATTATTTTCTTCAGTATATTTTTGTATTTCTTTCACTAAGCTCCTGATTTTGTTTTCATGATTTATCTGTGTCACTCTCATTTCATCTCCCAGTTTTTCCCTCTACCTCTCTTAATTGCTTTTCAAAGTGTTTTTAAATGCATTCCTAGTCTGAACCCATTTTCTATTTATCTTGGAGGTTTTGGGTACAGAAGCTTAAATTTTTCATCTTCTGAATCTTCCATGGGACCAAAGTAATCTTCTATGGTCATATTCTTCTTTTTCTTTTGTTAGCTCATTTGCTCAGCCTATGACAGATTTACCGTAGTTCCAAGGCTTTGGGGATGTTTGGGGCTTTCATTCCTCAGGTCTTATGAGAGGCTCTGACTGCTTTCCTGCCTGTGCTTTGATATATAGATGACCACAAGTGCTCCATTCTGCCCGGGAACTGTGGAGAACGTCCCTTATTAGCTATGGTAGTATGGAAGCCCACACTGAAACCTGGGTCTGAGTGCGTGCAAACACTAGAGTTCTGCCCCAGGTAGAGCAGTGAGACTTCTGCAATCTATCCAGCCCAGTTACCATCCGTGGACCAAGAGCTCTGGATGTGCTGGGTTGCTCTCCCAACTCCTGCTGCAGGTTCTCACCTGCAAGAGTGATCTTTCTTTCAAAGCTCGGTCTTCATTCACTCTGGTGAAGCAGAGTTCTTTCAGCATCCCTTCAAGATGTTCCTGGTGATACCAGGACCAGGAGGTCTGGAAACTGACTTCTCTACCATGAACCCAGGTGCCTCAGGGATCTATGTACCTGGCCAGGCTGTCTTGTGCTGAGACTTTGCCATGGCTGTACCCATAGCAACTTTTTCCAATTCCTGGTCCTAGTGAAACAGACTATTCCCATAGAACTTCTAAGTTGCCTTGGACTAGGAAATTGTATCAGTGTCTTTCTGTGGGTTCTGTACCTCTAAATTTTGACTATTAACTAGAAGGACTAATTATGAAGAGCTTAATGATGTTGAACTGTTTGTATTCCTACATGGGAAGAAGACACTGATAACTCATATGAACCTTGTCATTTATAAGATCAGTTAAAAGGAGTGTATACAGAGAAGGCACAGGAAGGAGTTGAACATAATGATATAACATGGTATAAAGATGGAGTCAATGGATGATAAAAGAAAGTACTGGGAGTAAGGGAAAGGAGAGGAAGAAGGGGTTAAGATATTTTACATAACAGAGTAAAGAAAAAGGTTTTGCAATGGAGTGGAACAAGGGAAGATGTGGGGAATGAGTATGCTTTCATTCTCATCAGAAATGGCTCAGAGAGGAAATAACCTACATACGTAACAGGGTATAGAAATCTATTTTAACCTACAGAAAAATAAGAGGAAAGTGATGGGATAAGTGGGAATGGAGGGGAGGGGATAGGGGAATAGGTGATAGAAGAGAGGGAAGATCATGGGAGAAAGTATTCAGACACAACACTTCTGAGCAGGGACAGGGTGAAAGGAGAGAGAGAATAGAATAAATGGGAGTGGGAAGGAATAGAATGGAGGGAAATAAAGGTAGTAATAGCAACTGTGGGAAAACTATTGAAGCCACTTCTCTGGTGGACTTATGTTAAAGAAACCAACTCATCCCAGAGACAGATTCTGAACACATACTGAAGTACATTTTTCTCTCTCTCACTATTCTTGAGATTTCTCACCTTTTGTTGGGGGGGGGGTTATGTTTACTCTCCCAACAAGATTATTGTAATAATATAAGATAAATAAACCAAATTATCACTTAGAAAAAAATATCAAACTGGTAAATTCCAAGATAACTTAAGAGATTTCAGTGATGAAAATTTGTATTACTTTGAGCAGAGTACCTGGAGGTATATTACCTTTGTGAATAGAATGAGAGCAGGGATAAAGAGGATGAAAGGAAAGAAGGAAGGAGGAAGGGAAAGAAAGAAAGAGCTGTACTGTCCAATTGAAACTCAGCAATTGGGTACTCAGTGGGGCATCTCTTAAAACTCACAGGTTCTTTATTGTTGAAGAGGAGCATGACATTAGGAAGGTGATAGCATAACTTGCAAGTGAGGGAGAGTTGTTTAAAGTCACCTCCATCTCTTTTCTGGAGCTATCTGTATCCAGTGGCAATTTATAGATCAGGATGACTGGGGATGACCCTAATGCAGTGGAATACCTCAGTGTTTTTAGGTAAGGTAGGCAAGAAGTGTAGAAAAGAATGACCTTAAAATGAATCTTGAAAGAACAAAAAATTATACACTGGGTGAAAAATGAAGGGGTTCCTTTCTAGGAATTATCTGGAATAATTCATGGGGGTGAAAGGAGTAGGGCAAGAGAAAACCAATGGAATATTGAGTACATGGAGAATGATGTAAGATACATATAGAATATAGATTAACATCAATGAGTCATGTGCCTTAAATAGCAACATCTCTTAATGGGCAGTAATAATCACTGATTTTAACAACATTAATATCTTCACAATGTGCTATACATGTATGCATATATATACTATATATGTCCTTTAATTATTAAAACAATCATAAGAATATAATTTCCATTTTTATTAATAAAATTAAGAGAAGCTAAATGACTTTTGCACTTTGATACCATGCAACGTTGAATCTCAAGTGACAACAATAGGGGTAAAAAAAGAAATAAGTGACATATGGCCTGATTATAGCTTTTCATTTTATGATTACTCAAGCAGTATAGGAAAGATGGATTGAGAAGTGAAGGAATAAGCCCAAGTATAATAATTAAAAGTAACTAAAATAGTGCTAGTTATAAGGAGACTATATAAGTATCTGAAATAAGGCACCAAAATTGTATTAGGAATGAAGGGCAGAAGGATAGAGATCTTAGAGAAGAAGAATAAACAGGCTTTGATAGTTGGATATGATGGAGAAGTTAGAGATGACTATAGTGACTCATTCGTGTGATTGAACAGAAATTAGGAAGTTAAGAAGGCTTTCAGTGAAAGGTTGATACATTCAATTTTTGACATATTGAGAAACCATCCCTATCATTATTTAAATATCCTAGTGACCTTTTTATTTTATTGTAGGTCTACTATTTAATATTTTAGCCTGACTCATTAGGGTTTAATGTATCCCACTGGTACAATTACATATTACCATTGAGGGAATATTCTTGTAAAAAAAAAAAAACTAGCACTGACTTTTGAAACAAAAGTCATTAAGTGATGAGAAACAAAACTTCAGAGACCAGTGTCCCTGCATGCATGTATTTGTCTTTATAAAGATCATAATTTCTTGTGCCACTTCATGTGATGCTAATAATCCTCCAATGCCTCCACCTTTATCTTCCAATATAAGTATTTGTTTCAAGTCTTAGTTATTTTATACCTGTCTTATATTGACACCCAATTTTTCTTTTTTTTCCCAAATCTTGCTTCCCTCCCCCCACCCCCACAGAAGGCAATCTGTTAGTCTTTACATTGCTTCTATGTATACCATTATATGTATACCATGTATACCATTGATCTGACTTGAAAGCGATAATAGAGAAATCATATCCATAAGGAAGAAAAATAAAGTTTAAGAGATTGCAAAAATTACATAAAAAGATAACGATTTTCACTTCAACTGAAGCAAAATATATTTTGCTCTGGCGTTTCATATTTACTCTATATGTATTTCTCTGCTTCAAATGAGTTTCTTGGAAGCAGAATATTGTAGGAATCTGTTTTTGAATCCACTCTGCTATTCCCTTACATTTTAAGGAAGAGTTCATCCCATTCACATTCAAAGTTGCAATTAGTAACTCTTTATTGCCCTCTATGCTATCTTCCCTCTGCTTGTATTTTTCCACTTTTTTCCCTTTATCCATATTCCCCAGTATTTTGTTTCTGAATACCACCCCCTTCAGTGTGTTTGCCCTACTATATCAACACCCTGCCACTTCTTTTCCCCTTTTTCCTTTTCTGCTTCCTCCTTCCCTTAATTCTGTTACTTTCCCTTTTTTCTCCCCTTCCCATTCCCCCCTCCCATTTTCCCCTTTGAATATTTGAAAAGTAATATAATTTTATTAACTTAACTGACTGTGTATAAGTTAACTTTTAGCCAAGTCTGAAGAGAAGATTCAGTTGCTTCTAACTGCCTCCTTTCTTCCCCTCTTTTGCAATAGGTCTTTTCCACCACTTAATATAATGGGATTTACCCCATTCAGTCTCCTCCATCCTCCCATCTCATTATTCTACCCCCCTTTTTAGGAAGGTATTGTTTTTAAATCATTCTATCTGAGTCAAAGAAAAGTTATGATTGTCCATCACTTCTGGTTAAGTATATTCTCTCTAATACAGTTACAGTTCTTGAGTGTTATTAGAGTCTTTCTCCCAGAACAGGGATATAGTCAGTTTCATCTAATTAGATAAGCAGTCTCATGGACAAGTTATGAATGTCCATCACTTTTGGCTAAACATACTCTCTTTAGTAGAGTTAAAATTCTCAAAAGTTATGAGAATCATTCTCCCAAGTGGGGATATAGCTTCATCTTAATGAACAGCAATCTTTTTTCTCCTTTATCACCCCCTTTTTTAACCTTTTCATATGTCTCTTGAGCCTCCTTTTTGATGTCAAAATTTTCTATTTAGCTCTGGTCTTTTGGTCAGAAATTATTGGAAGTCCCCCTAGTTTATTAAATGTCCATCTTTACCCCTGGAAGAGAAGGCTCAGCTTTTCCAGATAGTGGATTCTTGGCTGCATTTAAAGCTCCCTTGCTCTTCGAAATATATCATTCCAGGTCAGGTCCTTTGTAATCTTTACTGTAGCTTCTTGATATTTAATTTATTTCTTTCTAGCCTCTTGCAAGATTTTCCTCTTTTATCTGATAGCTCTTGAATTTAATCCCAACATTTCTTGGTGTTTTCATTATATGATCTCTTTCTGGAAGGGTTCTATGTATTCTTTCAATAACTATTTTTCTCTCTGGTTCAATGATATCAGGGCAATTCTCCATTACTAAATCCTGCAATAGTAAGACCAGGCATTTTTTCTCTCTTCAATGTTTTCAGGAAGTCCTATAGTTCTCAGCTTGTTCCTTTTTGATCAGTTCTCAAGGTCAGTGATTTGCTGATGAGGCATTTTACATTCTGTTATATTTTTTGAACTTTTGGTTTTGGTTAACAGAATCTTGTTGTTTCATGAAGTCATTAGTTTTACACAGATTCCATTCATTTTTTAGAGAATAATTTACTTCATTTACCTTTTGCAACTCCTTTTCCAATTGGTCAATTCTATCTTTGAAGAATTATTTTCATTTGCCCTAGGGTAGTTTTGAGAGAATTACTTTCTTTTTGCATTTGCCTAATTGAGGATCTGAGAGAATCACTCTCATTTTGTTTCCAATGTTTTGTTTTCTTGTTGCAAGATGTTCATTTTCTCTTACAATGTGTTAATTTTCTCTTGAGCTTCTTTTTACAACTTTTCCAATTGATTTTTAAACTCCTTCTTGATTTCTTCAAGCAAGACCTCCAGGCTAGAGACTAATTCATATTCTCCTCAGAAGTGCAATTTCTCTCTGCGTTAGAATCTGATGCTTCTAAATATTTCTCCATGGGTTCCACTTTCTTTGGTTTTTCTTCATTATTCTAGGATCTTGTGTTAGGGGGGGACTGGCTCTCAGAGGTTTGCTTTTGAAGATCCTAAGATGTTTTTTCACTAGGTGTAGTAATTCCAAGAGCTGGTCAGTAGGGGGTACTGGTTGTTTTCTCTGGAGTGATTGAAGCTCTCTACCATTTCTTGTTGTTAGGAGTTGATCTCATAGCTTCTTTTTCTGGGTTTTGTTGATCAAGTTTCTATTCGAGGTTTCTTTCATGTTATTTTTGAGGTGACACGGAGTGCTTAATGTAGTGCCTGGCTTCTCTCTGCCATCTTGGCCAGAAGTCCCATGATAATTCTCAGTACTCTGTGGTGGGAAACTTGGTACCTTTGAATTCAGTATACCAGTATTCAAATCTTATATCCATTATTTTCTGGCTGTAGGAACATGGGTGAGTCATGGAATGTATGGAATGCATGGAATGTACACACACTCATAGACAGCACAAGATCTAATAGACTTTTGGTGGATTGAGCACCCAGAGCATAGTTGCCTAACAGGTTCATGCTTGTTGGCTCTGCTGTCCTGTGGGTCTGCTTCTGGTTCCTAGATCTGGGTTGCTGGCTAAACTGAATGCTGCTGATGCACCACGACTGCATTCAATGCCCGGGCTTCCTGCTCATTCTCTCCACACCCTCTTTTAAACTATACTCAGTTCAACTCTTATGATATAAATACAATTTTCAAGGACCATAAACATCATTATATCATAAACAATTTATAGCCACACCTACTATTCCAGTATCCTCCCTCCAGTTGTTCCAATAGACACAACTACACTCTACAACTGATTAAAAGCAGAATATTATACACACTACCAACAAAATGAGGTGATGATCCATCATAATGACTAACTGATTTCAACTGCAAAAAGTTAATTTTTACAGACTTCTGATGGAAAAATCTCATCCATATTCAGAGAAGGAACTTTGGACTTTAAATGCAGATCAAAGCTTATTACCACCAATTGTTAAAAGTCGTCTTATGTATTAAGTCATTTATTGCTCTCTTTTAATCTTAAAATTGATAAGTACTGAAAAACCCTGATTGTGCTGCTTGTTGTTTGATTTACTTATTTATGGCAGCTTTCAGTATTTTATTCTTAATTGAGAATTCTAAAATCTGACTAGTTTTTTATGTTGAAATCTCTTTCTTAGGGAAATCAATCATGGCTTGTTGAATTTCTTTTCCTGAGAAATTATGTGATATTTCTATATGATCTGTACAAACCTTTCAACTCTCAAGGAAATCATTGGTCTATATCCCTTTTTTCTCTAAGTAAATATTCGACATGTATTCTATAATATTCCTTCTAGTTCAGAAAGAAAATTAAATAATAGAATTGAAAAAAGCTAAGCCCCATTTGTCTTTTATTTGATGAATCTTAGGTCAAGTCAGGCTCAATGATTTGCCCAATGTTAGAGAGGTGAGACTTCAACGAAGAACTTCTGAATTTTTGTGTAGTGGTCTTGCCACAATTCTGGAATAAAATATTCAACATACACATAGAAAACTCTCATATTTTGCAAAAATATCTAGAGCTAATTTATGAAACAAATGGTTTGTGGGTTACATATATATTTACAAAAATATATGCATATATATAAATATAAATAGGTATTTATTAATCATGAGGAGCTTTCATGAATTCTTGGGGGGGGTGTAAGGCAAATGGGGCTAAGTGGCTTGCCCAAGGCCACAAAACTAGGTAATTATCTAGTTTCTGAGACTGGATTTGAATCTAGGTACTCCTGAATCCAAGACTGGTGCTTTATCCACTATACCACCTAGCTGCACTGATCATGAATTCTTAAATAATAAATCATGATATAGGTTTCCAGGATGTTGCAAAGATGGTTGTATGAAGACAGCATGCTCCAGGAGCTTAGCCTTATATGAAGATAAATGAACTCTCTATGCAGAAATTAAAGGTTCAAATACTACCAAATACAGAGCAAAACAAGTTCTCAACTTTAGACAGCAGGGAAGATTTTCAGTAAACATCTTTCTCTTGGGGGAGTGGGGAATAGAGCCCAGGTATTTGGGAAAGTGGGAAAGTCAGCAGGAGTCTGCTAGATAGAAGGTCCAGGCTCAGCTAGATTAGGCCAGCAGGGCAGGTAGCAACCCCAGATAAAGTCTGGGTCCTAGGAACACTGTGGCAAAAGAGACCAAAATGTGGACATAGAGGTGGAAAGGAACCTCTGCATACTAAATACATTTTCAGGCAATAAGTCAGGAACCAGAGCCCAGTTCCAGCTCATAGGTCTATGGACTATACTTCTACAACCCAGGAGCTCAACTGTCAAAATTAGCAAAAATACGAAAAAGAGTACTATCCATAGAAAGCTGTTATTCAGATAGAGCTGATAAAAATGCTACCTTGGAAGAACAATATGATGACAAATTACCTACATGTGTCTCAAATGAATTTTATGAAATGGATTCAAATCCATAACTTCCTGGAAAAGATAGAAAAATATGTTAAAAACTAAAGAAGAGAGGAAGAAGAAAAATGAAAGAAAAAGAAATGTGAAGCATACAGAAGAATTATGAAAAAATTTCTTGAAGACCTGGAATTCTTTAAAAGTAAAAATGATCAACTGGAAAAAAAGAATGCTGTTTATGAAAAAATAAAATCTTCCACCTGGAATGTTATACAGTTTATTTAAAAGTAAAATGAACCAACTGAAAAGGATACACTAAAAATAGCTGAAAAAAATAAAACCCTAAAAATTAGAAATGGACAAACAGAAACTAATGATTCTATGAGACATCATAATTCCATGAAGCAAAATAAAAAAAAACTGAAAAAATGAAGAAAATATAAAGTACCTTTCAGAAAAAAAAAAAACAAATGATCTGGAAAAATAAAGGAGAGATAATTTGCAAATTATTGGTCTACTCAATGTCTAGATAAGAAAAGAACCTGATTAATATCTTTTAACAAATTTTCATGGAAAACTGTACTAATATACAAGATCAAAAACATAAAATGTACTTGAAATAACACAAAACACCTTCAGGAAAAATACCTCAGAAACATATCTTCAATGACTATCATAGCCACATTCCAGCACACTCAACTAAAAGGGAAATAATTCAAGCAGCCAAAAAGAAGCAATTTTAATAAAAGAAAGTACAACCACAATTACACAGAATGTATCAACTTCAGCATCAAAGGATTGGCGAAACTGGAATATGATACTTTGGAGAGCAACAGTTCTTGAATTTCAACCAAAAATTAACTTCCATGCAAAATTCAGCATATTCTATTAGAAGAAAGGAAGAATTTTCAATGAAATACAAAGCTTCTAAAATTTTCTGATAAAAATACCAGAACTAAACAGATAATTCTATCTTTAAATACAAGATTCATGAGATGCATGTAAAGCGAAATGTAAAGGGAAAATATAAGCGGTTAATAGACAAAGTACATGGCCACGAGGAGTTCCTCCTGAGAGTCACTGAGACCTGGGACAACAGGAATGTCCATACCAGAGTACTCTGACCTCAAGAAAGAGCTCTGGCCTTTCTCTCTCTTTGATCTCCTGCCTTTCATCCTTATCTTGTTGAATATTCTCAGAGAGGAGCTTTTGTCCTTATCTCTCTGCCTTTCATCCTTATCTTGTTTAAGATTCCACATATTCCAGGATACACACCTTCTGTGGCATGCCCCTTACCCTTTCACAGTGCCTGGAGATGAGGAATGCTGATACAGGGGGACTAGGCTTATATGTACCCTTACTCAACTATGTGAGTCAGAGATGTAGCATTTACCTGCAATAAACTCCTTGCTTATCTCTCACTGGCTGACTTTCATTTTTGAACATGTGGGTCATGTCTGGAGGCACCCCAAAGAGCTGTGTAAATTAGGCTGATGCCCAGGTGCCGAGAGTGGAATGCAACAGAAGTGTCATCCAAACAGGATCTAAAGGTAAGGGCAGGAAAGAGAACCAGGACATTGTTGGTAGGACAAGAAGAAAGTGAAAGTACCTTCGCTACTTGAGTAGGTGGGGAAGATGGGGAATATGTTCCATGGTTAAGCCAGAGGAAAGTGAAATTTGGGCCAGACAGTTATACAAAGTTATCAAAAAACAAGGGATTACTATACAACTAAAAGATTTATGGACATTCGTTGAAAAAATACAGACTATATCACCATGGGTCCAGAATATAGAAATAACAAAAGAAAAATGGCAGGTAATAGGGGAACAGATGACAGCGTATGAACAAGAATGTCCTTCATACTTACAAGAATTAGATTTTTAGTATCTTTTCCATAGTAAAGAACTCCTTCAGTAGCTCTCAGCGGCTGAAATAGCAGTTTGCTGCAGAAAGTTGAATCAAAAATTAAGCTGTGGTGTTTGAAAAGGGGGAAGATTGTCACAATACTACTAGGGATTTAATAGATAGAGGAGGTGGAGAATATCCAAGACAACAATAATACCATAAGGCAGGAAAATTAGTGAAAGGGATTGAAAAAGTAATCATGGCATTAGGAGGGCCAACAGTGCAAGGTATGTCAGAATTATCTGGTCTAGATCCAGTCAATAACATTGCTAATAACCTCGCCATAATGGGCTGAGTATGCATAGGAAAAGGATAAGCTTTCCTTGTAGCTACAGATAAAAATTCCTCACTGACCTTGACCAATTATTCTCCAGATGTAAATAACATAACTTGTATAAACTGTGTAGCCATAACTTGTTTGGGACCATGTCTCTCTATTGGGAGTCACATATTTATTGTGACTAGACCTCATGCCTTCACGATACTTAAAGCAAATGATTGGTTTAGAACTAAGAGTGATCATATCTTCAGCCTTTTGAATGATCATATGAGGTCAATTCAAACTCATTCCAAAAGATGTATTTCTTGTGTTCTTTTGGGCATTACATTACTGGGAGAAGCCACTGTGGCCTCTACAGCCCTTGTTATGTCAATATCTAATACTCAGAATTAAATAGTTTAATCACAGGGCTTACAAGAATTAATGCGGAATGTTTCAGTGGGATTTAAACACCAACTTCAGGTAGGTGAGCAATTTTATAAAGCATTATATCAATTGCAGAAAGCCATTATGTTTTTGGGAGAAGAAATACAATATTTGCAATTACAACAAAGGTTACAGTGTGATTAATAGATATAATCAATATTGTTTGACCAAAGCACAATATAATGAATCTCAATTAGAATGGAATTTTATCAGGGCCCAGATATATGGATTGAGTATGGAAAATGTTACATTAGTATTGTCAAAATTAGCCCAAATAGCTGATTATATTGACCAGGCAGAAGATTCTGATCTATGACATAATCAGGTTTCAGATAAGCTGATTCAGTTCTTTCATACTCAATATGGTGGTCTGTTGCATGTATTGTTACCTTATATATTGTTTGGTTTTGGACTTTTATTATTTTGCTTGTGTGTGCCCCTTGTGATGCAAGTCCTCATCTCATGCATAAGAAAGGTTTTGAATGATGTTTTGTGTTTATCCTCCAAGACAACCCTTTTCTAGGAATCTATAGGGCACTTTGTGCTTAAACAAGACAGGGAAATTCTAAGGGGTTAGTAGAGTATGTGGCCATGAGGAGTTCATCCTAACAGTCATTGAGACCTGGGACAACAGAAATTTCTATACCAGAGTGCTCTGAGCTCAGGAAGGAGCTCTGGCCCTTCTCTCTCTCTGATCTCCTGCCTTTCATTCTTATCTTGTTGAATATTCTCAGGGAGGAGCTTTTGTCCTTATCCCTCTGCCTTTCATCCTCATCCTGTTTAAGTGTCTCAGGAAGGAGTGTTGGTCCTTTTCCTTCTGCCTTTCATCCTTATCTTGTTTAAGATTCCACATATTCCAGGATACACACCTTCTGTGGAATGCCCCTTACACTTTCACAGTGCCTGGAGATGAGGAATGGTGATACAGGGGGACTAGGCTTATATATACCCTTACTCAACTAAGTGAGTCAGAGATGTAGCATTTACCTGAAATAAACTTGCTTATCTCTCACTGGCTGACTTTCATTTTTGAACATGAGCTGTGTAAATTAGGCTGATGCCCAGGTGCCCAGAGTGGAATGCAACAGGAAAAACCAATAGTCAAGAACATTAAAGTATATAACCCCACAAAGGAAGGAAACAATTATAAATTTTGAGAATTGTATTTCTCTTAGGATAATGAAAAAGTTGAATATAGTTCAAGTGATTCTACTTAGAGAATATGGGTACAAATGAGCTATGAAGCAATGTTGATTGTGAGGATAGTAGCCCAGAATATTAGAGGGAAGGAGAGTGCTTAGAGACTCCATTTATAATTAAATTATGAAGTGATCTTTTGTTATTTCATACTTTTCTTAAGGAGGAGTGTAGAATCATAGAAATAGAAGGTGGAAGGTTATTTAGAAGGGTTGGACATAAATAGATTACAAAGTAACCTTTTTTAAAATAAAGATTTCATTTATTTTGAGTTTTACAATTTTCCCCCCATTCTTTCTTTCCTACCCCCCCACCCTGCATGGAAGGCATTCTATTAGTGTGTACATTGAATCCATGTTATACATTGATCAGAGTTGAATGTGATGTCAGAGAAACTATATTCTTAAGGAAGAAAAATAAATTATGAGATAGTTAAATTACATAATGATATAAGGATTTTTTTTTATTCCAAGTTGATAGTAATAGTCTTTGGTTTTTGCTGAAAGTTCATAATTCTTTCTCTGGATACAGATTTTATTCTCCATTGCAGATAGCCCAAAATTGTCCCTGGTTGTTGCACTGAAGGGATGAGCAGGTCCATCAGGTTAGATCATCACCCCTCATGTGGCTGTTAGGGTGTCCAATGTTATTCTGGTTCTGCTCATCTCACTCAGCATCAGATCACGCAAAACTTCCCAGGCTTCCCTGAATTCCCATCCTTCCTGGATTCTAAATGAATAATAGTGTTCCAGGACATATATATTCCACAGTTTGTTAAGCCATTCCCTAATTGAAGCAGATTCATTTAATTTCCAATATTTTGCCACCACAAAAAGGGCTGCTATAAATATTTTTTACAAGTGATTTTTATACCCTTTTTCATTATCTCTTCAGGGTATAAACCTAGTAGTTGTATTGCTGGGTCAAATGGTATGCATATTTTTGATGCCCTTTTGGCATAATTCCCAAATGCTTTCCAGAAAGTTTGGATGAGTACACAGCTTCCCCAACAATGTATTAATATGTCACATTTCCCACATCCATTCCAACACTGATCATTGTCCTTTCTGGGAATATTGGCCTGTCTCAGAAGTATGAGGTGGTACCTCAGAGATTCTTTAATTTGCATTTCCCTTAAAATTAATGATGTAGAGCAATTTTTTTTATGATTATGGATCACTTTGATGTTGTCAGCTGTAAATTGCAATTTGGCTTTGCCCAAATGTCAATTGGGGAATGGCTTGGGATTTGTTTGAAAATTTGACTCAGTTCTCTGTATTTTTTTTTGAAAGTCCTTTGTCAGAAATACTACTTGCAATAAATTGTTTCCCAATTTGCTACATTTCTTTTGATCTTGGTTACAGTGGTTTTGTCTGTGCAAAAGCTTTTTAATTTAATGTAGTCAAAATCATCTAGTTTTTTGTGAATGATGTTCTCTATCTGTTCCTCTATCTGTTTACCTTTCCATAGATCTGACAGATAAACTACTCCTTGATCTCCTAGTTTGCCTATAAATGTTGTTTTTTATATCTAAATCCTACATCTATTTGGATCTTATCTTGACATGGGTGCAAGGTGTTGGTTTAATATAAGTTTCTTCCATACTAACTTACAATTTCCTCCATAGTTTTTATCCAAGAGAGAGTTTTTATCCCAATAGCTGGACTCTTTGGGTTTATCAAACAGTACATTACTATAATCATTTTCTGCTATTACACCTAGTCTATTCCACTGATCCATGACTCTATTTCTTAGCCAATATCAGACAGTTTTGAGGATCAATGCTTTATAAAATAATTTTGGATCTGGTAAGGCTAAGACACCTTCTTTTGCACATTTTTTCATTGAATCCCTGGAAATTCTTGACTCTTTAGTCCTATCTATAAATTTACTTGTAACATTTTCTAAGTCATTAAAGTAATAATTTGGAATTCTGATTGGAAGGGCACTAAACAGGTACTTTAGTTTTAGTAGAATTGTCATTTTTCATTATGTTAGCTCGACCTATCCATGAAAAGTTGATGTTTACCCAGGTATTTAAATCTGATTTTAATTGTGTAAAAATAATTTTGTAATTGTTTTCAAACAGTTTTTGAATCCACCTTGGCAGGTAGACTCTAAGGTATTTTATTTTTCTGAGGTTACTTTGAATGGGATTTCTTTTTCTAGCTCTTTCTCCTGCATCTTGATAGTCATATATAGAAATGCTGAGGGTTTATGAGGGTTAATTTTATATGCTGCTATTTACTAAAGTTGGTAATTACTTCTGCTAGTTTTTAGGTGACTTTTCGGGATTCTATAAATATATCATTGTATCATCTGCAAAGAGTGAGAGTTTTGTCTCCTTCTTCACTATTCTAATTCCTTGAATTTCTTTTTCTTCTCTTAGTGGTGATAATGGGCATCCCTTTTTCACCCCTGATTTTATTGGGAATGTCTCAAGCTTATCCCCATTGTATATAATGCTTGTGGATAGTTTCAGATATATACTGCTTTTATTCTAAGGAACAAACCATTTATTCCTACACTCTCAAATGTTTTTATTAGGAATGGGTGCTTTATTTTGACAAAAGCTTTTTCAGCATTTATTGATAAGATCATATGAATTCTGATAGGTATGAGATTGATATAATAAATTATACTAAGAAATTTCCTATTATTGAACCGACCCTGCATTTCTGGGACAAATCGTATTTGATCATATTGTATTAACCTAGGGACAAATTGCAATCATTTTTCTAAAATTTTATTTAAGATTTTTGCTTTAATATTCATCAGGGAGATAAATATATGAATTTCTTTCTCTGTTTTAACTCTTACAGGTTTAAGTAATTTGTTTTACTTCTTTATTTTTTAAAATCCAATTGACAAGAGGTTTAGCAATTTTATTTATATTTTTATGAAAACAACTTTTGTTTGTATTTATAATTCAACATCTTTTTTGCTTTCACTTTTATTAATTTCTCCTTGTTTTTTAGAATTTCTAATTTTGTATTTAATTTTGAAATTTGAATTTGAACTTTCTAATTTTTTAGATACATATTTAGTTTACTGACTTTCTCTTTCTTTAATTTATTCATGTAAATATTTAAAGATATAATATATCTCCTGACAGTTGCCTTGAGTGAATCCAATGGGTTTTGGTATGTTATTTCATAATTGTCATTATCTAGGAAAAATGGTTTATTCTTTTTGGACCATAAAGTTTGACCAGTTGTTGTAAGGGTCAACAGAAAAGCGGAGGGGAAATGGGCTATGGTTTTTGTGGTTTTTTTAACTCTGCTTCAGCTTCTGTAATTCTGTTTTTCCTTCTCTTCCTCTCTCTCTCTCTCTCTCTCTCTCTCTCTCTCTCTCTCCCCCTCTCTCCCTCTCTCCCTCTCTCTCTCTCTCTCTCTCTCTCTCTCTCATAGAGAGTTAGGAACTGCTCCACTTCTTGCAAGAACTGAATTAAATTTTAACACTTTGCTGTCACTTTGAGAGGACTCTGAGTAGTAATTTTGGGTTAGGGTCTCAATACTACAGAAAGCTCTGGGGGCTCATTGTGACTGGTGGTCTTGAGGATAGATGACCCCTGACTCAACTCAAGGGCAGGTGGCTGTTTAGTGTTTTGTTCCCACACTACTTGATGCTGGTCCTGGAGTCTCCCCGTCCCTGAGACAACGGACTCAAAGCAGAGTAACTCAGTGGAAGCAAAGAGCAGGAATGGATTCAAATAATGTCCCTGAAGGAAATCCAGCCAGTGGAGTTGCAGTCAGGCAACTTATACACACATAACCCAGAGGTAAGCAATCTAATGAGCCAAAAGGGAAACTGACTCATCAGAATGAGGGGCACTGGAGGGTGACTGCTGGTGGGTGGGTGACCCCCACTATGAGCCTAGTAGGGAGATTAGGACAATTCATTGAGTCACAGACTCGGAGTTGCCGGCAATGGTGATGGACCTTGTGCTAAATTATGGGACAAATCTGAAGTTAAAGCTGCAGCAGGGCATTAGGAAATACAAAAGAACAGTCCATTAGGCAGCTGGCTGCAAGAGTGGGACCAATCACCAAAATATCAAAGAAAGGATAAGAGAAAAGCTAATTAAATATTGCTGTTTCATATAGGTTGATAAAAATTTAGGTGGTGGAGTAATTTGGCCCGAATATGGCCCTGCCGAAGATTGGGTATGTCAAAGGTTGAATTTATTTGTAAATGACAGGGACCCACCTGAGCCCTGAAAGAGGGAGAAAAATGAGGAAAAGGGGTTCTACCTCATCCATGGGACCCCCCTGCCCTCCATCCCTATGCATCTTTACCATTGGGCATTTGTTTAGCAGAAACATCAAGCCCCATCCCTTTTCTCTAGACAGGAGCATGAAATGATTTGCGGCAGAAGGGATTAGAGTCCCGGGAGAAGTGGCAATTTACTGAAAGGGAGGTAAAATATTTAGGTAGATCCCTCTCGGGTTGAAAGGATATGTGTGTGTGTAGATATAGATAGATAGATCTCTCTCTCTTTCTCTCTCTCTCTCTCTCTCTCTCTCTCTCTCTCTCTCTCTCTGTCTCTCTCTCTCTGCTATCTATACCCCCAAGCCTAAGAATAAGTAGGCTTGGAGGGAATTTCTAAGTTTGCAGGAGTTGAATCAACTCCTATACAAGGCCACTGTATGAATATTTATTAGAAGAAAGACCAAGATAGGATATTATGGAATGCAAAAGGTAAAGAGAGTTTTAATCACTTAAGAACTCTTTTGGTTTCTGCCCCTGTATTGTTGCTGCCTCCCCAGCCAAGCCATTCTGCTGATTCAGAAAAAGGGGTGGCTTTAGGGGTACTAGCATAAATAAGAGGAGGGCAGCGACACCTAGTGGCCTCTTTGTAGAAATTCGGTCTTTTTGTGAGCACTATTTTGAACCCAAAAGCTGGCAGGTGGTTAATGGACTCTCGCATATTAAAAGATGAAACAATTCTTTTAGAAAGGGATGACTTGATACTAACTCAGGATCATAACCAGAATCTAGCCGAGTTTCTGTCTGTTTCCCCTGAGGATTCTCAGCAATTAGAGCACAGCTGTTTGAAAGTTGTGAATTTTAAGACTAAAGTGAGAGAGGACTTACAGGAATCACGCATTCTAGGTGGGGAAGATTGGTTTGTATATGGATACTCGAGGGTGGTGGAAAGGAAAAGGATGAATGGATATGCTACAATAGATGGGAACAAAAATA
Organism: Macrotis lagotis; assembly: GCF_037893015.1. Lineage (NCBI taxonomy): Eukaryota > Metazoa > Chordata > Mammalia > Peramelemorphia > Peramelidae > Macrotis > Macrotis lagotis. The sequence goes on along the minus strand of NC_133660.1, from coordinate 66,109,062 downwards.
AAGTTGTTCAAGTGGGAGACCTTCCAAAAGGATGGTCTGTTCAGACTTGTGAACTGTGTGCAATGAACCAGGCATTAAAAGAATTGGAAAACATAGGAGGGGCTATCTATACTGATTCCAAATATGCTTGGGGAGTGGTACACATATTTGGGAAAATATGAGAGGAGGGAGGAATAATAAATACTAAAGGGAAAGATTTGACCCCTGATGCACTAATAAGAGAACTTTTAAATAATTTGTTTAAACTTCCTATTATTGCAATATTACATGTCAAAGGACATCAATCAAGGAACTCATTTGAAGCTAGACATAATCACCTTGCAGATGAGATGGCTCAAGCAACTGGGGAAGGAAAGCTTGGAGAACCAAAAGGTATCTTATTCCTAATATCAAAGATCCCTTCATACTTCTCTCCACCATCCTTTAATGATAAGGAAAAGCAGAGAATGTTAGACCTGGGGGCTAAGGAGTCTGATGAGGGGCGTTGCCATTTGACCCATGGACAGGAAGTGCTGAACAAAGCAAGTATGAGGCAAGTATTGCAGACTTTACATTAAGACAGTCATTGGGGAGTCCAGAATATGTGTGATGTGGTCTTAGCCAAGTATTTATCTCCTGGCCTCCATACTAAAGCCAGGCAATTGGTAAATGGTTGTCTCATTTATCGAAGGACAAATAGGGCTGCCCAATGCTGAATGACAGAAGGGGATAGCCCCTGAGAATTTGACCCTTTCAGAGCATACAGATGGATTTTACTAAGCTGCATCATGTCGGCCACCTCAAATACTTGTTAGTCATAATAGACCCATTTGACCTCCTGGCTAGAGGCCTTCCCTCTTTCAAGGGCAACTGTCCCCATGGTCAGCAAAATTCTACTAGAACAAGTATGCTATGGTATGGTGGATAGGATTGATTCAGATTAAGGGACACACTTAACCTCCAAGGTCCTCCAATCCATGGCTCAAGCCTTGGAAATTTCCTGAGAACTACATACTCCCTGGCATCCACCCTCCTCTGGCAATGTGGAAAGAATTAATCAGGAAATTAAGAGACAGTTAACAAAGTTGACTCTTGAGACACAGTTACCTTGGGCCAGATGTCTGTCCCTTGCATTGTTAAGGATCAGGACAAAGTCTAGACAGGACATCAGATTATCTCCTTATGAGATGTTGTATGGCCATACATTTGTTGGCCCAATTGAACAATGGGATCCTAGTTTAGATAATAAGGATAAGTTTGTCAGGGAATATATAAAGGCACTGGCCCAACATTTGAAAGATATTCAATGAAAAGGACTTATTGCACAGACACCTCCTTTAGGGTTTGCAGTCCACAAATTTGAACCAGGTGATTGGGTATTGATCCATACATGGAAGTAGAAGTTGACTCTGAATTGGAAAGGACTATTCCAGGCTCTCCTGACCTCAGACACTGCCATGCACACCCAAGATCAAGGTTGGACCAACCATACCAGAGTAAAAAAGGTTTGTGAATCCACCAAAAAGATGGACTGTGGACTCTGAACCCATGAATGAATTGAAACTGCATTTTAAGTGAGTATAGTACTAATGGACTCTCCAACACGTAACCCAGGAGGTGGAGGATTCCCGGTATTCTCCCCTTTGTTATAATTTTATTAACACTCTTTCCTTCCTAGCTGGTATAATTGTATATAATGTAAGGGATTTCCATATGGGACCCATTCCTGCATACAATTGCAGTGTCACTTCCTGGGGTTGGCCCCTTTGCTTTTCAGTGTCTGGTTATGACTTCAACTCTACATAAATGTGTTTCAGATATCACATTTTGAGAGGTGTCCCTCTTAAATCTTGGTTTATTATTTTATCAGGCCTCAGTTTTAGACACTTGCCTTGAAGAGGAAAACACTTTTCAGAACTTAATTCAAACCATTGCTAATACCTTTATTGTAACTAACTGTTGGATTTGTGGGGGCTCTCCATAATTGAGCACATGGCCATGGTGCTGGTTCCACTTGAACCTGTTTGGTTATTGAGCAAGAAGTCCTTAGTACATAGTGGAACTGGATTTTGGAATAAGAAGGAAGAACACCAGTGGCCACTGGCAAAATCCATGACGGAGATATTACCTTAACTAAACTGGGAAGGGACTTGACTTAGGACAAAGTAGTTGAAGATGAACTTTCTCTGCTAAGGTAGTGGAAATAACAATTAATGCCAGATTGAGGGAGGTACCAGACCCTTGGGATAGGACCCATGTACAATGTAATGATGGCACCTGGGTTAGATGTCATATTGGCAAAATGGATAAGAATCATTGTCAATATATACTCAGTTGAGTGGGAAGGTGTAAAGGTGACCAATATATAGCAGAATGTAAAAAGTATAAGCAGAACAATGTTCCCTTGATTACTCAGCTCCAAAATTGGAGATGGGCAAATGACAGTGGATGGTAAGGGTTATTTATTACATTTGTGGAGTGTCCAAAATAGAGGTGGAGAAACTTTCATTGGGAGATGTAGCTGGGATTAAGGGCCACAATTGTGGAAATGCCAGTACAAAAATAATGGGCAGATGAGGTGTGACAGAGGCTCTCTAGGGGATCAAGCTATGCAGTATTACCCTGTAACAGAGTATAATCAGAGCAATATTTTCCAGAAAAAAGAATCCGGCTCTAAAAGGGCATTATTGGGTATGTGGGCAAACAGCCGATACACACCTACCTCTAAATTGGATAGGGATCTGCTATATAGGATTAGCTAGACCTCAGTTATTTTTCCTCCCAGATCAAATAGGAAGCTCTTAAGGTGTTCAATTATATGATGACATAGGAAAACAGAAACAGAGTATGGATATTTCTCTAATGATAACTGGAAATGCTAATGGTTGGGGGAATGCCTGGTCCCCAAAAAGGATGATTAAGGAGTATGGCCCTGCTATTTGGCACAACATGGGATTTGGGAATACAGGACACCAATGTATATGTTAAATAGAATCATTAGACTTCAGGCTGTAGTGGAAATTATAACTAATCAAATGGTAAAGGCTATGGACTTATTGGCAGAGGAGATCACCCATACTAGGGAAAATGTATTACAACACCAATTAGTGCGAGATTATCTGTTGTCTGAGGAAGGGGGTGTTTTTGGAAAGTTGAATTTGTCCACTTGTATGAAAATTGATGACAATGGAAAATTGGTGAAGGAGATCACCACATAAATTGGAAAAATAGCCTATGTCCCTGTCTAGACTTGAAACTCTTCCTTCAATACTTCATGGTGGGCTTGGTTCATAGGGAGCTTGTGGCATCAATTAGTGTTGAACAGGGTTTTAGTATTAGGAATCTTGATAATCCTCCCTGCCTATATACCATGCATGATATGGTTGGTTACTAGTACAATTCATAAAATCCTCCCTCAAATACTTTTGGCTGAAGACCAAGTCCAAATGCTGATGTTAAGGAGAGAAGGTGGGACTCCTGTTAGCTGAGATAGTGGAGGTGAAGTAATTGAATAGCATTGTGAGGAGTTATTCCAAAAATTCAATCAGAACATGGGATAGAATGGATGAAAATTTATCAGAGAATATAAGAAATAAGAGGAGGGATTGTGAGGAGCAAAAATGCTGATTTTTCAGAAACATAGTACTAAATTAGTCTAAGCCATAGGCCTCAGTTTCTCAGGTTCAAAAATCAGGTGAGTGTGAGAACCCGGACCTCTGGCTAGAAAAATTATGTCACCCTAACCATATAATGTGTAAACAAAGATAGACTCTCCTGGGAAAGCATAGGTATACTTCACTTCTCCTTAGACCATCAAGTTTGACCAATTGTTGTAAGAGTCAGCAGAAAAGAGGAGGGGACATGGGTTGTGATTTTTGTGGGGTTTTTAACTATGCTTCAACTTTTGTAATTCAGCTTTTCCTGCTCTCTCTCTCATAGAGAGTTAGGAACTGCACCACTTCTTGCAAGAACTCAATTAAATTTTAACTCTTTGCTGCCACTTTGAGAGGACTCTGAGTAGTCATTTTGGGTTAGGGTCTCAATACCCTGCACAATTATTAGGTTTTTATGCCATAGCACATGGCCAATTTTTGTATAAATGGCATGTACTGCAAAGAAAAAGGTATATTCCTTTCTATCCCCATTCAATTTCCTACTTAAGTCTATCATATCCAGTTTTTTCCTAACAATCTATTTACCTCCTTAACTTCTTTCTTGTTTATTTTATTATTTGATTTATCTCGATCTGACAGCAGGAGTTTGAGGTCTCCCACTAGAAGAGTTTCTCTGTCTATGTCTTCCTGTAGTTCTGTCATCTTCTCCTCTACGAATTTGGATGCCATCCCATTGCGTGTATATATATTCAGTATTGAAATCATTTTATTATCTATCGTTCCTTTTAAGAGGAAATAGTTTCCTTCCTTATCTCTTTTAATGGTATCTACTTTTGCAGGTGCTTTGTCTGAGATAAGGATTGCTACCCCTGCTTTTTTCACTTCAGCTGAAGCAAAATATATTTTGCTCCAGCCTTTTATCTTTATTCTATATGTAACTCTCTGCTTCAAATCATTTTCTTGTAAGCAGCATATTGTAGGATTCTGATGTTTAATCCATTTTGCTATTTGCATACATTTTAGGGGAGAGTTCATCCACTGCATTCAAAATTATAATTACTAACTCTTTATTGCCCTCCATGCTATTTTCCTTCTGTTTGCATTTCCCCCCCTCCCCCCTTATCCCCCAATATTTTCTTTCTGAATATCACCCCCCTTCATTGTCTTTGCCCTTGTATATTCACCCCAACCCCTTTCTTTCTCCTTTTCCTTTTTCACTTGCCTTCCTTCTGTTAGTTTCCTTTTTTCTCCTGCTCACTTTCTCCATGCCTCCTCCCCTTTTCCCCTTTTAGTACATGAAAGGCTAGATATTTTTAAAGTTAATTGAGTTGGTGTGTAAGTTAACTTTAAGCCAAGTCTGAAGAGAAGAAGATTTGGGTGTTTCTCATCTCCTCCCTTCTTCCCCTCTATTATCATAGATATTTTGTACCTCTGAATATAATGAGATTGATTCCCTTCAATCCCTTCGCTCCTACTGTCTCCTTCCTGTCTGCCTTTTTAAGGAGTTAGCATTTTTAAATTATTCTATCTGAGTCATAGAAAATACCGAGTATCTATCAGAATAACAATTCTCAAGAATTGTAACTCTGTCAGATAGAATCTAGCTAAGTATATTCGATCTGACAGAGTTACAATTCTTGAGAATTATTAGAGTTTTTCTGCCAAGTAGGGTTATAGCCAGTTTCATGCCATTGGATAGTAGTTTAATGAATAAGTCTTGAATGTCCATCACTTCTGGCTAGGTATATTCTCTCTGTTAGAGTTACAATTCTTGAGTTATGAGAATCTTTTTCCCATGCTGGTATATAGCCAGTTTCAACTTATTGACTAGCAGTTTTTTTCTCTTTACCCCCCCCCCCCCCTTTTTGTAAACTTTTCATGTGTCTCTTGAACCTCCTGTTTGATGTCCAAATTTTCTATTTAGCTCTGGTCTTTTTATCAGGAATTTTGTGGATTCTTCCATTTCCTTAAATTCTCATCTTTTTCCCTGAAAAAGAAGGTTCAGCTTTGCTGGACAGTGAATTATTGGCTCCATTCCAAGCTCCCTTGCTCTTCAGAATATCTCATTCCAGGCCCTTCTATCCCTTAATTTTAATGCAGCCAGGTACACATTATTCTTATTATGGTTCCTTGATATTTAAATTGTTTCTTTCTGGCTGTTTTCAGGATTTTCTCTTTTATCTGATACTTCTGGAATTTAGCCACAATATTGCTTGGTATTTTCATTTTGGTATCTCTTTCTGAACGGGATCAATTTATTCTTTCAATAATTACTTTGCCCTCTGGATGCATGATATCAAGGCAATTTTCCACCACTATATCCTGTAATTTTAAGTCCATGCTTTTTTTCTCTTCAATGTTATCAGGAAGTCCAGTAATTCTCAGGTTGCCCCTCTTCAATCTATTCTCGAGGTCAGTGGTTTTGCTGATGAGGTACTTTACATTTTCTTCTATTTTTTTCTATTTTTGATTTTGTTTAACAGGCTTTTGGTGTTTCATGAAGTCATTAGTTTATGCAGTCTCCATTCTTTTTTTTTTTTTAGAGAGGAGTTTTCTTCAATTACCTTTTGCCAGTCCTTTCACAATTGGTCAATTCTGTTTTTGAAAGAGCTTTCCATTAGAGCAATTGTGGTTTTCAGAGAATTATTTTCTTTTTACATTTGCCCAGTTGAGGATCTGAGAGATATTCTCATTTTTTGTTTGTCCAATTGTATTTTCCAAAGATTTGTTTTCTTGTTGGAAGGTGTTAATCTTCTCTTGGATTTCTTTTCCCAACTTTTCCAACTTATTTTTAAAGTCCTTCCTTATTTCTTCAAGGAAGTCTTTCTGTGCTGGAGACCAGATCATATTCTCCTCAGAGGTTCTAGGTCTCTCTGAGTTAGGGTCTTTTCCTTCCAAGAATTTTTCTATACTGACCTGTCTTCATTTCACTGAGACCATGAGTTGGGGAATGGCTGGCTCACAGAAGTTTGGTGTTGAGATGCCTAGATGCTTTACTCACTGAATGCAATATCTCCAGCTGTCCAGTAAGGGGTGCTAGAGGATTTGCTCACTGAGTACAATTTTTCTGGCTAGCCAGTAGCAGGTGCTGGTTGCTTTCTCTGGAGTGTCTGCGACCTTGAATGAGGTATTCTCCCTTAGCCTGGAGGGAATGATTGAAGCTACTAAATAATTTTTTCTTCATTCAATGGTGGGATCTATGCTGGGGTGAGGTCATTCCTCTCCCTACTGTCAACTGAGTTGGTTCTTCTGCTTACACACCTGTGCCTGGGACAGAAGTAGTCTGTAATTGTGTTTGTTCTGGGAAGAGAACTCAGCTGCAATGGAGGCATAGACTCCAAGTTCCTCAGACCAGAGGAGCCCAGGGATGATGTCCCCAGCTCTCCTGTACTGGAACTCTCCCTGCAGCCCTGTAGGCAAGCTCCAGAGGGTCAGCACCAACACCAATGCCTCTGCTCCCTAGTTGACCCAAGTCACTCTGGTGGAACAGGCTCTAGTCCTGCTGATCAAGCAGGTCTAGCTCTCAGGCCCTCAGGCACCTGGGGCTCCAGCCCTGCAGCTAATCAGTCTGATCTGCAGCTGGTCTTCCCTCTGTTCCTGGAGTCACCCAGGACCATGGAAAATAAATCCTGAGGTAGTTATTGTTTCTCCTGGCTTTTCTTTCTGGGTTTTGTGGATTGGATTTCTGTTAAGAGGTTTGTTTCATATCATAGATGGGGAAAGATCAGGAGACTTTAGAACTGTGCCTGCCTTCTCTCTGCCATCTTGGCCAGAAGTCTGCTTGACTTGCAAGTTTTCACTTCTTTCAAAGTGGTATTTTGTAAGGAGAAGTGTTTACTACTTTCCTGACTGTAGTCCTTGACTGTGAGTGATTAGTAGCACTCTCTGTCTTACCCTGGGACTACTACTCAGAACTGCAACCTGGATTTGTGGAAGGTCAAAGCAACAGTATCCAACTTCAGTGGGAGCAAACAGTCCTCTAGTCCATTAGTATTTTGATTTTTGAGACAAGGTTTTATTTTACAAATTATAAGAACTAATCGATAGTTTGGTAAATATTATCTATAAATTTTGTCTGCTTCGAACTATTTTTTTACTGAAATTCTTGTGGTCCATTCTGTCCACTCTGATTATTCGATTGACACACAATAGCTTTGATCTTTTTTTTCTGAATTCTAATTGTTTATATTTTTGACCATTTACCAACTAGTGGATAGATCTTATTTTTATAAATTTAATTCTATTCATTATATAATTGAGGATGAAGTCAAAGAAAGTTGCTAAAAGAGGTTTTCCCAGCTTTTTATTTTCCTTCTAATTTTTGCTAAATTCATTTTTTGTGCTAAATCTTTTTAATGCAATCAAAACTATCTATTTCATTTTTTGCAGTCTTCTCTATCTCTTGTTTGGCCACATACACTTCCCTATTCCTTAAGCATGTACATTTTCTCATGCTCTCCTAATTGACTTATGATATCACCTTTTCTGTCTAAATTATCCATTTTTATGAATACCTATTTTCTTCCCAACTGTTTTCTGATTTTCCTAGAAATTTTTGTCAAGTAGTGAATTCTAATCCCAAAAGTTTGAACTTTTTATATCATCAAACATTAGATTTCTATTATTATTTATTGCAGGGTATTGTGTATAAATCTGTTCCCTAGATATAACACTGTTTCTTAGCCAGTACAATACTGTTTTCATGGTTACTATAATATAATAAAGTTTAAAATATGGAAGTTATAGGATACATTTTTCCCCATTGATTGCCTTGATTGCCCTGATCTTTTCGTGCAGGTGATTTTTGTTATTATTTCTCCTAATTCCATGAAATAGATTCTTTGATTGGTATAACTTTGAAAAGTACATTAACACTAGCACAGTCACCAATTATATAATATTCACTCTGCCTAGCAATGAGTAATAAATATTTTCTAACAAATTTTATTTGTGTGAAATTGTTTTGTATTAGTATTTATATAACTCCTCATTTTGACTTGTCAGATAGACACTCAAGTATTTCATTTTATGAAGCTTTTTTAAGATATAATTTCTCTTTTATCACTTGTGTTGGCTTTGGTTTGGTAATAAATAAAAATGCTGTTAATTAATGGAAGCTAATTTTATAACCTGCAACTTTACTTAAGTTATTAGTTTTTTATAATTGCATGTAAAGTGTGGATGTCAATAGGATGAATTCTCACATAGAAAGGAAGTGGATTGCAGCATGGAATCAAAATGAAAATTCTTCAATATGAAGCAGAAAGTTATATATGTAATAAAAGTAAAAGACTGGATCAGAATATATTGCTCCTCACCTGAAGTAAAAACAACAGCAAAAATAGGGTAGTTATCCTGATCTCAGACAAAGCAACAGCAAAAATAGATCTAATTAAAATAAACAAAGAAGGAAGCTGCATCTTCCTAAAAGGTGATTAAAAGCACAATGAAGTAACATCAATACTAAACATATATTCATCAAATGGTATAGCATCCAAATTCTTAGAGAAATCAAATGAGTTACAAAAAGAAAAAGATGTAACTCCTTTCTCTCAAAATGAAATAAAACCAACCAAAAAAATAAAAAAACACTTATGAAAGTAAAAGAAATTTTAGAAAAGTTAGATATGATACATCATTGAAAAAAACTGAATGGGAATAGGAAAGAATATACCTGTGGTGAATGGCATTTTCTATTGGGGAATAACCATCTCACACTCAAATACAGAAAGGCAGAAATATTGAATGCATCCTTTATATATATATATATATATATATATATATATATATATATATATATATATATATATAATGGCAAATTTTGAAAAACTAACTTTAGGTGTAATTGAAAAAAGAAAATAATTACAAAAAAGAAATTGTAGTTATCATCTTTTCATATAGAATAGTAAATAATTTACCCTGTCTCTTAAAAATTATCTTTCTTGTTTCCCTTTTTTACTTCTTCTCTTGAGGTTTTCATTTGCAAATCAAATCCTGTATTCAGCCCTGCTGTTCATGAAGAATGTTTGAAAGTCCTCTATTTCAGTAAATATCTTATGCTTTCTCTTGACAGATTATAATTTGGAGGAGACAGGTAATTAATTGTAATATCTTCTCTTACATCTTTTGGAATCCTATGTTCCGAGCCCTCTACCTCTTTAATATGATAGCTTCTAAATATTCTGTGTTTCTGACTATCTCTTTGGTATTTGAATGGCTGCTATGTTATTTGACAATACTGTTGTGGAAGTTTTTGTTTTGATATCTGTTTCAGGAGAAAATCAGTGGATTCATTTCACTTTTAGTTTATCCTCTAGTTCAAGGATATCAGAGAACCTTTACATGAAACATTCTGGAAATATGGTGTATAGATCCTTTCTTTGATTAAGTAATTCATATAGTCTAATAATTCTTAAATTTTTTTCTCCTCATTGTATTTTCCAGGTCAAATAGATTTTCAAGTTTTATTCTATTTATTCAATATTAATGTTTCTTTTTTTAAAATTAATTTTTATTAAAGATGTTATTTGAGTTTCACAATTTTCCCCCATCTTGCTTCCCTCCTCCCACCCCCCCACAGAAAGCACTCTGTCACTCTTTACTTTGTTTCCGTGTTGTACCTTGATCCAAATTGGGTGTGATGAGAGAGAAATCATATCCTTACGGAAGAGAAGAGAAGTCTAAAAGGTGACAAGATCAGACAATAAGATATCTGTTTTTTTTTTAAAGTAAAGGGAATAGTCCTTGCACTTTGTTCAAACTCCACCACTCCTTATCTGGATACAGCTGGCACTCTCCTTTGCAGACAGCCCAAAATTGTTCCGGATTGTTGCACTGATGGAATGAGCAAGTCCTTCAAGGTTGAACATCACTCCCATGTTGCTGTTAGGGTGTACAGTGTTTTTCTGATTCTGCTCATCTCACTCAGCATCAGTTCATGAAAATCCCTCCAGGCTTCCTTGAAATCCCATCCCTCCTGCTTTCTATTAGAATAACAGTGTTCCATGACATACGTATACCAAAGTTTGCTAAGCCATTCCCCAATTGAAGGGCATTTACTTGATTTCCAATTCTTTGCCACCACAAACAGGGCTGCTATAAATATTTTTGTACAAGCAATGTTTTTACCCTTTTTCATCATCTCTTCAGGATATAGACCCAGTAGTGGTATTGTTGAGTCAAAGGGTATGCACATTTTTGTTGCCCTTTGGGCATAGTTCCAAATAGCTCTCCAGAAGGGTTGGATGAGTTCACAGCTCCACCAGCAGTATAATAATGTCCCAGATTTCCCACAAACCTTACAACAATGATCATTATCCTTCCTGGTCATATTGGCCAATCTGAGAGGTGTGAGGTGGTTCCTCAGAGAAGCTTTAATTTGCATTTCTTTTATAATTAGTGATTTAGAGCATTTTTTCATATGGTTATAGATTGCTTTGATCTCATCTGTAAATTGCCTTTATATAACCTTTGACCATTTGTCAATTGGGGAATGGCATTTTGTTCAAAAAATATGACTCAGTTCTCTGTATATTTTGAAATGAGTCCTTTGTCAGAATCATTAGTTGTAAAGATTGTTTCCCAATTTACTATATTTGTTCTGATGTTGGTTACATTGGTTTTATCTGTGCAAAATATTTTTAATTTAATGTAATCAAAATCATCTAATTAGTTTTTGGCGATGTTCTCCAACTCTTCCTTAGTCATAAACTGCTCCCCTTTCCATAGATCTGACAGGTAGACTAGTTCTTGATCTTCTAATTTGCTTATAGTATTTTTTTATGTCTAAATCCTGTAACCATTTGGATCTTATCTTGGTAAAGGGTGTGAAGTATTCGTCTAATCTAAGTTTCTTCCACATTAACTTCCAATTATCCCAGCAGTTTTTATCAAAGAGGGAGTTTTTATCCCAATAGCTGGACTCTTTGGGTTTATCAAACAGTGGATTGCTGCAATCATCTCCTGCTTTTTCACCTAGTCTATTCAACTTGTCCACCACTCTATTTCTTAGCCAATACCAAACAGTTTTGATGACTGATGCTTTATAATGTAATTTTAGATCAGATAGGGCTAAGCCACTTTCTTTTACACTTCTTTTTTCACTAAGCTCCTGGCAATTCCTCACTTTTTATTTCTCCATATGTATTTACTTACAATTTTTCTAACTCATTAAGGTAATTTTTTGGAATTTTGATTGGTAGGGCACTAAACAGATAGTTTACTTTTGGTAGAATTGTCATATTAATTATATTAGCTCTACCTATCCATGAGCAGTTGATATTTGCCCCAGTTATTTAAATCTGAATTAATTTGTGTGAGAAGTGTTTTATAATTGTTTCAAGAAGATTATGAGTCTGTCTTGGCAAATAGACTCCAAAGTATTTTATATTGTCTGAGGATACTTTGAATGGGATGTCTCTTTCTAGCTCTACCTGCTGTATCTTGCTACACATATAAAGAAAAGTTGAGGATTTATGAGGGTTTATTTTATAACCTGCAACTATGCTAAAATTGCTAATTGTTTCCAGTAGTTTTTTGGATGATTTCTTGGGATTCTCTAGTTAGACCTTCATGTCATCTGCAAAGACTGAGAGTTTTGTCTCTTCCTTCCCAATTCTAATTCCTTCAATTTCTTTTTCTTCTCTAATTGCTGCTGCTAACATTTCTAATACAATATTGAATAGTAGAATAGTAGTGGTGATAATGGGCACCCTTGCTTCATCCCTAATCTCATTGAGAATGCCTCTAGCCTCTCCCCATTGAATATAATGCTTGTTGATGGTTTCAGATAGATACTGCTAATTATTTTAAGGAACAGTCCATTTATTCCTACACTCTCTAGTGTTTTTAATAGAAATGGATGCTGTATTTTGTCAAAAGCTTCTTCAGCATCTATTGATATGATCATATGATTTCTGATGGGTTTGTTGTTGATATAATTGAGTATACTAAAAGTTTTCTTAATATTGAACCAACCCTGCATTCCCGAAATAAATCCTACTTGATCATAATGTATTATTCTAGTGATAACTTGTTGTAATTGTTTTGCTAAGATTTTATTTAAGATTCTTGCATCTATATTCATCAGGGAAATAGTTCTATAATTTTTTTTTCTGTTTAACTCTTTCTGGTTTAGGTAACAGCCCCATATTGGTTTCATAGAAAGAGTTAGGTAGAATTCCAACTTCACCTATTTTTCCAAAGAGTTTATAGAGAATTGGAACCAATTGTTCTTTAAATGTTTGGGAGAATTCACTTGTGAATCCATCAGGCACTGGAGATTTTTTTGGGCGGGAGTTCACTAATGGCTTGTTGAATTTCTTTTTCTGAGATAGGGTTGTTTAGGTATTTAATCTCTTCTTCATTTAACCTGGCAACTTATATTTTTGTAAATATTCTACGATTTCACTTAGATTATCAAATTTATTGGCATAGAGTTGAGCAAAATAAGTTTGAATTATTACTTTAATTCCCTCCTTATTGGTGGTGAGTTCACCTTTTTCATTTATAATATGAGCAATTTGGTTTTCTCCTTTTTTAAAATCAAATTGACCAGAGGTTTATCAATTTCATTTCGTTTTTCAGAATACCAACTTATGGTTTTATTTATTAATTCAATAGTTTTTTTTCTTTCAATTTTATTAATTTCTCCTTTAATTTTTAGACTTTCTAAGCATTTAATTGGGGATTTTTCATTTGTTCTTTCTCTAATTTTCTTAGCTGCATGTTTAGTTCATTGATTTCTTCTTTCTCCCATTTATTCATATATGCATTTAGAGCTACAATATATCCCCTGAGAATAGCTTTGAATGAATCCCATAGGGTTTGGTATGTTGTTTCATTATTATCATTATCTAGAATAAAATGGTTAATTCATTCTATAATTTGTTTTTTGGTCCACTTTTTTTTTAAAATGAGGTTATTCAGTTTCCAGTTTGTTCTGGGTTTATATCTCTTTGGCCCAGTATTGCATATGACTTTTATTGCATTGTGATCTGAGAAAGATGTATTCACTCTTTCTGCCTTTCTGCAGTTGATCATTAGGTTTTTATGTCCTAGTACATGGTCAATTTTTGTATAAGTTCCATGTACTGAAGAGAAAAATGTATATTCCTTTCTATCACCATTCAGTTTCTTCCATAAGTCTACAATATCTAACTTTTCTAACAATCTATTTCCCTCCTTAACTTCTTTCGTGTTTATTTTATGATTCAATTTATCTACATCTGATAGCCGGAGGTTGAGCTCTCCCACTAGTAGAGTTTTGCTGTCTACGTCTTCCTGTAGTTCTTTCAGCTTCTCCTCTAAGAATCTGGGTGCTGTCCCACTGGGTGCATATATATTCAATATTGAAATGACTTTATTATCTATGGTACCTTTTAGGAGTATCAGGTTTCATTCCTTATATCTTTTAATGCTATCTATTTTTGCTGCTGCTTTGTCTGAAATAAGGATTGCTACCCCTCATTTTTTTACTTCAGCTGAAGCAAAATATATTTTGCTCCAACCTTTTACCATTACTCTCTCTCTCTCTCTCTCTCTCTCTCTCTCTATATATATATATATATATATATATATATATATATATATATATATATATATATATATATATCTGCTTCAAATGAGTTTCTTGTAAGCATCATATTGTAGGATTCTGGTTTTTAAAATTATGTTTTAAGAGAGTGTTCATCCCATTCATATTCAAGGTTATGATTACTAATTCTTTATTGCCCTCCATGCTATCTTCCTTCCCTTTGTATTTTTCTGCCCTTTCTCCCCCATTTATCCATATTCCCCAGTATTTTGTTTCTGAATACTACCTCCTTCAGTGTCTTTGCACTCCTATATCACACCCCCCTTTCTTTCCCCTTTCCCTTTTTCCCTTTTCCCTTCCCTTCCTTTTGTTATTTCACCTTTTTCACCCACTCCCCTTCCCTTTCTCAGTCCCCCCTCCCCTTTTCCCCTTTTAATATTTGAAAGGTTAGGTGTTTTATAAGCTAACTGATTATGTGTAGGTTGACTTTAAGCCAAGTCTGATGAGAAGAAGATTCAGTTGTTTCTCCTCTGCTCCCTTCTTCCCCTCTATTACCATAGGTTTTTTGTACCTCTTAGTGTAATGAGATTTACCCCATTCACTCCCCTCCTTCCTCCAGTCTCTTTCCTGTCCCACTTTTAAAGGAGGTAGTGTTTTTTAGATTATTCTATCTAAGTCATAGAAAATTCTGAGTGTCTCTCTCTTCTCATTCAGTATATTCTATCAAATAGCATCAAAATTCCTGAGAGTTATTAGGGCCTTTCTCCCAAGTGCGGTTAAAGCCAGTTACATCTCTTTAGATAACAGTCTCATGGATAGGTCATGAATCTCCATCTTTTATGGCTAGGTATATTCTATCTGTTAGATTTACTGTTCTCAAGATTTATGAGAGTCTCTTTCTCCCATGCTGGGATATAGCCAGTTTCAACTTACTGCATTGCATTTTTTTTTCCTTTTACCACCACCCTTTATTTTTTTACCTTTTCATGTGTTTCTTGGAGCTCCTGTTTGATGTCCACATTTTCTATTTAGCTCTTGTCTTTTCATCAGAAATTTTTCTTTTTCCCTGTAAGAGAAGGCTCAGCTTTGCAGGAAAGTACATTCTTAGCTGCATTTGAAGCTCCCTTGCTCTTCAAAATATCTCATTCCAGGCCCTTTTACCCCTTACTGTTGATGCACTCAGGTCCTGTGTGATCCTTACTGTGGCTCCTTGACATTTAAATTGTTTCTTTCTGGCGGCTTGCAGGATTTTCTCTTTTATCTGATAGTTCTGGAGTTTGGCCACAACATTCCTTGGTGTTTTCATTTTAGGATCTTTTTCTGGTGGGGATCGATGTACTCTTTCAATAAATATTTTGCCCTCCAATTCCACAATATCAGGGCAGTTTTCCATCACTTGATCCTGTAATATTAATTCCAGGATTTTTTCTCTTTAATGTTTTCAGGAAGTCCTATAATTTTCAGGTTGCCCCTCCTCGATCTATCCGAGAGGTCAGTGGTTTTGTTGATGACGTGTTTTACATTTGCTTCTATTTTTTTTCTATTTTTTGATTTTGTTTAACTGACTCTTGCTGTCTGATGGAGTCATTAGTTTCTGTATACTCCATTATTTTTTGGGGGGAGGAGTTTTCTTCATTAACTTTTTGTAACTCCTTTTCCAATTGGTCAATTCTACTGTTGAAAGAGCTTTCCATTTGACCAATTGAGGTCTTGAGAGAATTAATTTCTTTTTGCATTTGCCCATTTGAAGATCTGAGAGATTTATTATCATTTTGTCTTTGTTCAATTTTACTTTCTAAGGTGTTGCTTTCTTGTTGCAAGTTATTAGTTGTCTCTCCTAAATTTTTAAGCTCCTTCCTTATTTCTTCAAGGAAGTCATTCTGTGCTGGAGACCAGATTATATTCTCCTTGGAGGTTACAGGTCTCTCTGAGTTGGTGTCTTTCCCTTCCAAAAATTTTTCTATGGATCCACCTTCCCATTGACCCTTCTTCATTTTGCTAAGATATGAGTTGGGAAGGGGCTGCTTCACAAGGGCTTGGGATCACTAAAGACTTTACTCATTGAGTGCAGTTTCTTGGCCTGGCCAGTAGGAGGTGTTTTTTGATTTCTCTGGAGTGTCTGTGACCTTGGTTGAGGCCTTCGCCCTTTCCATGAAGGAAGGAGTTGGTTCTATTGAATTATTTTGCCTTCAATCAATGGTGGGCTTTATCCTGGCCTGTGGTCATTCCTCAGCTGGGCTGGTTCTTCTGCTTACACACCTGGGCCTGAGGCAGAAATAGTTTGCCTTTGTTTGTTAGGGAAGAAGTCTGAGTTGTAATGGGACTCTCAGTTCCTCAGACCAGAGGAGCCCAGAGATGGTGTCTGAAGCCTTCCTGCTCCAGAACTCTCCCCAAAGCCCTGTCTGGGATCTCCCATGGAACAGTTCCAACACCAGCGCCTCTGCTCCCCAGCCTACTCACACACCCATGGTCCAGCCCCACCCTGATCCAGCAGGTCTGGCTCTCAGGCCCTTCAGACTCCTGGTTTCAATTCAGTTGTTGATCTGGCTGATCCAGGGCTGATCCTCCTTCTGAGCCCGGACTCACCTGCCTAATTTGCCCAAAGCTGCTACCGAAGACAAATCCTGAGATAGATGTTCTTTCTCCTGGCTTTTCTTTCTGGGTTTTGTGGGTCAGATTTCTTTTAAGAGGTTTGTTTCGTGTGATAGATGGGGAAGAGATCAGGAGACTTTAGAACTGTGCCTGTCTTCTCTCCGCCATCTTAGGCCAGAAGTCGTAATGCTTCTTTATGTCTTGTGATCTCATTACATTCCATTTGCCCAGCTCAAATTTTTAAGTACTTATTTTCTTAAGTGACGTTTTCTGTTAGCCTCATTTTCTTACTGGCAATTTTTATTCTTTACGATGCTATTTTACTCGCTATTTTTGCCTTTCTTTTACCAAGCTATATCCTTTTCACAATTTTCTTTCATTTTTGTAAGATTTCTCTGTCTACTTTTAGTTTAAAATACATATTTAAATTTCAAAAAAACATGCTTTTCCAGAAATTATTGTAGAGCTTGTAGCCATTTTGCCCTCACTGACTTATGAATTTTCACTCTGATTTTCTCTGTCCCCATAGTAGATTTTTATCTCTGAGTTTTTTGTTCTTATTATTCACTCATTTTCCCCACTTGTTTCTCGATTTTGAGCCTTTTTTCCTAACATTTTTGACATGGAAGGACATTTTCTTATGTATTTTTCTCACTGCTGTTTTCAGAGTTAATTGTATGAATTTGTAAGTTTTAGGTGCTTCCAGAATTCTGTGATATAGGCAAGACTGTACTATCCTGGTCTTTACTCAGGTTCATAGGTAGGAAGGACCACTGATCCTGTAGGGTTGTAACTGATCCTGTCCTACAGGACCCCTGCTCCTTTGGTACCAGAAACAATTGTGTTCTTTAGGTTGTATCATCAAAAGTGATGTTGTTCTTCAGGGCTCACACTTGTTCTTTACTGAAAGTTTGAAACGAAAAATGAATATAGATAATGGAATTGTGAAACAAGTTCTGCTTTTGACTAACACTAGCACAGGGATTTTCTGTAACTTCTTTGTGAATAGTTCTAAACTCTCTTAACAGTCTCTGACTTTAATGTTTACCAATTTGTGCTATTTGTATTATTATCATCCATTCTCTTCACCAATATTGCATCCATGCTTCCACCTCTAAGTCAATCTCTCTTTTTGACCTCCTAACTTTTCTTGGACTGAAAAAAATGTGTTATCAAAATCTTTTGGTAGTTGTCACTCGTGAATTCAATTTATTTTAAAATTGTAAAAATTTAAAATTTAAAATGTTATTTTAAAACTGTTTTGATGAAAAGATTGGGAGAATTAAACTGAGTACATCCTCTATGCTGCCATGTTGGGTCAATCAGTTCTTTATCACTGAATAAAAATAGCTTCAGAAAAAATTTCATTTATGACTCAGAAAATACAAGATAAAGAAATGGAATCTGTTGCAATATATGGCAGAAACAAACATATTGGTTTTGATTTTGCCGATAGTACTTGAAATAACTTTTCATCTTCTGGAAAAATGGAACTGTTATATTCTCTGAATACATTTTAGAATTTTGATCTTTTATATTTTAATGTTTTATTTTATATAGTAAAGCATAAAAAAACATAAAATATGTCCAATTTGACAATGTCTGAGTGATTGCCATATTTATGAATCTCTTGCTCTATATCAGTAATGAAATAAAAGTATAGATATTGTTATTTCTAGAAAAAATTGAGAATTAAGATAAAAAAATCAATTGGAAAAATTAGGAAAAGGAGCTCAAGAGAAAATTATGCAAATATGCATCAAGAAAACAAATCTTTGGAAAATACAATTGGACAACTGTAAAAAGAAAATAATTCCCTCCAAACCACAAATGGGTAAATGGAAAACTCCTTCAAAAATAGATTTGATCAATTGGAAAAAGAAATTGCAAAAGGCAAATGAGGAAATTTCTTCATAAGACAACAATAATCTGTTAAACAAAGCTAAAAATATAAAAAAATAGAAGAAAATGAAAAATACCTCATCAGCTAAACCACTGACCTGGAGAATAGATCTAGGAAAGAGAACTTAAGAATGTTTGGGCTTCTTGAAAACAGTGAAGATTTTAAAAGCCTGGATCAATATTACAGGATTTAATGAGGGATAATTTCCCTGACATAATGGAAACAGAGGTTAAAGTTGTGATTGAAAGAATATGTGAATTGTGGCCTGAAAGGGTTCTCAAAATGAAAGCACCAAGGAATACTATGAAATGACAGAACTATCAGATAAAAGAGACAATCCTGCAAGCAGCCAGAAAGAAACATTTTAGATACCAAGGAGCCATAGTAAGGATTACACAGGACCTAGCTGCATCAAAATTAAGAGACTGAACAGTCAGGAATTAGATATTCCAAAGCACAAAGGATCTTGGAATGCAGCCAAGAATTCACTATTCAGCAAAATGAAGGCTTCTCTTCAAGAGAAAATACGGACATTTACCGAAATTGGAGACTCCCCGCTTTTCCTGATGAAAAGACAAGAGCTAAATAGAAAATGTGGACTTCAAACAGGAGACTCAAGCAGCACATGAAAAGGGTAAAAAAGGGAGAAAATTGCTATCCAATCAAATGAAATTGAATATATGCTTAACTGGGAGAAAAATTTTCATAACTCTTGAGAACTGTAAGTCTATCAGAGAGAATATACTTAGCCAGAAGTAATGGGCACTCTTGACTTATCCATGACTTTGATAGAATTATTTAATAACAATATACTCTTAAAAATGGGGGGACAGTAAAGAGATTAGTGGATGGAGGAGACTGGATGGAATAAATCACGTTACATGAAGAAATACAAAACACCTAGTGCATTAGAGAAAAAGAATGGAGGAGACAAGAACTTGAATCTTACCCTTTCCAGATGTAGCTCAATGCAGGATTAACAAATACACACTTGGTTAAGTTTAGAAATTTATATTACCATACAAATATTAAAAAGGGAAAGGGGGTGGGGTGGGTAAAGCAAAAATAGCAGTGGGAAGGGAAGGTGGAAAGGGCAAAGGCAAAGAGGAAAAAAAGGGAGGGTGGTTGTATATAAGGGGGCAAACACATTGAATAAGGTGGCATCCAGGAGAAAAAAAATTGGGGAATATGAATAAAGTGAAAAAAGGGGGAAAATACAAACAGAAAGAAGAAAGCATGAATGGGAATAAAGAGTTCATATTTATAACTTTGAATGTGAATGGGATGAACTCTCCCTTAAAACATAAGCAAATGGAAGAGTGGATTAAAAACCAGAATCCTACAAGGTGCTGCTTACAAGAAACACATTTGAAGCAGAAATTTACATATAGAGTAAAGGTAAAAGGTTGGAGCAAAATATATTTTGCTTCAACTGAAGTTAAAAAGGCAGGGATAGCAATCCTTATTTCAGAAAAAGCACCTTCACAAATAGACCTCATGGAAAGAGATAAGGAAGGAAACTATATTCTCCTAAATGTTAGACATTGAAGTAATTTCAATTCAATTTCAATACTAAATGTATATGTACCAAGTGGTATAGCATTCTTAGAGCAGATGCAGAATGAATTACAGGGAGACATAGACAGCAAATCTCATCTGCAGGTAGACTTTAACATTTTTCTCTCATATTTAGAAAAATCTAACCATAAAATGAACAAGAAGGAAGTTAAAAAGGTAAATAGAAAGTTAGAAGACCAAGACATGATAGACTTTTGGAGAAATTTAAATGGGGATAGCAAGTAATAAAAATTTTTATTCTTTATTAACTGTCACTTATGCAAGAATTGACCAAGTAGTAGAAAATAAAAACTTTATAATTAAATGAAGAAAGGCAGAAATAGTGAAAACTTCCTTCTCAGATCATAAGGCAATAAAAACCATGTGCAATAACTGGCCTTGGAGTGACAGACCTAAAACTAATTGGAAACTAAATAACCTCATTTAAAAGAATAAGTAGCTCAAACAACAAATTATAGAGAGAATTAACTATTTCATCCTAGATAACTACAATAATGAGACAGCATACCAAAACTTATGTGATACTGCCATGGCAATTGTCAGGGGACATATATCTTTAAATGCTTACATGAATAAAATAGAGAAAGTAGAAATCACTGAACTTAGCATGCAACTAAAACAAATAGAGAAAGAACAACCTAAAAAACCCCAATTAAATGCTAAACTAGAAACTCTAAAAATTGAATGGGGAAATTAATAAAGTCAAATGCAAGAATCCTATTGGACTAATAAATAAAATCAAGAGTTTGTTTTATGGAAAAACCCAACAAAATTGATAAACCTTAAGTTAAGTTGATTTTACGAAAAGAAAGAAGAAAACCACATTGTTAGTATCATAAAAAGGGTGAACTCACCATCAATGGGGAAATTAAAGAAATAATTCAGAATTACTTTGCCTAACTGTGTGCCAATTAATTTGATAATCTAAGTGAAATGGATGAATATTTACAAAAATATGAGTTGCCAAGGGTAAAAGAAGAGGAAATTAAATATATAAATAACTATCTGAGAAAAAAAATCAACAAGATATTATTGAAATCCTTAAGAAAAACTCTTCAACATCAGATGGATTCACAAGTAAATTTTATCAAACATCTAAGGAATAATCTGTTCCAATTCTATGTAAACACTTTGGAAAAATAGGTTTAGATAGAACTCTCCCTAAATCCTTCAATGACACCTATATGGAGCTCATATCTACACCAGGAATAATCAAAACAGAGAAATAAAATTATAAACCAATTTCCCTAGTGAATATAGAAGCAATAATCTTAAATAAAATCTTAGTAAAGTGATTAAAGCAAGATATCACTAGGATAATAAAATATGACCATGCAGGATTTATCCTAGGAATGCAGGGTTGGTTCATTGTTGGGAAAACTGTTAGTATAATTGACTATATCAATAACAAACCTAACATAAGTCATATGATTATCTCATTAGATGCTGAAAAAGCCATTGAAAAATCAGCCCCCTCCTACTAAAAATAATAGAGAATGTCACAATAAATTGAATGTTCCTTTGAAAGATAAGCATTATCTGTCTGAAGCCAGAAGCATTATATGCATTGGGGATAAGCAAGAGGCATAAAATCAGGGGTGAAAGAATGATGTCCATTATAACCACTATAATTCAATATTGTATTAGAATTCCAGCTTCAACAATAAGAGAAGAAAAAGAAATCAAAAGAATTAGATTTGGGAAGAATGAAAACACTGATGCTTTGCAAATGGTATGATGAATCCTAAAGAATTCCTACAGAAGCCTAAAAAAGCATATAAAAAACTATTAGAAACAATTAGCAACTATAGCAAAGTCACAGGATATAAATTCTCAGCATTTCCATATATCACTAGCAAAATACCGTAGCAAGAGCTAGAAAGAGAAATCCCACTTAAAATAATTTCAGTCAAAATAACAGACTTGGCAGTCTATCTTCCAAGACAGACTCTGAAACTCTTTGAAAACAATTATAAAACATTTCTCACACAAATAAAATCAGATTTAAATAACTGTACAAATATAAATGGCTCATGGATAAGCAGAGCAGCAGAGCTAAGATAATAAAAATGACAATTCTACATAATTTCAACTATTTATTTAGTGCCTTATAAATCAAACTTCCAAAAAAAATTAATGAGCTAGAAAAAATCGTAACTAAATTCTTTTGGAGAAACACAACTTTTTAATGAAAAAAGTCCAAAAGAAGGTGGCTTTTCTTTCCAGATCTAAAATTATATTATAAAGCATCAGTCATCAAAACTGTCTGTTACTAGCTAAACGATGGAGTGATGGATCAGTGGAATAGACTAGATTCAAAAGAGATAGCAGGAAATGATTATAGTAATCTGCTGTTTGATTACACTCAAAGAGTCTAGTTTTGAGGATAAGTTCTCTCCCTTCAATAAATCTGTTGGGAAAATTGGAAGTTAATATGGCAGAAACTTGTATTAGACCAACATCTCAGACCCAATGCCAAGATAAGATCAAAATGGGTACACAATTTAGACCTAAAAGAAAATATTATAAGCCAACTAGGAGATCAAGTAATAGCTTGACTTAGATATTTGGAAAGCGAAGCAGTTGATGACCAAGGAAAAGATGGAGATCATCTTTAAAACAAACTGGATAATTTTGATTTCATCAAATTACAAAGCCTTTGCACAAACAAAAAGACTGTAACCAAGATTAAAAGAAATATAGTAAGTTGGGAAACAATTTTTCCAGCTAGTATTTCCAATAAAGAACTCTTATCTAAAATATATAGATAACTAAGTCAAATATACATTAAAAGACAAGCCATTCAGATAGCTGAACAAGTTGTGGCATATGTAGGTTATACAATATTATTGTTCCATTAGAAATGAGATGGGATAGGAATTCAGAGAGGCCTGTGAAGACTTGCATGAGTTAATGCTGAGCGAGATGAGTAGAAGCAGAAGATCATTGTACACCATAACAGCAATATAGGAGTGATGATCAACCTTAATAGACTTGCTCATTCTATCAGTGCAATAATCAGGGAAAATTTTGGGGTATCTGCAATAGAGAATACCATCTATATACAAAGAAAGAATCTGTGGAGTGTAAACAAATACAAAGACTATTACCTTCAATTTACAACCAATGTTGTTTTATGTACTATGTAATTTTAGTATCTCTAAATTTTATTTTTTACTCAAGGATAATAATGTTCTCTAAACATAGTCCATTTTAATGAATGTATAACATGAAAAAATTTAATTTTATCAGACTGCCTTCTGTGGGGAAGTAGGTAGAAGGAAGGGGGGCTGAGGGAAAATTTTTAACATCTAAATCATTACAAAAAATGATGGAAACTATTATTGTATATAATTGCAAAACAAATAAAATATTTGTATTAAAAAGAGATTTATAATATTTTAAATAATACAAAGGTCAAGAATCATGAAAAAAAAGAAAGTCTAATCTTTTATAACTGTGATACTAATTAGGCATGCCGGTGACATCACTAATGAATTTTCCACAGCAGCAAGATCAGTCAATCATAATGTTTTATTCTATGACACTTTAGATTTTGTAATCAAAGACAATGCTTTTTCCCTATCTGCAAAAGTTCATGTTTTATGTTCTCTTCTAGGTTTCAAAAACTATGTAAAGACAAGAAAGCCACACTTTTAGACCTACCAAGAGCTAAAAGAGCTCTTTATTAATTGCAAACCTTACCAATAAATTGAACATGCTTCGGAAAATAAAGAAATTATGTAATATTTCTAGATGATCTATACAAACCTTTCACCTCTCAAGGAAATAATTAATCTATGTTCCTTTTTCCTCTAAGTAAATATTCAAAATGTATTCTATAATATTCACTCTATCTCAGAAAGAAAAGAAAATAATAGAACTGAAAAAAGCTAAGTCGCCATTGTCTTTAATTTGATGAATCTTAGATTAAGTCAGGCTTAATGATTTGCCCAATGTTAGAGGGGTGAAACTTCAACCAAGAACTTCTAATTCTTCATATAGTGGTCTTTCCACTCTTCTGGAATAACATATTCAACATAAATATAGAAAACTCTCATATTTTGCAAAAAATCTAGATATAATTTCTGAAAAAATGGTTTGTGGATCACATATATATTTACATATATTTATGCATGTGTGTATATAAACATAAATGGGTATTTATTAATCACTAGGAGCTTGCATAAATTCTTTAAGAATAAATCATGATTTAGATTTCCAGGGTGTTGCCAAGATGGTGGCGTAAAGCTAGCATGCTCCAGGAGCTTTGCCTTATACAAAGATAAATGAAGTCTCTATGCAGAAAATAAAGCTTCATATCCTACCAAATATAGAGCAAAACAATTTCTCAACTTTAGACAGCAGGCAAGACTTTCAGTAAACATATTTCTCTTGGGTGGGCGGGGATAGAGCCCAGGTATTTGGGAAAGTGGGAAAGTCAGCAGGAGTGTTCTAGATAGAAGGACCAGGCTAAGCTAAATTAGGCCAGCAGGGCAGGTTGCAACACCAGATAAAGACTGAGCCCTGGGAACACTGTGGCAACAGAGACCAAAATCTGGACATAAAGGGGGGAAAAACCTCTGCATATTAAATACATTTGCAGGCAATAAGTCAGGGACCAGAGCCCAGTTCCAGCTCATAGGTCTCAGGACTATACTTCTACAACCCAGGAGCTCAACTGTCAAAATTAGCACAAATAAAAAAAAAGAGTACTAACCATAGAAAGCTGTTATTCAGATAGAGCTGATAAAAATGCTAACTTGGAAGAATAATGTCGAGACAAATTAACTACATGAGTCTCAAATAAATTTTATGAAATGGATTCAAATCCATAACTTCCTGAAAGAGCTAGACAAATTATCTTAAAAGCCAAAGAAGAGAGGAAGAAGAAAAATGCAAGAAAAAGAAATGTGAAGCCTAAAGAAGAATGATGAAAAAAATTCTTGAAGACATGGACTCCTTTAAAAGTAAAAATGACCAACTGGAAAAAAAAAAGAATGTTATTTATCAAAAAATAAAATCTTCCACCTGGAAAAGAATACAGTTTATTTAAAAGTAAAATGACCCAACTGAAAAAGGATACACAAACAATAGATGAAAAAATAAAACCCTAAAAAATTAGAAATGGACAAACAGAAACTGAAGATTCTATGAGACATCATAATTCCATGAAGCAAAAACAAACAACTGAAAAAATGAAGAAAATATAAAGTACCTTTTAGGAAAAAAACAAATACTCTGGAAATAGATAAAGGAGAGATAATTTGCAAATTATTGGTCTACTCTAATGCCTAGATCATAAAAAAAGAACCTGATTAATATCTTCAGTAAATTGTCATGGAAAACTGTACTAATATACAAGATCAAGAACACAAAATGTACTTGAAATAATACACAGAACACCTTCAGAAAAATACCTCAGAAAATATCTTCAATGACTATCATAGCCAAATTCCAGCACACTCAATTAAAAGGGAAATACTTCATGCAGCCAAAACGAAGCAATTTTAATATAAAAAAATACAACCAGAATTACATGGAATGTATTAGCTAGAGCATCAAAGCACTGGAGAACCTGGAATATGATACTTTGGAAAGCAAAGTTTCTTGAATTTCAACCAAAAATTAACTTCCATGAAAAATTCAGCATATTCTATCCGAAGAAAAGAAGAATTTTCAATGAAATACAAGGCTTCCAAAATTTTCTGATAAAAATACCTGAACTAAACAGAGAATTCTATCTTTAAATACAAGATTCAAGAGATACATGAAAATGGAAATGGAAAGGGAAAAAACAATACTCAAGAATATTAAACCATATAACTCCACAAAGGAATTAAGTGATTATAAATTTTGAGAATTATATTTTCTTAGGATAATGAAAGGATTGAATATAGTTCAAGGGATTTTACTTAGGGAATATGGGTATAAATGAGATATGAAACAATGTTGATTGCAAGGATAGTAGCCCAGAATATTAGCAGGAGGGAGAGTGCTTAGAGACTACATATGTTATTAAATTATGAAGTGATCTTTCGTTATTACATACCTTTGCTAAGGAGGAGTGTAGAACAATAGAAATAGAAGGTGAAAGCTTACTTAGAAGGGCTGGACATGAATAGATTATGAAGTAACTTTTTTTTAATAAAGATTTTATTTATTTTGAGTTTTACAATTTCCCCCCCATTCTTTCTTCCCTACCCCCACCCATGTACAGAAGGCATTCTGCTAGTGTTTACATTGGATCCATGTTATATATTGATATGAGTGGAATGTGATGTCAGAGAAACCATATCCTTAAAGAAGAAAAATAAATTATGAGATAGCGAAATTACATAATGATATAATGATATTTTCTCTTCAAAGTTGAGGGTAATAGTCTTTGGTCTTTGTTCAGCTATCCAATTCTTTGCTACCGCAGAGCTGCTATGAACATTTTTGTACAGGTGACATTTTACTGTTTTTCATGATCTCTTCAGGGTATAGACCCAGTAATGGTATTTATTTCTATTTACTTTTGGTCATAATTCCAAAATGCTCTCCAGAAAGGTTGAATCAGTTCACAGCTCTACCAAAATTTTTTGTGTCCCAGATTTCCCTCATCCATTCCCGCCCTGATCATTGTCATTTCTGGTCATATTGTCTAATCTGAGAGGTGTGAAATGGCACTTCAGAAACACTTTAATTTGCACTTCTCTAGTCTCAGTAATAATTTAGAGCGATTTTTCATATGATTATAGATAGCTTTGATTTGATAGCTTTGGCATATTCTTTTACCATTTCTCAATTGGAGAAGGGCTTGTTCAAAGTCCATAATTCTTTCCCTGGATACAGAAGTTATTCTTCATTGCAGATAGCCCAAAATTGTCCCTGGTTGTTACACTGAAGGGATAAGTAGGTCCATCAGGGTAGATCATCACCCCTCATGTTGTTAGGGTGTTCAGTATTACTCTGGTTCTGCTCATCTCACTCAGCAGCAGTTTATGCAAAACTTCCCAGGTTTCCCTGAATTCCCATGCCTTCTTGTTTCTAAATGAACAATAGTGTTCCAGGGCATACAAACATACATACATACATATGTATATATATATATGTATATATGTATATATATATATATATATATATATATATATATATATATATATATATTTGTACAAGTGATGTTTTTACCCTTTTTCATTATCTCTTCAGGGCATAGACCCAGTAATTGCATTGCTGGGTCAAAAGGTATACATATTTTTGTTTCTCTTTGGGCATAATCCCCAAATGTTTTCCAGAACATTTGAATGGGTACACAGCTTCCCCAATAATTTATTAGTGGGTCACATTTCCTACATCCCTTCCAACAATTTCATTGTGCTTTCTGGGCATATTGGCCAGTCTGAGAGGTTTGAGGTTGTACTTCAGAGATTGTATAATTTGTTTTTCTCTAATAAGTAATGATTTAGAGCAATATTTTTAGTTTTTTTGCAAGGCAAATGGGGTTAAGTGGCTTGCCTTTGCCCAAGGACACACAGATAGGTAATTATTAAGTGTCTGAGACCAGATTTGAACCCAGGCACTCCTGACTCCAGGGCCAGTGCTTTATCCACTGGACCACCTGGCGGCCCCCTAGAGTAAATTTCATATGACTATTGATTGCTTTGATTTCCTCACCTGGAAGTTGTCATTTGCCTTTGACCATTTGTCAATTGTGGAATGGCTTGGTTTTGTTTTTGATTTGATTCAGTTCTCTATATATTTTAGAACTGAGTACTTTGTCAGAAATACTACTTTCAAAAATTGTTTCTCAGTTTACTACATTTCTTTTGATTTTGGTTACAGTGGTTTTGTCTGTGCAAAACCTTTTTAATTTAATGTAGTCAAAATCAATTAGTTTGTGTTGAATGATGTTCTCTATCTCTTCCTTGGTCATAAACTGTTTCCCTTTCCATAGATCCGACAGATAAAGTACTCCTTGATCTCCTACTTTGCTTACAAATGTTGTTTTTTTATGTCTAAATCCTATATCTATATGGATCTTTTCTTGGCATAGGTGTTATGTGTTGGTTTAATCTAAGTTTATTCCATACTAATAAGTTTCCCCACAGTTTTTATTGAAGAGAGAATTTTTATCCCAATAGGGGGACTCTGGGATTATCAAGCAGCAGATTACTATAATTATTTCCTGCTCTTGCACCTAGTATATTCCACTGATCCATGACTCTATTTCTTAGCCAATACCAGAACGATTTGAGGACCAAAGTTTTGTAAAATAATTTTAGATCTGGGAAGTCTAAGACAACTTCTTTTGCACTTTTTTTCATTGAATCCCTGGAAATTATTGACTTTTTAGTCCTATCTATAAACTTCCTTGTAACTTTTTCTACCTCATTAAAGTAATTCTTTGGAATTCTGATTGGAAGGGCACTAAACAGGTACTTTAGTTTTAGTAGGATTGTCATTTTTTATTATGTTAGCTCAAACTATCCATAAACAGTTGATGCTTGCCCAGGTATTTAAATCTGATTTTATTTGTGTAAGAATAGTTTTGTAATTGTTTTCAAAATTTTTTTGAGTCTGTCTTCGCACATAGACTCTGAGGTATTTTACTTTGTCTGAAGTTATTTTGAATGGGATTTCTCTTTCTAGCTCTTTCTCCTGCATCTTGCTAGTCATATATAAAAATGCTGATGGTTTATGAGGGTTAATTTTATATCCTGCTGCTTTACTAATGTTGGTAATTGCTTCTAGTAGTTATTTAGATGACTTTTTGGAATTCTCTAAATAAATCATCATGTCATCTGCCAAGAGTGATCGTTTTGTCTCCTCCTTCCCATTCTAATTCCTTCAATTTCTTTTTCTTCTCTTATTGCTGAGACCAACATTTCTAATACAATATTGAAGAGTAATGATGATAACGGGCATCCTTGTTTCACCCCTGATTTTATTGTGAATGCCTCAAGCCTATCCCCATTCCATAGAATCCTTCTTGATAGGTTCAGGTAGATACTGCTTTATATTCTAAGGAACAAACCATGTATTCCTACACTCTCTAGTGTTTTTATTAGGAATGGGTGCTGTATTTTGATAAAAGATTTTCAGCATCTATTGATGTGATCACATGAATTCTGATAGGTATGAGATTTATATAATTAATTACACTAATTGTTTTCCTAATATTGAACCAACCCTGCATTCCTGGGATAAATCATACTTGTTTATAAAATATTAACCTAGGGATAAATTGTGATCATTTTGCTAAGATTAAATTTAAGATTTTGGCATTAATATCCATCAGGGAGATAGATCTATAATTTTCTTTCTCTGTTTTTATTCTTCCTGGTTTAGATATCAGCACCGTATTGTTGTCATAGAAAGAGTTAAGCAAAGTTCTGTATTAACCTATTTTCCCAAAGAGTTTATACAGAATTGCAACCAATTGTTCCTTAAATGTTTGATGGAATTCACTTGTGAATCCATCTGGCAAGGGAGATTTATTTTCTTAGGGAGTTAATAATGGCTTGTAGAATGTTTTTTTTTTTCTGAAACAGGGTTATTTAGGTTGTTATTTTCCTCTTCATTTAATGCAGGCAATGTATATTTTTGTAAATATTCATCCATTTCACTTAGATTGTCAAATTTATTGGCATAGAGCTGGGCAAAATAATTTTGAATTATTACTTTATTTTCCTCCCCATTTGTGATAGGTTCACCTTCTTCATTTATGATTCTAACAATTTGTTTTTCTACTTTCTTTTCTTAAATCAAATTGACAAGAGGTTTAACAATTTTATTGTTTTTTTTTTTCAGAAAACCAGCTTTAGGTTTTTTTATTAATTCAATAGGTTTTTATGCTTTTGATTTTATTAATTTCTCCTTTGATTTTAAGATTTTCTTATTTGGTATTTATTGGGGGGGTTAATTTGTTCTTTCTCTATTTTTTTAGTTGCATATTTAGTTCAATGATTTCTTTTTCCCCTAATTTATTCATGTATGCATTTAAAGATAGAATATATCCCCTGATAGCTGCCTTGAGTGAATCCCATAGATTTTGGTATGTTGCAGCAATATTTTCATTATTTAGGATGAAATAATTGATTATTTCTATAATTTGTGACTTGATGTACTCATTCTTTAGAATGAGGTTATTTAGTTTGCAATTAGTTCTGGGTCTATATCTCTCTGGCCTAGTATTGCATATGATTTTTATTGCATTATGATCTGAGACAGGTGAATTCACTATTTCTGCCTTTTTGCAGAATTGATTGTTCATTAGGTTTTTATGTCCTAGTACATGATCAATTTTTTTGTGTAAGTGCCATGAAATGCAGAAAAAAAGCTATATTCCTTTCTATCACCATTCAGTTTCCTCCATAAGTATATCATGTCTAGGTTTTTCTAACAATTTATTTACCTCCTTAAATTCCTTTTTGCTTGTTTTGTGATTCAATTTCTCTAAGTCTGAGAGCAGGAATTTGAGGTCTCCCACTAGTAGAGTTTGGCTGTTGTTTCTGTAGTTCTTCCAACTTTTCCTCTAAGAATTTGGATGTTATCCCATTGGGTGCATACATTTTTATTATTGCAATTACTTTATTGTCTATATAACTTGTAAGAGGATATAGCTTCCTTCCTTGTCTCTTTTAATGTCATCTATTTTTGTGGCTGCTTTATCTGAGAAATGGATTGTTGCCCCTGCTTTTTTCACTTCAGCTGAAGCAAAATATATTTTGCTCCAACCTTTTACCTTTACTCTATATGTATCTCTCTGCTTCAAATGAATGTCATGTAAACAGCATATTGTAGGAGTCTCGTTTTTAATCCTCTCTACTATCCAGTTATGTTTTAAGGGAGAGTTCATAGCATTCACATTCAAAGTTATAATTACTGACTCTTTATTGCCCTCCATGCTATCTTCCTTCTTTTTGTATTTTTCCCCTTTTTTCCCTTTATCCATATTGCCTAGTGTTTTCTTTCTGAATATTGCCACATTCAGTGTTTGCCCTCTTAAACCAACCCCCTCCCCTTTTTCCCCTTCCCCTTTTCCCCTTCTATTCTTTCTCTTCCCCTTTTTCTCCACACCCTTGTCTGCTCCCTCCCCTTTTGCCCTTTTAATACTTGAAAGGTAAGAAAAGTTTCTTAACTTGACTAAGTTTGCCTAAATTAAATTTATGCCAAATCTGATGAGATGAAGATTCAGGTGGTTCTCCTCTCCTCCCTTCTTCCCCTCAATTACAATAGTTCTTTTGTACCTCTTAATGTAATGAGATTTACCCCATTCAGTCTCCCTCCAACCTCCCTTCTCCTTACTCCCCCCCTTTATAAGTAGGTATTGTTTTTAAATCATTTTATCTGAGTCATAGAAAAGTTATTGTTTTCCATCAATTCTGGCTATGTATATTCTCTCTAAGAGAGTTACAGTTCTCAAGAGTTATGAGACACTTTCTCCCAAGTGGGTATATAGCCAGTTACATCTTATTGTATAACATTTTTGTTTTCCTTTTTACCTTTTCCTGTGCCTCTTGAGCCTCCTGTTCCTGTCTGATGTCCAAATTATCTTTTTAGTTCTGCTATTTACATCACAAAATCTTGGAAGTCTCCCATTTCATTAAATGTCCATCATTTTCCCTGGAAGAGAAGCTCAGCTCTGCGAGGTAGCAGATTCTTGACTTTATTCCAAGCTCACTTTCTCTTCAGAATATCTCATTCCAGTCCCTTCAATCCCTTAAAGTCGCTGAGGCCAGGTTCTGCATTATCCTTACTATGGCTCCTTGGTATTTAAATTTGTTTTTCTTTCTGGCTGCTTGTAGGAACTTTTCTTTTATTTGACAGCCCTATAATGTGGCCACAACATTACTTGATGGTTTCATTTTCAGATCTCTTTCCAGAGGCAGTTGATGTATTCTTTCAATAACAATTTTGCCCTTGGGTTCCATGATATCAGAGCAATTTTCCATCACTCAATTCTGTAATGTTAAGTTCAAGTAATTTTTTTTTCTCTCCAATGTTATCAGGAAGGCCAATAAGTATCAAATTCTCCCTTTTCAAGGTCAATGGTTTTACTGATGAAGTGTTTTATATTTTTTTTCTGTTTTTTTTTTTTGATCTTTGGGTTTTGGTTGAAACAATCTTTTTTGTCTCATAAAGTCATTAGTTTCCTCGAAGTCCATTTAGTTTAGAGAAGATTTTCCTTTATCTTTTTCAACACCTTTTCCAGTTGGTCCATTCTATTTTTGAAGGACTTTTCTATTTGCCAAAATATAGTATTTGAGAGAATCATTTCCTTTTTTGCATCTGCCCAATTGAGGATTTGAGAGAATCATTTTTCTTTTTGAATTTCCCCGATTGAAGATCTGAGATCTTCTCATTTTGTATGTGTACAATTGTATTTTCCAATGATTTGTCTTCTTTTTGCATGATGTTACTTTTTTCTCTTGCAACGTGTTAATTTTCTTTTTGGTTTCTTTTCCCAATTTTTCCAATTGAGTTTTAAACTCCTTCCTCATTTCTTCAAGGAAGCTTTTATTGGCTGAAGACCAATTCATATTCTCCTCAGCAGTGCTAGATCTCTCTCTGGGTCAGAATCTGTCAGTTCTAAATATTTCTCCATAAGTCCCCCTTTTCTCTGGAATTTTTCCATCTTGTGTTGGGGGGGGGGTGATTCAGAGATGTTTGTTTTTGAGGATCCTACAGCCTTGGCTTAGTAATTCCAAGGGCTAGCCCCTAGGGGGTGCTGGCTTCTTTCTCTGGAGTGAGGTCCTCAGCAGCAGGGTCTGTGTTAACCTTGAAAACTTGACTGGACCTTGAGGGAGTTAATCTCTTTCTGTTGAGTGAATTCTGTTGCCCTGTGGGAGTGGGGGACTTGTTTATTGCTTGTTCAGAACAAAGGACTCTGCTGAATATATGAAGCTCAGATCCCTGGCCCAGATGGTTGTTCTTTAGGCATGCTCTAAGACTCTGTGCTGGAACTCACCCTCCTGTAGCTCCTCTCCTCCAGCCAAAGACTCCACAGCTAAAGTTGTATCTCATACCTACCAGTCACCAAAGTTTCCAAAGCTGTGGCTGACCCTCTGGCCTCCCCCAGCTGCTGTACCCAGTGCTGATACTCTGCTCCCATCTCCCAGGTTAGCCACGGTCCCCTGAGACAGACCTTCTTGGTAGGTGCTCTTATCCTAGACTCTCTTTTTGGGTTTTGTTGATCAAGTTTCTATTAGGAGGATTCTCCCATGTTATTTCTGAGGGGAAAGAGAGAGCATCTATCACAGTGTTTGTCTTCTCTTCACCATTTTATCCAGAAGTCAAGTAATCTTGTTTTAATCTATGCCTTACTTACAGGGACAGAGGTAGAGGGGATATCCAAAACTTGGATTGAGGAGTGTTACATGGTTATGGTTGGAACACAATAGAGAAGCAGAGAAAGATTGTACTTAGAAGGATTGGACATGAAAAATTCATGAAGCAATTTTGCTTTTCTTGATGTTTTGACTGCAAATGAAAGAAGTGCCTTTGGTGAAGGGGAAGGGCATAAATGATTCAGGCCGTGATTTGACTTTGTATGATGCTTTGGTTCATGAGGATTGTGTGTTCATGGAATGTACTTGAAAAGAGGGAATGATAAAAACCAATATAAATTGATGTGATTAATGACTCTTGAGATGTGTATTGTAATGGGACAGAAGAAAGGATTATACTTTAGTGAATATTGCTCAGTGTTTTATTAATCAATAAATAAATCAATCAGTCTTTGAAAATAGTACTTCTATCAGGAGAGATAAAAGGAATTTATTGTGACAAAGGGGTAATAGGTACAATACAGGGATTAAAACAATAAAGATCTAAAAAGGACTATACTAGGAAAAAGCTAGACATTAGTGGATAGATAATCAGGTTAAGAGAAAGACAAAGTTTAATTACAGTAGAGTCAAAGAAGGGAGAGTGTGAAAAGTGAATAAATCCTACATTCATAGAGACGATCCAGAGAAGGTATAATATACATTTCCAAAAGAGTTTAAAAATATATCTACTTCGCAGGTAAGTGGGGGGGAAGAAAGTGGAAGATGAGCCTGAAAAGGAAGGTCAAGATAAAAGTAAAAGTAAGGTTAAGACAAAATTTAAAAGAAAAAGCAGAGGGGAAAGGGGACAAATCATTAGTGAGGAGGAAGAAGTGGAAATGAAAGAGTAAAGTATAAATTATGAAAGGTGGCAGGTAGGGCAATGCAGAATTAGTTATTTTAACTGTAAATGTGAATGGGATGAACTCTCCCATAAAATGGAAGCAGATAGAAGAGTATGTTTACAAGAAAGATATTTTAAGCAGAGAGGTAAACACAGAATGAAGTTAAATGCTTGAAACAATATATTATGTTCAATGAAAGTAAAAGAAGCAGAGGTAGCAATCTTGAATGCAGAAAAAGCAAAAAGAGATTTAATTAAAAGTGATAAAGATGGAAATGACACCTTCTATAAAGACAAAGGCAAAGAAGTTAAAACATTATTAAATGTATATTCACCAAGTGGTATAACATTCAAATTCTTAGAGGAGAAGCTGAATGAATTGCAAGGATTCAAAGGGATCAAAACTATAATAATGGGGGACCTCAACTCCTCTGTCTCAGATTTAGATAGATATAACCTCAAAATAAAGAAAGAAGTTAAAAGGTGAATAAAATCTTAGAAGATTTAGATATGATAGATATTGGAGAAAACTGAATGGGGATAGAAAAGAATATGCCTTTTTCTCTGCAGTCCATGGCACTTGTACCAAAACTGACCATGTACTACAGCATAATACTTTACAATAAAATGCAGAAAGGCAGAAATAAGAAATACACATTTTTCAGATCATGATGTAATAAAAATTACATGTAATAAAGTGCCATGTAAAGATAAACCAAAACCTTAATTGGAAAGAAAATACCTGGTTTTAAAGAATGAGTGGATCACACAGCAAATCACAGAAATAATTAATCATTTCATTAAAGAAAATGACAACTAGGAGATATCATAAAAAATTTATAAGGTAGAACCAAAGCAGTTTTCAGAGGAAATTTCATATCTCTAAATGTGTATATGAATAAAATAGAGAAAGAGGAGATCAATAAATTCAGCATGCAATTAAGAATTTTTGTGGGGGAGGGAATATTATGTCTACTCTTAAAAAAGAATATTTTAGTAATGTATAAATAAACTAAAGTTTTATTTAAAAAGACTTATTTGAAGACTACCAGCAAATCTAAGCAATTTTTGTTCAAAATTGCTATTGCAGATGTTCTATGGATTTTGCTACCAGATGTTCCCCTCATTCATCCACCTCAATATCATCATCTAGAAATGTGAGATCTCAGGACAGTGAAAACATCAGATCATTATAGCAAGACCATAAAATCAGCAAAGCACCATCTAGTCTAGAGATTGTTTTTTCTAAGCTTCAAGCATTCAAGCATTCAGACCACAAAACCAGAACCTCAGACATAGCTTATCAGTCTCATTTTGAAGGAGCCCAATTCCATTATCTCTTCAGATACCTTATTTATTTGATACTATTACCTGGAAGTCTTGCCTAACACAACTGAAATCTGCTTCTCTGTGTCTTCCAATCACTATAACAAATTCTTCCCTTTGGGGCCAAGTAAAACAAGTCTAAAACCTCTTCAGATGAAAGTCCTTCAAAAACTTCAAATTGCAAATTGTAAAATTCAAAATAAATAAAATCTTTAAAAAAATAAAAAAGAACAAATTAAAGATCCCAAAATAAATACCAGAATAGAAATTCTGAAAATCAAAAAGATATTACCAAAATTAAAAGCAAGAATCAGTAATCTAATAAACAAAAGGCTTCATTTTATGGGATAAAATAGTAAAATTGTTAAGCCTTTGTTTAATCTGATTAAAAAAAGAAAGAAGAAAACCAAAATAACCATTCTCAGAAATGAAAAGGATGAATACTTCACCAACAAGGAGGAATTTAAAGAGATGATTCAAAGATCTTTTGCTCAACTATATGCTAATAAATTCGGCAGCATGAGTGAAATGAATGATTATTTACTAAAATTTAAATTACCCAGATTTACAGAAGAGGAAATAAAATGCTTAAATAACCTAATTTCAAAATAAAGAATTGAAGTAACCATTGTTAAATTCCCTAAGAATAAGTCTTCAGGTGCAAACAAATGGGTTTAATAAGAGACTTTTACCAAATATATAAGGAGTAATTAATTTCAATTCTACATAAACTATTTTAAAAAATATGAGAAGAAACATTTACACCAATATAATGCTGATACCTAAACCAGGAAGAGTCAACACAGACAAAGGGAGTTATAGACCAATCTCCTTTGTGAACATTGATGAAAAAATCATAAATAATATATTAAGAAAGAGATTATAGCACATTACAAGAATATTACACCATAATCATTTAGGATTTATACCCAACAGGCAGGAATGTTTCAATGTTAGAAAAACATTCAACATAGTAGAACATGTCACTAACAAAACACGGCATTCATTTCCATTAAAAACACTAGAGGACTTCTGGACAAGATGGGGGAGAGAAGACAGGCACTGTGCTAAATGCTCCTGGTTCCCCCTCAAAAATAACATGAAAGAAACCTCTTAACAAATATTTGATTGACAAAATCCAGAAAGAGAAGGTAGGAGATAAACACCTACTGACATGGTCTGTCTCAGGGGTCCGTGGGTGATCCAGAGATGAGAGCAGAGCAGAGGATCAGTGAGGGGACAGCAGCTGGGTGAACTGGGAATGGAGAGTAGGGGGCCAGCAAAGGGGCAGCAACGTGGTGAAGGCAGATGATTGGACTTAACTATGGAGGCTTTAGTGAGTGGCAGATCTGAGGACCAACTTTAGCCACAGAATCATTGTTTGTTCTGAGAGGAGCTCTGGTGAGCCTCAGTCCATTGAAAGGTGAATTCCAACACAGAGTTACAGATCACTCCTGGAAAATGACCAGCAGGGAAAAGGAACTGAGTTACAAGCTTTTTGCCTTGCAGTCTTCCCAGAACAAATGGCAAACCATCCCACCCCACCCTCTCAGGCAGAAGTGTGGACAACAGACTTCATTCAGCTGAAAGGGAGATTAAGTCCATCTCTCAGGGAGCAGCCCAATGTTCAAGAGCAATACAGACCCAGTGAGGCAATTCTTCAGAAGAAGGTAACCTGGAAAATAATGGAAAGGCTCTGCAGCATGGTCTTAGAGCCACAGCTGTCAGACTGAAGGAACGTCAGCCTCTTGGAGGCAGCCCCATGGCATCTGGGAGCAGTGGATCATGGCAGTGGGGGCGGTTTCCTGCCCTACATCCTAGGGAGCATCAAACACAACTTAAAAGATTAGTGGGGAGACCTCTTGCAGAGTGAGGGTGTGAAACCTAGCCTTCAGGGCACTCAGTAAGCAGCATGATTGTGCCAGGCCAGATACAGGAAACAGAAGCAGGTGGAGCCTATAAGTAGGAGTCCCCTCCCCCCAGCAACTGCACCTTGAGTGCTCAGCTTACCAAAGGGAGGGGAATGAAGAGACTTCCAAGATTTGTCTTCTGTACCTGGAGCAGGATTCTGGGACTCTGAACACATTCAGATCCTGATCACAGTTTAGTAACCACATAGAAAAGCTGGTAACTCCACCTTAGCCCCGTGGCAGAGGGGTGCATTTGCAGTCATTCACAGAGCAGGAGGGAAGACAGAACTTCACACACTGAGATCCTTGGGGCGGGGGGGAGTGTCCCAATAATACTCAAAAGTTCAGGAAGCAACCTAAGACCAGGCACAGACTGGGGAAATGGGTAAACAGAGAAAACAGAGGAACACCACTGAGAAATACATTATCTATGATCCCAAGAAGGATCAAAATACTCAGTCTGAACATGAGGAAGTACAAGCTCCTGCATCTAAAGCTTACAAAAAAAAACAGAAATTGGGTTCAGGCTATGAGAGAGCTCAAAAAATATTTTGAAAATCAAATGAGGGAGATAGAAGAAAAATTGGGAAAAGAAATGAGAGAGATGCAGGAAAAACATGAAAAAAATTTCAACAGCTTAATCAAGGATATCAAAAAAATGCTGAATAAAATAACATGTTAAAAACCAGCATAGGTTAAATGGATAAAACAGTTGAAAAAGTTATTGAGAGGAAGAATACATTAAAAAGAATAATTGGTCAGATGGAAAAAGAGATAAGAAAGCTCTCTGAGTAAAACTAATCCTTCAGAAATAGAATGGAAATAACGGAAGCTGCTGAATTTACAAGAAGTCAAGGCATAATACTTCAAAGCAAAAAAATGAAAAATTAGAAGAAAATGTGAAACATCTCATTGAAAAAACAACTGATCTGATAAACATATTAAGGAAAGATAATTTAAAAATTATTGGGATACCTGAAAGTCGTGAACAGGAAAAGAGCTTTGACATCATTTTTAAAGAATTCCTACAGGAAAATTGCCTGATATCCATGCAGAAGAGGGCAAATACAAATTGAGATAATCCACTAATCTCCCCTGGAAAGAGATCCAAAAATCATCCCCCAGGTATATTACGGTCAAGCTCCAGGTCTTGCAAGTCAAAGAGAAAAGATTACAAGCAGCCGAGAAGAACACAATTCAAATATCATGGAGCTACAGTCAGTCAGGATCACACAGGACTTAGCCCAACTACATTAAAGGTTTGTAGGGCTTGGAATATAATATTCCGGAAGGCAAAATAACTTGGAATGCAACCAAGAATCAACTACCCAGAGCAAAAGATGAACTTTCAATGAACCACGGTAATTTCAAATGTTCCTGTTGGAATGGCCAGAGCAGAAAAGAAAGTTTGATCTTAATTTACAGGACTCAGGTGAAGCATAGAGTGGAGGGGAAGGGAAAAATATAAGGGACTTAATGGTGATGAACTACATGTATTCCTGCATAGAAAAATGATACTGATAATACTCATAAGAATCTTCTCATTTAATAGAGCAGGTAGAAGGAGCTTTTATAGATGAAGCACAGGAGAGAGCTGAATTAGAAGATATAATATATTGGAAAAATGGAGTCAATGGCTAAAAAGGAAATGTAACTGGAATAAGAGAAAGGAGAGATTGAATAGGCTAAGATATTTCATATAATAAGTTTTTGTTAATTACAATGACCTATTGCAATGATATGGAAAGGGGTAAGGTGAGGGGGAATGAGGGAATCTTCACTCTCATCAGAGATGGCTCAGAAAGGAAACAGCATATATAGTCAATAAGGTATAGTCATCTAGAGTAAGAAGGAATGAAGGGGGACAGGAGGAAGGGGGGGAATGTGAGTGATGGAGGAGAGGACTGACTGTGGGGGAGAGTGGTAAGATATAACACATTTTCCTTTTTACTTCTTGCAAGGGCCTCTCCAGGACCACAGGGCTGAGTGGTTGTTGGGCCTTAGGGGTTGGCATGTGGGATCAGGTCCTCTTGGACCCAGGGCCAATGATCTATCTGCTGTGCCAGTAAGCTTCCTTACAGCATATTTAAGAAGAAGGACAAAGTAAAAGGAGAGAGAAAGTACAGTATATGGTAGTGTGCAAAATATAAATGGAGGGAGTTGCAATCAGCAATGACAACAGTAAAAAACATGGAAGTAGTTTTTTGATGGACTTATCATAAGGAATGTGTTCTTTCCATGATAGGGTTGGTGGTATTGGAACACAGACTGATGCACTATTATTATTATTATCATTATTATCATTATTATTATTATTATTATTATTATTATTATTATTATTATTATGAGTGTTTGCAGCACAAATGGGGTTGGGTGGCTTGCCCAAGGCCATACAGCTGAGTGATTGTTGGTTGTCTGAGGCCGGATTTGAGCCCAGTTGTTTTTACCTGAAGGGTCGGTGCTCTGTCCATTGCAGCATGTAGTTGTCCCAATTACTATTTTTTCATTTAATTTTAATTTTTTTCTCTTTACTTTATTGCTCATGTGGTTCTATATTTTTCAGGGGAGGGGGTATTATGTTTATTCTTAAAAAAAGAACATTTTATTAATGTATAAAAATACCATTTGTACAAAAACAAAATGATAATTTAATAAAAAATATAAGACGAAACTAGGAAGGATGGCAGTTCAAGGAAGCCTGGAGGGATTTACATGAACTAATGCTGAGTGAGATGAGCAGAACCAGAAAAACACTGTACACCCTAACAGCAACATGGGAGTGTTGATCAAACTTGATGGACTTGCTCATTCCATCAGTGAAATAATCAGGGACAACTTGGGGCTCT
The DNA here is from genome assembly GCF_037893015.1 of Macrotis lagotis. Classification (NCBI taxonomy): domain Eukaryota; kingdom Metazoa; phylum Chordata; class Mammalia; order Peramelemorphia; family Peramelidae; genus Macrotis; species Macrotis lagotis. The sequence continues at coordinate 66,068,623 of NC_133660.1, read as the reverse complement.
CTTCAATGGAGAATACCATCTATATGCAGAGAAAGAACTGTGGATGTTGAACAAAGAGCAAGGACTATTACCTTTAATTTCGGAAAAAACTGATATCTTATATTGTGATCTTGCTACCTCTTATAATTTATGTTGCTTCCTTAAGGATATGATTTCTCTCACATCACATTCAATTTGGATCAATGTATACAATGGAAACGATGTAAAGACTTACCTTCTGTGGGGGTGGGGTGGGGAGAGGGAAGTAAGAATATGAGAAAAATTGTAAAACTCAAACTAAATAAAAGTTTTAAGTAAAAAAAATTCTACATCTATATTCATCAGGGAGATAGATCTATAATTTCCTATCTGTTTTAACTCTTCCTGGTTTAGTTATCAGCACCATAATGATGTGCTAGAAAGAGTTAGGCAGAGTTCCATCTTCACCTATCTTTCCAAAGAGTTTATATAGAATTGGAACCAATTGTTCCTTAAATGTTCGGGTGAATTCATTTGTGAATCCATAAAGCCCTGGAGATTTTTTCTTAGCAAGTTCAATGATGGCTTGTTGAATTTATTTTTCTGAGATAGGGCTGTTTAGGTATTTAACCTCCTCTTCATTTAACCTAAGCAACTTATATTTTTGTACATGTTCGGCCATTTCACTTAGATTTTCAAATTTATTGGCATAGAGTTGGGCAAAATAATTCTGAATAATTACTTTGATTTCCTGCTCATTGTTGGTGAGTTCACTTTTTTCATTTATAATAATAGCAATTTGGTTTTCTTGTTACTTTTTTTCATCAAATTGACCACAGGTTTATCAATTTTATTGGTTTTTACATAAAACCAAATCTTCATTTTAATGTATTGATTTGATAGGTATTTTGATTTTAAATCTATTAATTTCTTTTTTAACTTTTAGAATTTCTAATTTGGTATTTAATTGATGTGTTTTAATTTGTTCTTTCTCTAATGTTTTTAGTTGCATATTTAGTTCATTGATTTTCTCTTTCTCCAATTTGTTCATGTAAGCATTTAAATATTAAAGGTATTCCCCTGAAGGCCAATTTGAACAAATCCCATAGATTTGGGTATGTTGTTTCATTATTGTCATTATCTGGGATAAAATAATTAATTGTTTCTAAAATTTGTTTGATCTACTCATTCTTTAAAATAAGGTTATTCAGTTTCCTATTAGTTCTGGGTCTATATCTCCCTGGCCCAATATTGCATACAATTTTTATTGCATTGTGATCTGAGAAAGATGTATTCATTATTTCTGCCTTTCTGTCATTGATCATTCAGTTTTTATGCCCCAGTACATGGTCAATTGTTTTTTATAAATGCCATGTACTGCAGAGAAAAAGGTTTATTCCTTTCTATCCCCATTCAAATCCCTCTATAAGTTTACCATATCTAGGTTTTCTAACATACTATTTACCTCCTTAACTTCCTTCTCATTTATTTTATGAATCTATTTATCTAAATCTGAGAGTGGGAGGTTGAGGCCTCCCACTAGTAGAGTTTTGCTGTCTATCTCTTCTTGTAGTTCTTTCAGCTTCTCTTCTAATAATTTGGATGCTATCCCACTGGGTGCATATATAATAAGTATTGAAATAATTTTATTATCTATGGTTTCTTTTAGGAGGAAATAGTTTCCTTCCTTATCTCTTTTAATGCTATCTACTTTTGCAGCTGCTTTGTCTGAGATAAGGATTGTTACCCCTGCATTTTTCACTTCAGCTGTAGCAAAATATAGTTTGCTCCAACCTTTTACCTTTACTCTATATGTATCTATGTGCTTCAAAGGAGTTTCTTGTAAGTAATATATTGTAGGATTATGGTTTTTAATCCAGTCTGCTATTCACCTATGTTATAAGGGTGAGTTAATCCAATTCACATTCAAAGTTATAATTATTAACTCTTTATTGCCCTCCATGTTATCTTCACTCTGTTAGTATTTTCCCCTTTTCTTCCCCTTTATCCATATTTCCCAGCATTTTGTTTCTGAATACTACCCCTTCAGTGTGTTTTCCCTCCTATATCCACCCCTCCCCTTTCTTTCACCTTTTCCCTTTTCCCTTCCTTTTTTGTTAGTTTCCCCTTTTTCCCCATCCCTGTCTTCATTCCCCCTACCCTTTTCACCTTTTAATACTTGAAAAGTAAGATTTTTTTAAGTTAATGGAGTATCTGTAAAAGTTAACTTTAAGTCAAGTCTGATGAGAGAAATATTCAGGTGCTTCTCAGCTCCTCCCTTTTTCACCTCTATTGCCAAAGATCTTTTGTAGCTCTTAATGTAATGAAATTAACCTCATTCAATCACCTCCCTCCTCCTGTCTCCTTCCTTCCCCCTTTTTAAGGAGAAAGTGTTTTTAAATCATTTTATCTGAGTGGTAGGATATCCTGAGTATCCTTCACTTTTGGCTAAGTATACTCTCTCTCTAATAGAGTTAAAATTCTTCAGAGTCATTAGTGTCTTTCTCACAAGCCGGGATATAGCCAGTTTCATCCCATTGGGTAGCAGTCTCATGGATAAGTCATGAGTGTCCATCATTTCTGGCTAAGTATATTATCTCTGATAGATTTACATTTCTTTAGATTTATGAGACTCTTTTTCCTATGCTGAAATATAGCTAGTTTCATTTTATTGGACAGTAGTTTTTTTCTTTACCCTGCCCCCCTTTTTAACCTTTTCATGTGCCTTTTGAACCTCCTCTTTGATGTCCAAATTTTCTATTTAGCTCTGTTTTTTTTTTCATCTGGAGTTTTTGGAAGTTTTCCAATTTTTAAATGTACATCTTTTCCCCTGAAAGAGACACTCAGGTATGACAGATAATGGCTTATTGACTGCACTCCAAGCTCCTGTGCTCTTCAGGAATATCTTGTTCCAGGCCCTTTGATCTCTTAATGTTGAAGCAGCCAGTCGTTCGGTATCTAAATTGCTTCTTTCTTGCTGCTTTCAGGATTTTCTCTTTCATCTGATAGTTTTGGAATTTAGCTACAGAATTCCTTTGTATATTCAATTTAGGATCTCTTTTCAGATGGGAACAATGTATTCTTTCAATAACTATTTTACCCTCAGGTTCTATGTCCTAAGGAAAATTTTCCATCACTAAATCCTGTAATATTAAGTCTAGGTTTTACCTCATCAATGTTTTCAGGAAGAGCTATAATTCCCAGGTTGTCTCTCCTCAATCTATCCTTGAGGGCAGTGGTTTTGCCAATGAGGCTCTTTACATTTTCTTGATTTTTTCTATTTTTAAAATTTTGTTTAACAGGCTCTTTTTGTTTCATGAAGTCATTCATTTCCAAAGATTCAATTCTTTTTTTTAGAGAAGATTTTTTCATTTACATTTTGCAACTCCTTTCCCACTTGGCCAATTTTGTTTTTGAAAGAGATTTCCATTTGACTAAGTGAGGTTTTGAGAGATTTATTTTCTTTTAGCATTTGCCTAATTGAAGTTCTAAGAGAATTATTCTCATTTTGTATTTGTCCAATTGTGGATCTGAGAGAATTATTCTCATTTTGTATTTTTCCAATTGTATTTTCCAATGGTTTGTTTTTTTGTTGCAAGGTGTTAATCTTCTCTTGGGTTTCTTTTACCAAATTTTACAATTGATTTTGAAACTCCTTCCTTATTTCCTCCAGGAAGTCTTTCTGTGTTGGAGACCAGATCATAATGTCCTCATAGATTCTAGGTCTCTCTGTGTTAGGGTATTTTCCTCCCAAGAAATTTTCTATGGTCCCTCCTTTCTGATGGTCTTTTTTAAATTTTAATAAGGCCTTGAGTTGTGGAGAGGCTAGTGCACAGAGGTTTTGTGTTGGGATACTTAGAGGCTTTATTCACTGGGTGTAATATCTCTAGCCAACCAGTAGAGGATGCTAGAGGTTTGGTTCACTGATTGTAATTTCTCAACCTGGCCAGCAGTGGGTGCTGATTGTTTTCTCTGGATTCTCTGTCACCTTGATTGAGGCTCTCTCCCTTGGTCTGGAGGTAGTGCTTTAAGTTGTTAAATACTTTTGACTTTGATCATTAGTGGGCTATCAGGTGAGGTGATCACTCTCCCTATTGTCAGCTGAATTGGTTCTTCTGTTCACACACCTGTGCCTGGGGCAGATGTAGTCTGTAATTGTGTTTGTTCATGGAAGAGGCCTCACCTGCAATGGAATCCTGGACTCCGAGTTCCTCAGACCAGAGGAGCCCAGGAATGATGTCTGCAGCTCTCCTGCACCAGAACTCATCCTCTAGCCCTGCTGGTGAGCTCCTGAGGGTCAGTGTCACCACTAAAGCCTCTGCTCCTTAGTTGACCCAAGCCTCTTTGGTTTAGCAGGTACTAGGCCTGCTACTGATCAAGCTGATTAGTTCTCAGGACCTTAGGCTCTCTGACTCCAGCCCTGTTGCTAATCAGGCTAATCCACAACTAATACAGGCTACCAGACTCTCCCTGGTCCTTTGCTGCTAGTAGAGTTCACTCTCTGCTCCTAGACTTACTCAAGATTTCCAAAGACAGATCCTGTGGTGGATGTTCTTTCTCCTGTCTTTCTGTCTGGGCTTTGTTAATTGGATTTCTGTTAAGAGGTTTGTTTCATATCATATATGGGGGAAGATCAGGAGATTTTAGAACTGTGCCTGTCCTCTCTACGCCATTTTGATCACTCTCTTTGAGTCAGTTTTTTTTTTAAATGACAAGCCATCCCCAAATTGACAAATGGTCAAATTATATGCAAAGGCAATTTACAGATGAAGAAATCAAAGTGATTCATAGTCATAAGAAAAATTGCCAAATCTGTATTAGAGAAATGCAAATTAAAGCATCTCTGAGGTATGACCTCACACCTCTCAGACTGGCCAATATGACCAAAAAATACATTAGAAGGGATGTGGGAAATCTGGTACACTAATGCTTTGTTGGTGGAGCTGGGAACTCATCCAACCTTTCCGGAAAGCTATTAGAAATTATGTCCAAAGGACAACAAAAATGTGCATACCCTTTGATCCAGCAGTATCAATACCCTGAAGAGATTATGAAAAAGGGTGAAAACATCAATTTTACAAAAATATTCATAGCAGCCCTGTTTGTGATGATAAAGAATGGGAAATTAAGTTAATGTCCCTCATTTGGAGAATGGCTTAATAGACTGTGGCATATGTAAGGCATAGAATACTATTGCTGTATTAGACTCAAGGTGGGATGGAAACTAAGGGAAGCCTGTAAAGTTTTGCATAAACTGATTCTGAGTGATATGAGTAGAACCAGAAAAATATTGTACACCCTACAAGCAACATGGGATGATGATCAACCTTGATGTACTTGCTCATTCCATCAGTGCAACAATCAGGGACAATTTTGTGCTATCTGTGATGGAGAATACAGTCTGTATTCAGAGAAATAATTATCGAGTTTGAACCAAGACCACATAGCCTAAAATTCAATTTAGGAAAAAAATTATCTTTTGTAATTTTTTAAATCTTTTATACTTTTTTTTCTTCCTTAAGTATATGATTTCTCTCTCATGACATTCAACTTAGATTAATGTATATTATGGAAACAATATAAAGTCTCACAGACTAATTTCTTTGGGGTTTAGGGGAAAAATTATATAACTTAAAATAAATAAAATCTTTCTTTAAATAAACATTAGAGAATAGTGGCATAAATGGACTTTTTCTTAAAATATCTATCTAAATAGCTATCTAAAATACTCAATAAACATATGTAATAGGGATAATCTTGGAGCATTTTCAATAAGATCAGACGTGAAAGCAGGATGCTCATTGTAACCACTATTATTCGATAAGGCATTTGAAATTTTAGTTTTCACAAAAGAACAGAAAACGAAATTGAATAATTGGCAATAAGGAAACAAAACTATCAATTTTTGCAGATGATATGATTGTATAGTTAGAGAACCCAACAAACTCAACTAAAAGCTACTTGAAACAATTAACAACTTCAGAAAAGAAGCAGGATATAAAATACAGTCACATGAAATCCTTGCATTTCTATATTTTACTAACGAGACACAAGAACATTGAGAAAGAGAAATTCTTTTTTTTGGGGGGGGTTATATTTAATTAAAGATTAAATTTAAAAGATTCTTGGATTAGAACTCACAAAGCAACAAGTCTGCTAGGAAAGTTGGGAAATAGTTTGGCAAAACCTAGGTAAAATAAAGCACTGGCCCTGGAGTCAGGAATATGGTTCAAAAATGGTCTCACACACTTAATAATTACCTAGCTGTGTGGTCTTGGGCAAGCCACTTAATCTCATGTGCCTTGCAAAAACCTAAAAAAAAACAACTAGGTATAGGCCCACATCTTATAACCTATACCATAGTAAGGTCAAAATTTGTTCTGGATTTAGACATAAGACTACAATTTTAGAAAATAATATATTAATAAAAATTATATAAATTTTGAAATAAAAAGATGCAGTTTTAGATTTTTAATAAAAGATATCTTGAAACTGCTACCTAATATTTATATAGCATTACTTTATACTAGATACCACTAATCTAATCTAATAATAACAATTATTAACCTATTGAATCCCCCAACAGTCTTGGAACATAAGTGTTATTATGATCTTCATTTTATAATTAAGGTAACTGGGACTTAAAGAGGTTAAGCGACATGCCCATTCATACTGCTATTAAGTACTGGAGGTCATATTTTCACTAAAGTTTTCCTGACAGTTTCCTATTGAATTTGCTAAGAACAAACACCATGTATAAATGAAAAATCATATACACATACATACATACATACATACATACATATATATATTAATCAATGACATGGGAATAATATTATATGACAAAAGTGCTATATTAATTTTACTTGGTTGAAAACTCAATATAAAATCCATATTTTTCCCACACAAATATCTTAATGCAAACTGAAATTGCCTTGAAGTTATATGATATTTGTCTTTGATTCTGGAAGGAAGACCATGACATCAGGGAAGACATGCCAGAAAAGCAAATAAATTGTATTTCAGTGAGAGGATTTGGGGCTAAGTTGACGCATTTTACTTTCTCCTCCAGAGCCATCTGGGTCCATTCATCAATTATGAATGAGGAGGTCTGGAGATGGCCCTGGATTCAAGGTAGTCAGAGTTAAGGGACTTGCCTAAGGTCACATCCTTGGTAAGTATACAGGATCTGAGGCCGAATTTGAATTCAAGGTTTTTGACTCCAGGGCCAAACTCTACTGTGTCATATATATTGGAATATATAAGTAATGTACACAAAAAGGGATATAGGGGTGGGTATCACTGGAATCTCTCTTGGTCATATCATATTTCTAGGTTCCATATTTTAATAAAGATATTAAAAACCTAGAGACCCCAATTTATAGAAAACTTCAGAGTATGTGACAGACTGGAAAATAGGTCATCAAAATTTCATGTTTCATCTGGAGAAAAGAAGAGAAGCCTGAGGATATGCATGGAAAATTTATTCAAACAACTGAAGGGTCCTCAGGTGAAAAACAATTTAAAAGGATGTAAGACATAATAGGTTGAATTTTGGATCACTTTTTGCTTCATTGTAAAGAAGAGGTTTATAACAATGAGAGTTGGCAAAAAATGGAATGGAATTTGATATGAATCAATAAGCTTACTATCACTGAAAGGATTTGCTTAAGCAAAGGTAGTATGATTATATCTTAGGAGTGAAGGGATAGCTCTAATACTAAGACATAGATAGAACTAGATTAAGTCAAAAACAACTTCTAATTTTGAGAGGCTAGAAGAATCAAAACAAGAGTCTATATATTGTAATAGATATATTTTAAATCTAGAAACAGCCCCCCCCCGCAATGTAAATACATAGAAAAAAAAACCTGGCAAAACAACTTGTCTCTCTAAGAAAAGGAAATGACATTTATAAAAATGCAAAGAAAAGTTACTGGTATATTAAAACTTTGTGAAACCCTGCAGCATATGTAAGCAAGTTATGCCAAGTTGATTTTATTTACAAACTTAGAGTACACATTTGCTAAAGAAATAAAATGTTTAATTTGGATCATATTGTCATATTGTAATACTCCACTTGGTCCTGAGCTATTAAATCCCTTCCTCTGTGATTGGCACTATGCATAACAATTAAATTACCATATTTAAAAACGCATTTTATCTATTTCACTGGGATTTCAGTTACCCATTTAGCTTTAAAATATCTTAAGTTGGAAAGATTTTCCACCAGGGAAGTGACTTTCAAAATAAACTCTTCTATCCATATATATATATATATGGATATATATGCATATATATGCAAATATATGCATATATATATGTATATATGAAGTATATGCATCATTCTTATTGATACCTTTTATTCTAAACATTTTGTTTTTATGACTCAAAGTATTATGATCAAATGTATTTAATTCCTTATTTTAGCAAAAATATATTTCACTGTTTTTCAAATAAACAAAACATCCTTACCTAGATAAACAAAGTTACCAAACATATAATTGGTGTACTAAAATATTTAAAGGACTCATTACTAAAATATTTTGTTTGAACATTTAATAGAAAAGAAGGCAGTATAATTTATTTTATTAAAGACCTAAAAATATAAGGACTTTAATGATTAATCAAGCAAATGATGGATATACAAAGAATAAGAAAAAAAACAGCGTTTGCCTTCAAGGAACTCACTCTAATAAGGGAGAAAATGAGCAACTTACTGATTATATCTACATTTGCATTATACAGATAGATCTCAGAAAAGAAGATAATAGAAGGGCAATGATCTTTTTTTTAAAAAAAATAGAAGTTCAGCTTATATTATGAGTATGATTTAACATTTATCATTTTGTCTTTTAAGACCAAAAAATTCTGGATATTAATTCTTCAGTTTATCCTTGTTTCAAGACCACTTTTTTTAGGTTTTTGCAAGGCAATGGACTTAAATGACCTGCCCAAGATCACACAGCTATGTAATTATTAAGTGTCAGGTCACATTTAAACTCAGGTCCTCTTGATTCTAGGGCTGGTGCTCTATTTGCTTTGGCAACTAACTGCCCCAAAAGTGTTACTATTTTGAAGTTTTACATTTCCGTGAACTCAGGGAGACGTCAAGTGGTACTGTACTTGGAGATAAGAATATTTGGATTCAAATCCAACCTTAGACTCTTAGTATTCCAACAACCCTCATTAGCAGATCACTTTAACTTTATGAATCTCCTTTTTCTTCATATATAAAATGGAAATGATAATAATGATCCAACCTAGCTAAAAAGGTTGTATTGAGGATGAAAGAGACTAAGTACATAAAAAATTTGGCAGACTTTAAAAATGACTATCTAAAGGTCAGCTATTATTATTCAAATAAAATTGAAACTGACCTTTTTATGTTGGCAAGTCTTTAATATCATCACCATGAATTCTATTTCAGTGCAAATCATAGCCTACATTTTACCATAAATTTTCCTTTGAGGACCAATGAAACTTTCCTCTAGTTCTTTAGAACCCCTTTTCACTCCTAGGTTAGCTAGGTAGCACAATGAATAAAGCAGTAGCATTGAAGTCAAGAGAACAGGAATTTTAATCCAGACTCAAAGATTTACTTCCTATGTGACCTTGGGTAAGTCATTTCACTCTGATTGCCTCACATCCACAATCATTTCCAATCATGTTGTTTCATATTTGGCCACTGGACCCAGACAACTCTGGAGGAGAAAGTGAGGCAAGTGACTGAGCACATCTCCTCACTCAAATCCAATTCATTTGCTTATCATGGCATCATTTCCCTGAGTCATGAACTTTCAGAATTAAGAACAAAAGATTTTCACTCCTACCTATTTAGAACCATTTTAGAACATGTTAAAAGTAATTTTTCTAAAGTACTTCCCTGAATTCATAAGTAATCAATACAGAAAATAACTGAACCATTTATTAATAACTCATGGTCTTTGCTTAATTAGCACCTGTCATTTCAGTCAGATCATGAGCCCATTTGAGAATTTTGTTTTTGGCAAACGGTTTGTCATTTCCTTTTCCAGTTTATTTTACATATAAGGAAACTAAGGCAAATTGAATTACTTGTTTAAGGTCACACAACTATTATGCATCTGATGCTAGATTTGAACTAAGTTGATGAGATTTTCCTCAATTCAAACCCAATACACCAACCACTAAGCCACTAGCTGCCCTGCTGAAATAAACTTTGTCACAGACCAGATATTTAATAAATGTTTCCAAAATGTTTGGTTGTGAAAACGACAATAATGTGGTGTGGTCATGTGATCATTGTCCCAGAACTAAGAGGGCTGAGGTTAATTTCTTAGGAATGTGCTGTTGAACAGTTTATAACTCTCTAAGTCTTAATTATCTCATTTGTAAAGTAGAAATAATTACTCCTTCACAATCTACAAATAGTTTTTTTTTAAAAAAACCTTTACAAAACTATGGTAATGAATATTTGTGACTTTTTATTAGCTATTGGAATGATCTATGATAATTTTAGTGGGTTTAGTATGTTATTTGATAAAAGATTACAGATTTCTCTTTGTTTTAAATTTTGTCTTTTTTGTGACTGCTCTTTTTGTTTTTCTGCCTTTGTTTTTTCAGTACAACATGTCTGTTATCAATTCTTCCTTTTTCTCAAAATACTTGCCACTACTGGGTTCTCTAAATTTTTCCATTCTGATTCTAATCAGGCACCTAGAAACTCTATTTCTATGCCTTGCTTTGTTTTTATTATTGTAATGCATAGTTTTAATTATAGCATATAGAGTTAAGGGGGTAGCTAGGTCATACAGTACATAGAGTGACAGGTCTCAAGTCAATTAGTCTTAGAGGTCAAATCTGAACTTGGGGAAATAGTGTGCACCAATGGAAGTCACTTAACTTTATTTGAATCAATTTCCTATTCTATAAAGCTAGTAGGAGAAGGAAATGATAAAATGCTCTGGTATCTTTGTCTAGAAAATCCACAGACTGAAAAATGACTCAACTCATAGTATTTAGACTTTTACAAATTTTTATTTTCATAATGAAAAGTTTTCAGACTAAGGAAATAATCCAAGAGATCTGTGAGTTGACCTTTACAGATATTGTATCTATTCTACTATTCACAACCCTTCCAGAGGTTGATAGATTCCTTATCAGTTACTGAGCTCAAGAAATACCAATTTTATGGCAAAATCTTGTCCAAAAATTTTGAGACTTGCTCTCTACCATGTATATGGTTCATTTTGCCAACTTGGTGGTAAGTGTAATCCTTAAGAATCCAGAACAGGGTGGCTAGGTGGCATAGTGGATAATGCACCGGCCCTGGATTCAGGAATACCTGGGTTCAAATCTGGTCTCAGAAACTTAATAACTATCTAGCTCTGTGGCCTTAGGCAAGCCACTTAACCCAGTTTGCCTTGCAAAAACCTAAAAAAAAAAGAATCCAGAACAGTAGACATTTTAAGATCAGGTCTTCGCTTAGTACCTTACTAGAGATGAAATGGAACATGTAATTATTTTTCTCTTCCTTTTAGAGAAAAGGATAGAGAAGCAAAGAGTTTAAATTACTTGCCAGAATCATACAGGAGGGAAATTTCAGAGTTGGGATGTGACCAATATTCTTTCCTCAATATACTTATTTATAAAGGGCATTTTCTAAAGGGGAAGGAAATACATCTAGGATTCTTTGATGATCTTCAAATGTTATTCTTTTTTGAAACATGAATAATTCTGTTGTCAGAATATTTATGAGTGTCTCTCAATTTAGGCCTGTGGATAAAAGGTATGCAATTCATCATTAGATCAATACTAGAATTTTTTTTTGTCTTTGTTAGTTTGTACTAATAATAATTGTACTTCACTGGAAGATTGTACATTCATTGGGGGAAGAACCGCTTGAATGTTTTACTTTGTATTCTTTGTGCTTTGAAGCAACTTTATCCTTTAATTTTTTATATTCAAATGACTTAACTTTTTAAAGTCTAGGACTGCATTTTATTACAAAGAAGTATGGGAGGGGAACTTTGATGGGGAATAATTATAAGTGTGGGAAGAAAGCAAAGTCATTGAATTTTAAAAAAGCAACAACTTTATAAACAGCCTTCTTGATTACATTTTAGTTCATAGAACTTTGAAGATTGGAAATATTTTAGAGATTCTTTTGTCTACCCATTTCTATTTATAGATAAAAAGAATTGAATCCTAGAGAGGCTAAGGGCTAGTTCTTCTCTTCTATTATTTCATACCTATTCTCAAACGCTTTTGATGGTTTTACTTTTCCACCTCAAGAATTATCTTAGATTCCTTCCTCACAGGGGTGGTTAGGTGGCACAGTGGATAAAGCACCGGCCCTGGAGTCAGGAGTACCTGGCTTTAAATCCAGTCTCAGACACTTAATAATTACCTAGCTGTGTGGCCTTTGGCAAGCCACTTAACCCTATTAGACTTGCAAAAAACCTAAAAAAAAGATTCCTTCCTCACTCAACAACTCTTCTCTATTTGCTCAACTCTAGTACATTGTCTCTTCATAAAAATCAGAATAAAAATTGTATATTTGCTATGCAGTTATACTTTGAGTTCTGGACTTCAGCTAACTACGCATATACCCCATTTTGTGATGAGAATTTTGGTGGAGGGGGTGAAGTCTTATTTTTATATAGGTAATAGAATTCAAAGGTCATTTTCAATGTCTCTTGTCACATGCTTTATTTTTCAGATCTTAAAATATGCAATTATTTCATTTCCTTACCATGAGAGAAGTAATTCCATGTACACAGGAAACTGTGGCTACTATTATAACTGAGGAAGAGAGTTGTCTTTCTATCACAAGGCACCAGGTTTTCAGCAAAGCAAAGATGGAACAAAATGACAACTCCACACTTTTTCCCACACCCATCAAGTCCCACACTTCCCCCAAAGAATAAACAATCAAAATTAACAAAATATACCAGGACCCAGAAATTTCTAATTAGAAGTTTTGATGAATGAATACAGAACAAGGGATTTGAATTTAGCAACTATTTAATGTATGTAGGGGAGCAAAAATGATAGGAGGTAGCTAATACCCATCCCCTCCATCCCTTGAAATCAGAATGGTGAGATTGAGAAATGATAGGGAAGCTTCTCACCTATAATTGAAAATATATGAAGGTTATTTAAATCCAGGCAGATAAGGTTTCAAGTTCTATACTAAAATTATACAAAAATATACTGGGATAAAAACTCTCCATTACTTCATTTTAGTAATATATCCCATCAACTCTACTTTTCAAAGTCCACAGAACTCAGTCACAGTCTCTCAGTGATTTCATCACCACCAGGACATGTCATGAAACAGGAGTATGGAAGTTAGGAGGATAAAGGAAATAAGAGCTACATTTTAGGATCCTAATGTCAACAAGCAACTTTCCTCTCTCATCCTCAACTTAGAAAAACAATAAGGAATGTTAAGTGGGACAGAGATACAAACTCTTGATCTAATACTTGCATAAAGGATGTAGAGACAGAAACACTCTCCTCTTATTCCCCATATCTTTCTGCACTGTCTCTTAAAATATTTATTTATTATTCTAAATAAATGCAAAGAAGTTTTTCAATTCTTTTTTTTTTGCAAGGCAATGGGGTTAAGTGACGTGCCCAAGGTTACACAGCTAGGTAATTATTAAGTGTCTGAGGCTGGATTTGAACTCAGGTCCTCCTGACTCCAAGGCTAATGTTTTATTCACTACACTACCTAGCTATCCCTCAATTATTTTTTATTAATATTTTGAGTTCCACATTTTTCTTCTTCCTTCTCATCCCTCAACTATCGCCTTGACAGTAAGTTATCTGATTGATATATTATACACCTAAGATTTTATATGTTCACATGCATGTTTGTATGTTTATGTGTGTATGATCATATATGTGTGTACAATATCTTTCCATATTAGCCATTTTGTTAAAGAAGAATCAGAACAAAAGGGAAAAAAACAAAATCAGAAAGAATAGAAGTTTTTTTTTTAAAGGACAATATTCTGCTTTAGCATGCATTCAGATTCCACAGTTCTTTTTCTGAATGTGGATAATATCTTTCATCATAAATCCTTTAGAATTGTCTTTGATTATTATACTGTTGAAATTAACAAGTCCATCCTAGTTGCTCATTACAAGTTTGCTATTAATATGTGCAATGTTCTGGTTTTGCTCACTTCACTCAGCATCAGTTCAAGTAAGTCTTTCCAGGTTATTCTGAAGTCTGCTCATTCATGATTTCTTACAGAACTATAATACTCCATAACATTCATCGATGACAATTTGTTCAGCCACTCCCTAATTGATAGGTATCCTGTAAATTTCCAATTCTTTATCAATACAGAAAGATCTACTATATATATATTTTGTACGTGTGAATTTTTTCCCTTTTTCTGATCTCTTTGGGATACAGATCTAGTAGTAATTTTGCTAAATCATTGGGTATACATTGCTTTCTTGCTTTTTTTTCAAGTAATTCCTAATTGCTCTCTAGTGTGAATCAATTGACAACTCCATCAACAATTCATTAGTGTCCCAGTTTTCTTACATCTTCTCCAACATCAATCATTTTCCGTTTTTGTCATGTAATATCATAATTATTTTACTTTGTATTTCTCTTATCAGTGACTTAGAACATTCTTTTCATGTGACTCAAGATAGCTGAAAACTACCTGAAAACTTTGATCACTTTTAAACTGGGAAAAGAGTTATATTTTCATAAATTCCACTCCATTCTTTATATATTTTAGGAAGAAGACCTTTATTAGAAATGGTAGAAATTATTTCCCAACTGTTTACATTCCTTTTAATCTTGATTGCATTGGTTTTATTTGAGCAAAATCTTTTTAATTTAATATAATCAAAGTTTTCCATTTTACATTATATAATGTTTTCTATCTCTTGTTTGGACATAAACTCCTTTTTCACTCCATGGATCTGGCAGATAAACTATATCCTGTTCTCCCTATTGGTTTATTATCATCCTTTGTATCTAAATCCTGTACCCATTTCAACCTTATCTTGTTAGAGAGCGTGGGATATTGGTCTCCATTGAGTTTTCCTACATCTTTAATTATTTTGGTAGTTTGATTGATAGGCACTAAATAAGTAGCACAATTTAAGAAGAATTGTCATTATTAATATGTTAGCTCTGCCTATCCATGAACAGTTGACATTTTCTAGTCATTTAGATCTTATTCTATTTGTGTGAAAAATGTTTTGTAATTATTTTCTTATCATTTCTGAGACTGTCTTGGCAGATAAACTCCCAGGTTTGGGATACTTTTAAGATATTTTTAGTGAAGTTTGGAGATACAAGTCCAATAATCAAGCACTAGTGGTTATAACTAGGCTCATATCCCCCTGAGAATGATAACAAGATATTTGGGGAGGATAAAGCCTGCAGTAGGACTCTGGAAGAGATACCACCAAGTAGAGATAATAAAAAAAGTTTGGTCAAATTCTGGCATTGTCATTAAACATTTTGTTCTTTCTTTCCCACTCACATTCCTCCTCCAATGTATCAAACTAGTTTGCCTCCACCCAAGGTAAGAAAATTGGGAAGTCCTTACAGGACATAGGTTATCTGAAAACAATCTATCAACCCCTCTCGCCATCCAGCAAAACAAAGCCTAATTTTCCAGGGTGGGATGAGAGTTTTAATCCCATTTCCCCAAATATCAAAAACTTCCCCAAGTTAATACAGCAGCTCTGCACTACCATGTCTTCTTTTTCTCATTGCTATAGACCATATAGAGAAAATAATATTTTTCATGATTATACTCATAAAGTTGACCCATGGTGGCATTAGTATGGAGGTTAATGCTGTTGACAAAGAACTACAAGGCATTTTTTTTGACTGGAGACAGAGCTACAAAAAATTAAGAAGTAGAACTGACCTATTGTAAAGTCAAGCATGCCAGATATTTTCCTTTTGTTCAAGACAGGGACTTTGACTTTAGGTGCCTTCTCCACAATTAAAGGGACTGTGTCAGGATATTTATTCTAAATTTTCTCCTCTTCTTTTTGTCTGGGATTGAAAAGGATGGTTTTCCTTGTTTTGGAATTCCAAGATGCTTCAGAGCTTCTCTATTCTTTCCTGCGCAGACTGTCTCAGAGGTATTGGATTGATTCTCTAAGACTGGCTTCCTATTCAGGGTCTAGTAAGAAATATGAAGAGTTTTGTCATTTCTCTATTGCACCAGCCTAGTGAGAGCACTCAGGTCACAACTGAGTGATCCCCTGATGTTGTAAGGGAACTCCTACAGTGTTCTTTCATATTTTCATAAGCACATTTAGAGCAAAAAAATTCTGTAAAAAAAATCATGAATAACATAAAGGTTCCTCAAACTACTTGCCAGCATTTATCCTGATCAGTTACTCTATAGACTACTTCTAAAATGGACAATTTTGATTATATTTCATTTAAAAAGTTTTTGCACAAACAAAACCAATTCAACCAAGATTAGAAGAAAAGCAGAAAGCTGCATAAACAATTAAAACAAACTCTGGCAAAAGCATCCGTTCTCAAATATATAGAGAACTACATGAAATGTATATAATCTATACATGCTATTCTCCTACTGCTAAATGCCCAAAGGTTATGAACAGGAAACTTTTAAATCAAAGTTATTGACAGTCATATGATAAAATGTTCTACATCACTATTGATTCAATAATGTAAATTAAAACAACTCTTGGGTGCCACTTCATACCTATCAGATTAGTTATTATGTCAAAAAGGGAAAATAATGAGTTTGTGAGAATGTGGGAAAATTTCTTCACCAATACATTGTTGATAGAAATTTTAAATGACCCAACCGTTCTGGAGAGCAATTTGGAATTCTACTCAAAATAATTTAAGACTGTTCATACCCTTGGGGCGTCTAGGTGGCACAGTGGATAAAGCACTGGCCCTGGAGTCAGGAGTACTTGAGTTCAAATTCGGTCTCAGACACTTAATAATTACCTAACTGTGTGGCCTTGGGCAAGCCACTTAACCCCATTTGCCTTGCAAAAACTAAAAAAAAAAAAAAAGACTGCTCATACCCTTTGATTCAGCAATACCAAATACCAATGCTGGATCTGTATTCCAAAGAGATCTTTAAAAAGTGAAAGAACCTTTTTGTGCAAAAATATTTTTAGCATCTCTTTTTAAAATGGCAAAGAATTGGAAATGGAAGGATACACATCAATTAGGGAATGAATGAAGAAGTTGTGACAAAAATGATGTGATATGGGAAATGATGAGCATACAGTTTATGGGAAAAGCTGGAAAGTTGCAAAGTGAATTGAGCCTACCTTCGTTAGTTTTTACAACTGGAACTCCTAACAATTCTAAGGTCCTAAATGCTCCCATGCTATAAATATTTGGATGAGTTAAACGACTAGTTTTGCTTAATTTAATACATGGTTTAATAGTATACTTTTACAAAAATGTGTCATACAATTTAATTCAGAAAAATTATACCTAACTTCTAGGCATCTGTTCTTTGATGTTTCCAATAATAATTTTGTTAACTCCCAAATAATTTGCAACTTTTGGCCTCTTGGATTCTTAAAATAATTTGGAGAGGTACGTAAATGCCCTTTTGTGTAGAGGATTTTACTATATTCCTAGCTTGCTCTGTGGTGATTTTTAAGTTCTTTCCTTAGTAAAGGTGTATTCTGATGTATTTTTTTGTAATACAGTTTAGCTTACACTTGTACTAGACTAATAAGAAGTGTAAGGGTTAATTGATAAATCCTATGTCTGTATGTGTGTGTATGTGTGTGTGTGTGTGTGTGTGTGTGTGTTTGTGTGTGTGTGTGTAGGTCCAAACAATCCAGGATGGGAATTTATATGTTCAATAAAAAGGAATTATATCTATTTCTAATGACTTCTCATAATTCTTTAGAGTTGATATACTACATCAGTACTATGACTAATAAAGGTTGTTTCTGTGCATCTCCACATAATAATTATACTGACTATCTATAAAAATGTTAAGGAGTGGCCATTCTCTTAATACCAATAATATAGCATATAATTCATTGTGTTTATAAAAAGGAGTATATAATTTCTTTTCTATTACTGCACATATGCTTGGACTTACAGGTTTAGAATACAGTTCATCACATTTTTCAAAAAATTTCAGGGAATCCAGAGGGTCATAATTTCTGATATTTTCCCTCATTATCTTTGCAAAACAATCAATCATTAATTCCAGGCTTAGATATTATTACAGTAAAATCACTTATGTAGACAAAACTAGTTTACATAACATCTTCAACATCTTACTCATCAGAAATTCACCTAAGTATGGCTTATATCACTTTAAATTTCCCATCATCTTTCAAAGTCCCTCACATATATTCAATATTATTGGAAGTAATTGCAGTGAAGGTATACTTCCCAATCTTTTAGGCACTCATCTCCTGAGTTTACCATTTTACTTCTTTAAAATTGAACATTTAGCTCTTAACCTATGTGAAACATAATATATCCAGGCTAACATCTCATTCTCTTAAAGAAAAAACAGAACAAGTTCTCTTAAAGTTAACCTTAGACCTGGATCTCTTTTACATGCAAATTTCTTTCACATCTCTGTATTTTAAGTTTATTTTTCTGTTATTTCCCAAACACTCCTACTTTCAAAAAGAAAAATGTTTCTCTATGAATATAGTTTTAAATATATATGTATATATATATATATATATATATATATATATATGTATATAAATTCCACAAAACCCAATGTAAAATTTTTACTAAAGTCATTGTTGCAAGATACATATATAATTTCTAATATATATATGTATATATATATATACATATATATATATATATATAAAATTTCATGAGAAGGAAACATGAGAAGGAAAAACAAAGCATTTCACAAACTCTCTGGGCCAAAAAAGACCTCAAGAGAGATATTATCTGTTTGCAAGGTATTCTTTTATTTTCTCATAAAAAATCTTTACAAATGCCATGGATGACACTTCAATTCAATCATATTTAGGTACTGTAACACAATTTAAAATTTTCCAAATAATCATTTGAATCTGTTCTTATGAAAAGTTTACTAATTATACAAAAAATTTTTCAATTTTAAGTATATTGCTTTACTCTCTAAAACTTCACAATAAAAAATTCTTCAGAGCACAGATTTCTAAAAATCTTTTACAATTACAAATTTTTCTTTATAATTCTCTTTTGATTATCTTATAATTTCCAAAACTCATATTCATAATTAACTTAAATTATTTTCCTTTTCCAAATTTAGAAGTTTGCAAATTATTCTAATCTCTGTCACTGCTATTCTAACTTCTCAGTGCTCTAACTTACAGAAAGTCAAACCTGTTCATACTTTCTACATTCTACAGGCTTAAACAAACTTCCATACTTCACAAATGGTTCAAAAATCCCAAGGCTCTAGGTGACTTTTCATTTTTTCTTGCACCCTTTATTCTTTATCCAACTCATTGCAGAACCTTTATTCAGATGGAATTTATTATATATTTCCCTTAATTTACTGTTCCATAAACACTTTTTTCAAGATTGGTCAAGTAAAAATAATTTTAGGGACAATTTCAATTTTTACTATGTTCTTTATAAGTATAATTTGCCAAAACAGTAATTAAAACCTTGTTAGACAATCAGACCAGAAAACAAACAATACATAATGGGGAAAAATATAGTAGAACTCTTTCTTTCCCAAAAACAACATGATTTTCAGGAAAATCTCCTGTGACACTGAGTCACGAATTTTTAGAAAAGAGGAAAAGATCCAACTTTACAAAGAGAGAAAGGAAAGAGGATTGGCCAATCAAAACACCAAAACAGACTGCCAAGCACTTTGAACCAGAGAAGCTCCCAAATTCCACGGAAAATCCCACTTTGCTCTCACACTAGAGAAAATACAGAGAACATTACATTTATCACAATACATTTTCCATACAAAATTATTAATATTTAACACTTCTAAATTTTAACTGGCATAACTTTTGAGAAGCCCGTCACTCAAACATCCCTCAGTCTATCTGGAATATCCCCTGTGCCCCTTCTTTAAATAGTGTAAGCCAAATAACTTTTTTTTAGGTTTTTGCAAGGAAAATGGGGTTACGTGCCTTGCCCAAGGCCACACAGCTTGGTAATTATTAAGTGTCTGAGGCTGGATTTGAACCCAGGTACTCCTGACTCCAGGGACAGTGCTCTATTCGCTGCACCACTTAGTTGCCCTCAAATAACTTCTTTTTAAGGGGACAGTCCTAAATTTTTTCTGGGGGGGGTGGAATCTTCTGTTCTCAAATCCTCACTTGACCCATAATTTTCTGTAATAACTAACATTATCAGAATCTTTATGGATAAAGTCCTGAAGCTATAATGTTATTATATCATTCTGGTAAAAGATTAGCTATTTTGTTTCCCCTTATTTCTTTTATTTATTTATTTTTGGCATTACTTGATATCCAAATTGTATACTTTAGAATTAACCTGACTCTCTTGCTTTTTTGGAATTTATTTCTCCAAAACTTTCTCAAATTAAAAATAGCATTTCTTTTTATAATTTCTTTATGCAACAGATTTGTAATATACCCTATCTCTTTCCTGATTACTTTAACTCCAAATAAATTTCCTTTTAAAACTTGTTTATCCAAATCTTCATGAAGTAATTCTCTTTCTCTAGCTAGTAATTTTCTAAAAATATTATTTCTGTCAACTTCAAGGACGAGAGATAAGAGCCAGAATTGCAAGCGGACAAACCACGGAGAGGGAGAAGGAGGGGTGAAAGCAGTCTGGCAGAATCATAGTGAAGAAGTGGTGAAAAGAAAAAGTCAACATCATTTTGTCATATTAATATTTATTTCTCTGTTCACACACTGTTCTTCATTCATGTATATTCAAAGTACCTTCTATACTCAATACTCCTTTCCTTGAGAACCATGGACAACATTCACAAATGGTCTATAAAAACTTATCTATCTGTTTTTTTTTTTATAATTTCTAAACCCTTCTCTGGCTTCTTTAATTCTATACATAGTTTTTTTCCTATTACACCTGCTCTACCTGCTTGAAAAAGGAAAGTAAAAAGTCAGCACCACTAATCAGCATCTCTTTAGGGCCTCCCCTCACCTTAATCATCCCAGAACTATCATGGCATCACCAGGGGGTTTTCTTTGCCTGAAAAACTATCTCAGCCTCCAGAGGGCTTCAATTCCCAGTACCTGCCCCATAGGAGTCCACCAAATGTTGAGTTCCCCTGTCCATCAAGGAGATTAATTCGACTCAGGAGTGAAAAGAAACATGTATACACTCCTTGTCAAGATACTAGCAGGACAACTAGTACAGCAGTTTATTTACAGTATCAGACAGTACTTTATAGCAGAAAACCTCAAAATTAACATACAAGATAAAACAATGACATTTCCCACACTTGTGTAGGATGTAACCTTGCTCAAGAAGTTCAGGTACAGGGCTATCACCAAGGGAGGTCATGGATGACACAGTTTTGTTATCACAGCAGAGTTCTGTGGAGAGCCTTCAGCTTGAGGGTCACCAAAGCTTGGGATTTTAGTCATAATTGACTTTTAACCCAAACTCACTCAAGCAGCTCTCAACACTAAAGAAATTTATATTAATTAATATTATTATAATAAACACCAATTTGCTACTAACAAAGAGTGGCCCAATTGTTCCACATTAAAAAATTACAATTTACTTTCAGAGAACAAGAATTTCTGATTCCCAGAAGGATTAGGTGCCCATTATTTTTACTTTAGGGAGAATTTTCTCCACCCATGTGGAATGCCTCATAACAATATTTAGGCAAATGTCTAAGCATCTGTCTACTTTTACCTTTTTATTTGTACTCTTCAGTTGGCTCATATCTGGCTAGGGGTCCTTGCTGGTGCTGGATGAACCAGGTGTCATGTCTTTACTTGCTGTCTTTGGGACTAACCCACCTGTCAGCACTGCTGTCCCAGAAGCAGTCCTTTCTATAGAGTCATCATCACCATGTGTCATCTGTGTGCTTGCCAACAAATCTTTCCTACAACATCTTCTATGTTTGAAACTAACCTGCAAAATATTTGCGTGTAAAAAGGGAGACGTTGAAGCTCTTGCAACAATTTTTGCAAAGCAAATATAAAATTTCTAATTGTTTTTAAATACTCTTCCACTTAGCATTCCCTTCATTTTCCTCTGATGATGTTTGTTTATAATAAACTGGTGTTGAGGCTATTTATTTCAATTAAGTTGGATATATAATATTTGACCAGGTTCGTTTCCATATCTTATGAATGAATAAAAATCATAAGGAGCCAAACATTTCTTACTAAATTAGCAGAAAATATGACTTAGATGCATAATGATTTTCTCCCATAGCTATCCATATCCATAAATTTTCAAGTTTTTCAAAAATCCTTTTTTTAAATGTTTGCTCTGTATGTGTTATCCAAATGACTTTGTACATAAAATGTGACTGTAATGAAGGAAATACACACACACACACAAATAGAGTGATGCTTAAATTTCTCACACCTTCTCACATCATTAACTTTTATGTGGGCCAATATGTACATACACAGTGTCGATCACATATATACCAATATTGTTTATTTGTGTATATAGGTTTGTGTGAATATACACATACATAGACATATATATATATATATATATATATATATATGTGTGTGTATATATATATATATATATATATATATATATATATATTATTTTCTATTTCCTCAAGTCTAAAATGGGGATAATATAAACTGATAATAAATCTGTTTGATATGTGTGTGTGTGTGTGTGTGTGTGTGTGTGTGTGTGTGTAGACATACATATTCAATGAAGATCTTCTTTTCTTTTGGAAGATGAATGCTTTATTTTAATTTATCTTTGACATTACCACACACTTCTGAGTTTAATGACAATATGGAAAAGTGAAGAGAAGTTTTGTCTTTTAGTTAAGCAGTTCTGAAGTCAAGTTTTTATTCTAGCCTATATTATCCCTGTGTCTATGGTATCCATTAATTTCTTAGTGTTCCAGACAGTTCTTTAAAAATAGAAATTACAAATGAGCTGAAATAATTTTTAAATCAGAAGTAAGTTCCCCAATAAAAGAATAGGCCTGAATAATAATGATGATGATGATGATGATGATGATAAAATAATTACCCTCCTTAAAAAAGTATAAAACAAAAGAAATTCAAGACAAAAGCCTCCACAAGTTGTGGCTTAATTAAATACTTTTTGTCAGACTAGAAATAAATGACTTCCTTCTTATTCATATTTCAATTTGAACTGAAAAAGTACTAATAATCTCTTCCATAGAGGCCTTGCTTATTTTCAGAGCCCTCAATGAATGAAGTTGGCTAATATTAAGGCTAAAATACAGGACTAAATATAAATTTTTATGCCACACCTTCTGGCCACCTTTCTGCCTTTAGTCTCCTATTGCATTTAACATCAAATAGATGCTTCTCCATTTGCTATTCAGAGCTTTATTCTGTGGCAATAATTCTAAGCCCTTCACCTACTCTACAATTTCTTATTTTTTTAATGTTCCTTATATAGGACACATTTTACCTCCCACCTAACTGTCCTTGAACTGACTGTCTTCTAGGCCTGGAATGAATTCTTTCTCCATTGCTAATTCTTAGAATCACTAGTTTCTTTTATAATTCAGTTCAATTGCTATGATTTACAAATCACATTTCCTCATTTTGACAATTGTTAATGTCCTTTCAAAAAATATGTTGTAACTGTTGGGGGGGTGAATTAAATAAATGTTTTTTATTGAAATAAGGTAGAAAATTGAGCTTTTTGGTTAGGATAATCAGTTCGAATTAGCTAGAATGCATACGTCTCAAGGGTAGGGATTAATGTTGTTTTGCACTTTTAATTCCAGGTCCTTGACTATTGTCTGTCTCATAGTGGGTGTTAGATGATCTGTTATACCATGAGCATTGATCAAAATGAATGGCCATTAATTGTTCCTTTGGATATGGGAGTGGGGGAGGAAGAAGGGAGTGACAGAACAATTATTCCCTTGAATCCCACCAAAAACGATATTCTCCAAGGGGATTATTCAGCATACCATTCGATATTATTGATATAATATTGCAAAAATAATGGAAATTATTACTATAGAGTTTCCCAGAAGTCTTAGTGCAGCATAGAACTTTAATAGCTTAAACTGCACTAAGATTTTTGTAGCGCTGAATGACAGATAATTCTCTGTAGAAGAAAGGAGAATGGGGTGGCTAGGTGGTGCAGTGGATAGAGCACGGGCCCTGGAGTCATGAGAACCTGAGTTCAAATCCAGCCTCAAACACTTAAAAAATTACCTAGCTGTGTGGCCTTGGGCAAGCCACTTAACCCCATTTGCCTTGCAAAAAAAAAAAAAAAAAAGAAGAAAAGAACATTTAACTTTTCTTGGAACCTAGCATTTTGTGTCTTTGCTTTGCTTTAACATTTTTGGCATTCTATTTTGGAAGTTCCTGCTTTCTTTAAATAGCTCTCGCCACAGCAATTTTAATTACTATCATTATAGGTTATTTTTTCTTAATTTCTTGCAGGTTAAAGTTCTCCCAGTATCTTGTCCATGTTAATAACAGGTCTCTGGAATACCTCCAGGTATTTATTATGAAAACTAGTCAATCAATACTCAAGCGAGTTCATCTCATTTCTTAGCTAGACCAGAGAAGAGCAAGGTTAAAGTGCAGGCATGCCCTAATGTGACTCTCCATGTGATGCTCCTAATTAAGAACAAAAGGCCTTCACATCTGCATTTTATCAGTGGACTTGTGATTTCGTGAGCACAGCAAACTATGCTTTGAAATATCTATACTTAGAGATTTACCTGGTTTCCATGATTTTCTCAAATTCATACAAAAAGCACATTACTGAGATGGATCTTTATATAAGGCTACTGTGACCTTTCCACTAGATAATTCTGCTTCCACTTATCAAAAATTTAGAAAAATAAAATTGGACAAAGTTTTTGTAGATATTATGTGACTGGCTATACAATTTTATTGTTATTGTTGTTATTAATATAGTTATTTGCTTTTCTTATGGTTATGTTTTTATTGAAATAATAAGGTAGAAAATTGCACCTTGAGATCGGATAAAACAGAATTAGAATTAGCAATAGACTTAATAATTACAGAAAAATGGAATGTCTTGAGAGGCAATAAGTTTCCCCTATTTGGAAGTTTTTTTGAGTAGAGTTTGAAAAATCATTTCTCATTTATTTTATAGTGGGAATTTCTGTAGTTGAATTAGATGGTTGCTGTGATCTCTAACTTTAATTCTCTAATTCTATATTTTCAGGGTTAGTATAAATAGATTCTCTATCTTCCTAATTCAATGTATCACTAAAAAGTAATATTTCATTTCAGTATCTATAACATTTCTTCTATTTCTGAGTGAATACTGGAGAGAGATGACTTAAATATTTTATTTTAATTAATTTACTACTTGTCTTTATCTTAAATATTTTAATGTTATTTATGATCATTTATTTTTCACAAATCATGAAATAAAGCATATGGTTAACTATATTATAAATTGCATATTGCATATACTCTCTGGATCTAAGATTATTTTCTGAACTACTTAATCCTTCTGATTCTAACCTTGTCTCTAACCTTTCTCTAACCTTGAAGTTCAAAGTTTGTCAGCTACTCTGTATCACCTAATAATAGAATCTACATAGTGCTTTAAAGTTTCAAAAAAGTTACAAATATTATATTTTATTCTCACTACTACCTGCAGAAAGAGGTACTAGCATTATCCCCATTTTTAGATTAGAAAATTGAGAAATCCAGTGTCCGATTCTTCCTGCCAGCTTCAGCCATCCTTCATTTTCCAAAACAGTTATCTTTTTTGCCATTCTCCCTAACACTCAACATGTAATCAAATCAATGTTGCTATAACTGAGAGAATGCCCATCAATTGAATTATGATTGAATAAGTCATCATACATGAATATGATGAAATACTGTATTATAAAAATGATAAAAGAAATTATTTCAGAAGAAAAGTGAGAAGATATATAAACTGATTCAAAGTGAACTAAGAATAGCCAAGAAATCAAATTTGCTAATATTTTAAAGCAATATTTTAAGGATAATCAACTTATTATCTTTGGTTATCTAACAATTTTGATCAGTTTAGTTTCTTTTCAATTTCAATATAATTCTATTTAGTTTAATTATGTCAATCATGTCTAGCTCTTTGTGGCACTATTTGGATTTGCTTGGCAAGGATACTATTACTATAATATTACTATTACTATCTGTTTGACATTTATTTCTCCAGATCATTTCATAGATGAGGAAACTGAGGTAAACGGGTTAAGAGACTTGCCCAGGATCATTCAGATAGTAAATGTCTGAGGCCAGATTTAACGTCAGGAAGATGAATGTTCCTGGACTTCAACCCCAGCTCTCTATACACTATGACACCAGCTAGTTTCCCTTTGTTGTATATTTATTCCAGATATATCTAGAAATTGTTGCTGGATGCTTTTCTTCATGCCACTGTAACATCCACAACACTAGGGGAAAAAGTACAAACCCTGATTATAGTATAATATACCCTGGGAAAACACTAAAACTATATCATAACCATTCATAAATTCAAAAATAACACTCTGAAGTTATTGTGTCTAATACTGATCATTCACTTTACAACATAATTGTATCTTTGACTTTGAAAAAAGGAAGCTTAGAGTACCTCTGTTCCAACCACTTTATTTGAAAAAAGAGAAATAGAGCAGCAGCCTAGAATTCACAGAGATAGTAAATGTCAGGTCAAGGATATAAACCTTCAGACTCAAAACCTAGCATTTTTTCTGTGATATTAATCAACAATGCACTAATAATAATAATAACAGTAATATAATTTTTATCATTTCACAGATATCTCATTTGAACCTCATTACAAGCCTGGGACATAGGGTCTATTAATATACTCATTGTAATCTGGGTCACACAGAGGTTAAGCTATTTTCTCTGGGGTACTCAACTAGCCACTTCAAGTCAACTAATCATTATTCATTACTAGCCAATTTCAATTCAGTGCTTCCTCATTTCCTCCTGCAAAATATACCATGATATTTCCCTACAGTTACTTCTAGCAATAATAAACACATACAGATACTAAACACATTTAATAAATTCATAAATTTGCTCGTCATTTTGTATTAGCTTAAAAGAGTCAGTTGTTAAATTTTCAGTGTGTACAGGTACAGTTTCTTGACTGTTTATAATCAATAAAAAGATGGAGAAAATGTTAATGCAGTTTAAACATTAAAATACATTATGGTATTTCAAATAAAACTGGTTGTTAAACATTTATTAGTTTTCCCTTAACAATAGATGAAATATATTGATGTTTGTGCAATATAAAATGCAAAGCATCCAATATCAGGCATGTCCACTGAAAATAGACATATAATTCTCATGCAGAAACATACTACCAGAATGGCATCAAAGCTAACACTCTCAATTTATATCTGAAAACCCTTGTTGAGTTTTCCTGTCTACCAGGGGATTAATTTGGCTCAGGAGAGAAAAGAAACATTTCAAACACTTGGATGAGGATGCTCCCAGGGAAACTATTACAGCCATTTATTTATAGTATCAAACTTCTTTATAGCAGAAAACCACGAAATTAGCATACAGGATAAAAACAGTGATGCGACTCTAACTTGTAACCTGGTAGGATGCAACCTGGCAGGAGATAACCCAGGTCAAGAAGTTTACATACAGGGTTATCACACCATAGAGGCCATGGGTAACGTAGTTGTGTTATGACAGCAGAGTTCCATGGTAAGCCTTCACCTTGAGTGTCACCAAAGCCTAAGCTTTTTAGGCAGTTTAACTTTTTTTTTAGGTTTTTGTAAGGCGAATGGGGTTGAGTGACTTGGCCAAGGCCACACAACTAGGTAATTATTAAGTGTCTGAGGCCATGTAAAGCCAGGTACTGCTGACTCCAGGGCCAGTGCTCTATCCACTGTGCCACCTAGCCTCCCCCAGTTTAACTTTTTAACCCAAACTAACTTGAGGGGCTCTCAACACTTCCCGCTTTTCTGTTTACACAACAAGCTCACAGTTGCCCAAACTGATGTTCATACAGGATTACACAATTTTGAATTCTATTGATACCATATATAATAGGTTTGGTTAGAGAAAAAAATATTTTGATAAAACTTGGTAAACAGCAAAAGAGAAACATAAAGAGAATCAAAATGAGGCATAATTGTACAGTACTCTGGGCCCAATGCCAGAAGAGGGTGTGATGTTGAAACCATTTAATTATCTTATCAGCTGTCTTTTCAGGAATCAAATCTAGCTAGGAGCTTTCTTGGATGTCTTTAGCTGACTTATTCAAATCACCAATACCAAAAGATATAGTAGAATTCCCCAAAATACCATTAAGGTGGTTCCTAAACTTATTCCATTCCTATTAAGTATCATTATACTTCAGGCTTGTCACACAAATTTACATGTAACCATATTCACAACTAATTATGTGTCTAAATTCTACCACATCCATTTCATCTCCTATAGAAACTACTGGGTTTTCCAAACCCTCTAACATTTGAAAAAACTGTTTATCAACATCTTCACTATTTTTGGAAGCCCAAACTTACAATTTTACTAAATTAGTATAAATAATGCACTTGAATTTCTTCATTTTGTATATATAAGGCAAGTGATGCAGATGAGGCTATAAGAGATACAAGCATAATAACTCCAACTACAAAACAACTAATACATCTCTTAAACCTTCCAGATGGGAGGTTCTCCTGTCATTGAATTAATTCACCAAAAACATGATCAGCAATTGATTTGTACCTTTGTACCTTTGCTTTTTAACGTCTTGAATGTGAAACTCACACTCTTACTTAGAACAAAGATAGTTTTTAAAATGAGAGGCAAACAACAAGTGATCACTATCATAATTACCACAAAGCCGAAAACTTATATAATACCATGTAACCATGTACCAATTACAGGTGGAGGAGACAACGAATTATACAATTTCTTGTTCAAATCTATCTTTTCTTTCCTAACACAAATATTTTTATTACATAAGTTTGTAATAAATTAATCAAATGATAAATATTTTCATAAAGTGTTCTTTAATGCTCTAGAAATCTTTTCTGACAATTCTTGCTTCCATCTTTTCCCTATTCATAAACTTCTCTACACACACATGCTCAAACAATGCAGTTGTAGCAGTTATTATTGATTCCATTTTTTTCTCAGTAATAGTCATAAATTCCTCTATATGAGGTGTGATACTATTTAATCCAAAAAAAATACATACCTAACTTCTCAGCAGCTCTTCTTTTATATTTCCAATAGGAAATTTGTTATATCCCAAATAATTTTCAATTTCCCCACTCAAAACACTTTCAGTCATACTTTTCTCTCCATAGTAGAGTTTTGAATATAGGTTCAATATTTAGCTACTTTTGCAGTACCCAAAGTGTTCATGATTAATATAAACATCACAAGTTGCCCTATAAGTACATGTTGTGATGGGAAATAGCCCTGACATCATGAAACCAGAGGGCAAAAGAGTTATTGAAAGAATACATTGATCCACTCAGGAAAGAGATCCTAAAATGAAAACACCAAGGAATGTTGTGGTCAAATTAGAGGTCTATCAAATAAAAGAGAAAAATCCTATAAGCAGACATCAAGAAAAAATTGAAATACCAAGGAGCCACAGTACATGGCACTTACACAAAAACTGACCATGTACTAGGATATAAAAACCTAATGATCAAGTGCAGAAAGGCATAAATTATGAATACATCTTTCTCAGATCACAATGTAATAGAAATCATGTGCACTATTGGGCCAGGGAGTTATAGATCCAGAGGTAATTGGAAACTAAATAACCTCATTTTAAAGAATGAGTGGATCATGCAAAAAATTATACAAAGTATTAATTATTTCATCCTAGATAATTACAATAATGATACAACATTACAACATCTATGGGATACACTCAAGGCAGCTGTCATGGGTTATATTATATCTTCAGATGCTTGCACGAATAAATTAGAGAAAGAAGAAATAAATGAACTAAATATGCAACTAAAATAATTAGAGAAAGAACAAATTAAAAACTCTCAATTAAATACCAAATAAGAAATTTTAAAATTAAAAGAGAATTTTATAAAATCAAAAGCATTGAACTAAAAAATTAAAACCAAGAACTGGTTTCATGATTAAACCAATAAAATTGATAAGCCTCGGGTCAATTTGATGAACAAAAAGAAAGAGAAAACCAAATTGCTACTATCATAAGTGAAAATGGTGAACTCACCACTACTGAGGAAGAAATTAAAGAAATAATTTGGAATTATTTTGCCCAACTTTATGCCATTGAATTTGAAAATCTAAGGGAAATAAATGAATATTTACAAAATTATAACTTGCACAGATGAAATGAAGCGGACATAAAACACCTAAATAACCCTATCTCAGAAAAAGAAATTCAACAAGCCATTATTGAACATTCTAAAGAAAATCTCCCGGCCCAGATGGCTTCAAAAGTGAATTTTATCAAACATTTAAGGAACAATTGTTTCCAATTCTATATAAACTCTTTGGAAAAATAAGGGAAGGTTGGACTCTGCTTAACTCTGTCTAGGACACAAATATGGTGCTGATCCCTAAACCAGGAAGTGTCAAAACAGAGAAAGAAAATTATAGACCTATCTCCCTGATGAATATAGTTATAAAAATATTAAATAAAATCTTAGCCAAAGGGCTACAACAAGTTATTATTAGGATAATACCTTATGATCAAGTAGGATTTATCCCAGGAATGCAGGGTTGGTACAATATTAGGAAAACTGTTAGTATAATTAATTATATCAATAATATAGCTATCAGAAATCATATGATCATATCAATATATGCTGAAAAATCTTTTGCCAAAATACAGCACCCATCCCTAATAAAAACACTAGAGAGTGTAGGAATAAATGGTTTCTTCCTTAGAATACTAAGCAGTATCTATCTGAAAGCATCAACAAGCATTATGTGCCACAGAGATAGACTTGAGCCATTGACAATAAGATCAGGGGTGAATCAACAATGCCCATTATCACCACTACTATTCAAAGTCATATTAGAAATGTTAGACTTATCAATAAGAGAAGAAGAAGAAATTGAAGAAATTAGAATGGGAAGGAGGAGAAAAAACTCTAACTCCTTGCAGATGACATGATGGTATACCTAGAGAACCTCAAAAAGTCATCTAAAAACTACTAGAAGTAATTAACAACTTTATCAAAGTAGTAAGATATAAAATAAAACCTAATGAATGTTCATCATGTCTATATATGACTAGAAAGATACAAGAGAAAGAGCTAGAAACAGAATTCCCATTCCACATAACCTCAGACAAAATAAAATACCTGGGAGTCTGCCAAGGTAGACTCAAAAGCGTTTTCAAAGCAATTACAAAACTCTTCTCATGCAAAGAAAGTACGATTTAAATACCTCCACAAACATCAACTGTTCATGGATAGGCATAGCTCATATAATAAAAATGAAAATTCTACCAAAACTAAACTACTTGTATAGCACCCTACCAATCAAAATTCCAAAAAATTACTCTGAGTTAGAAAAAGTTGTAAGTAAATTAATATGAAGATATAAAAATCAAGAATTTCCAAGGATGTAATGAAAAAGGTGGAAAAGGTTGTTTAACCTTACCAGATCTAAAATTCTATTAAAAAGCATCAATCATCAAAATTGTTTGGTATTGGCTAAGAAATAGAGTTATGGATCAGTGGAATAGACTAGGTGCAATAGCAGGAAATGATTATAGTAATCTGCTGCTTTATACACTGAAAGAGTCCAGCTATTGGGATAAAAACTCCCTCTTTCATAAAATCTACTGGGAAAATTGGTCAAAGAAGATGCAAATGAAATTTTCAGTGGAGGAAATCAAATCAATCCATAGTCATATGAAAAATTGCTCCAAATCATTGCTTTTTAGAGAAATCAAATTAAAGTATCTCTGAGATACCAGCTCACAACTCACAGACTGGCCAATATGACCAGAAAGTATAATGATCAAGATTGGAAGGGTTCTGGGAAATCTGGGACACTAGTACATTGTTGGTGGAGCTGTGAACACATCCAACCTTTCTGGAGATCAATTTGGAATTAAGCCCAAAAGGCAACAAAAATGTGCATACCCTTTGATCCAGCACTACCACTATTGGGTCTATACCCCAAAGAGATTGTGAAAAAGGATAGAAACATCACTTGTACAAAAATATTCATAGCAGCCCTGTTTGTGGTAGTAAAGAATTGGAAATTAAGTGAATGTCCTTCAATTGGGGAATGATTTAAGAAACTGTAGTATACGCTATATCATGGAACACTATTGTTCCATTAGAAACCAGGAGGTATGGTAATTCAGGAAATCCTGTAATGATTTGCATGAACTGATGCTGAGTGAGATGAGCAGAACCCAAAATACTTTGTATATCCTAACAGCAACATGGTGGTTATGATAAAACCTGATGGATTTGCTCATTCCCCCAGTGCAACAGCCAGAGACAATACTGGTATATCTGCAATGGAGTATACCATCTGTATCCAGAGAAAGAGCCATGGACTCTGAACATAGACCAAAGACTATTGCCTTCAAATAAGAAAAACAAAAAAAATTATCTTCTAATGTAATTTTGCTATTTCATAAATATTTTTCTTTCTGAAGGATATTATTTCTCTGTCATAACATTCAACTGAGATCAATGCATAACAAGAAAACAATACAAAGACTAACAGTCTGCCTACTGTGTGTGGTGGTGGTAGGGAAGCAAGAATAAGGGAAAAACTGTAAAACTCAAAATAAAATCGTTCCCCAAAAAAAGATCAGGGAAGAAAAAATAATTTTAAGGACAATTTCAATTTCTACTTGACAAATCAGTAAGTAAAACATGGTTAGACAATCAGACCAGGAAAACTAACTGTAGAAGATAAGAGATAATGATTAAAACCCCCTCCTTTCCCAAAATGAACATGATTTTCAGGAAAAAAATCTCCTGTGGTGCCATATCATGAGTTTTTAGAAAAAGAAAAATATACAGTTTTGAAAAGAGAGAAAGGAAAGAGGACTGGCCCATCAGAACACAAAGACATGACAGCAGGCTTGACCATGCAGAGAAAGCTAAGAGCTTTCCTCTGCCTGTATTTTAAAAAGAAACACATATAAAACAGTACAAATAGAATCAGAGCACATTGAGCTAGAGAGGACCCTGTACTCTGGGGGGGGACCCCACCTTGCTTTCACACAAGACAAAATACAGAGAATTTTCCATTTATTACAATAAATTTTTCTATACAAAGGCATTGGATTTTAACTTATATAACTTTTTAATTTTTTTAGGGTTTTTTTTTAACAAGGCAATGGGGTTAAGTGGCTTGCCCAAGGCCACACAACTAGGTAATTATTAAGTGTCTGAAGATTTGAACTCCAGTACTCCTGACTCCAGAGCTGGTGCTCAATCCACTGTGCCACCTAGCCGCCCCCAGGTATAACTTTTGAGAAGGCAGTCAGTCAAATATCCCTCAGCCTAACTGGAATATCCCCTGTCCCCCTTCTTCAAATAGAGTAAATTAAATGACTTCTTTTTTAAGGGGATAGTCCTAAGTCTTTCTTTGGGGGGATGGTAATCTTCTGTTCTCAAATCCTCACTTGACCCATGATTTTCTGTAATAACTAACATTATTAGAATTTATACTGATTAACTCCTGAAAGTAAAATGTTATGATATAATACTGGTAAAAGATTAACTATTTAGTTTCCAGTTATTCCTTATATTTACTTATTTGTTTGTTTACTTATTTATTTATATATTCAATCATTCATTTATCTATCTATCTACCTATTTGTTTAGTTGTTTGTTTCTTTGTTTGTTTATTTATTTATTCATGGCATTACATAGTACCCAAATTATATACTTTAGAATTAATCTCACTCTCTGGCTTTTGGAATTTACTTCCTCAAAACTTTTTCAAATTAAAAATAATATTTCCTTTTATGATTTCTTTATATTATTTACTGTCTCTTTCCTGATTATTTTAACTCCAAATAAATTTCCTTTTAACACTGGTTTATCCAAATCTTCATGAAATAATTCTCTCTCTCTCCAGCTAGTCATTTTGCTAAAAATATTCTTTCTGCTAAACTTCAAGGTCAAAAGATAAGAGCTAGAATTGAAAATGGAAAAGGTGTGGAGCAGGAGAATGCAGAAGAAAAACATTCTGGCAAAATCATAGTGAAGAAGTAGGGAAGAGAAAAAGTCAACAGCATTTTAGCATATTAATATTAATTTATCTGTTCACAACCTGTTCTCCAATCATGTAGATTCAAAGTCCCCTTTACATTCAATTCTCCTTTCCTTGGGAACCATGGAGAATATTCATAAATGGTCTATAAAAATAACTTATCTATTTGTTTTTTGATATTTTCTAAACGCTTCTCTTTAGCCAGTTTCTTTAATATATTTATGTCCTGCCCTGGCTTCTTTAATTCGATAAAATTTTCCTTCCTTTTTACACCCTCTGTACCTCTTGGAAAAAAGAAAGTAAGAAGCCAAAGCCCCTTATTGGCTCTCATCAAGCCTCCCCCTCACCTGAATCACCCCGGGACTACCACAACTTTACCAAGGGGTTTTCTTCTCCTGAAAGACTATCTCAGGGGCAGCTAGGTGGCACAGTGGATAGAGCACCAGCCCTGGAGTCAGAAGTACCTGAGTACAAATCCGGCCTTAGACACTTAATAATTACCTAGCTGTGTGGCCATGGGCAAGCCACTTAACCCCATTGCCTTGAAAAATCCTAAATAAACAAATAAATAAATAAATAAACAAACAAATAAATAAATAAATAAAGACTATCTCAACCTCCAGAGGGCTTCAAGTCCCAGTACCTACTCCACACGAGAGCACCAAATGGTGAGTTCCCTTGTGTACCAGGGGATTAATTCTGCTCAGGAGCGAAAAGAAACATGTGTATACTCGGGTGGGGATGCTTGCAAGACAGCTAGTAGAGTCATTTATTGATAGTATCAAACAGTTATTTATAGCAGAAAACCACAAAATTAGCATACAGGATAAAAACAATGATGTAACTCTAACTTGGACAGGATATACCCTGGCAGGATGTAACCTGGAATGATGTAATCCAGGTCAAGAAGTTTGGATACAGTACTATCACACAAGTAAGGCCATGGATGACATTTGTATTATCATAGCAGAGTTCTGTGGAAGTCTGGGGTCAGCAAAGCCTAGCCCTTTTAGTCATAACTGACTTTTTTCCTCAAACTCTCTCAAGCGGCTCTTAACTACCCCTGAGACCCCAAAGAAGTTAAATTATTTACTTAGGTTTTAAGCAGCAGAGTGAATTTGAACCCAATTATTCCAAATCAAAATCTTATATTTTTTCAATTGAAGAAGAATTTGCTTTTTTATGCCTTTGTTTCTCAAACAATTACCTCAAATGAGGTGACTGGACTAAAATTCTGATAACCTATCCATTTCTAATTCTTATGAATTTAATTGATAGATACCCCTAAATATTCTGTAACATAGTCCTTCTAATGAGAAATATTTCTTCTAGTGCCCTTGTTCCTAATATTTTAATGCATTTTTATTCTGAATGTTTTTGATGAATGATAACAAGATAACTCAAACAGTTAAAAAAATAATTTTCCCATAGAAAAATTTAAATGGAAAAAAGGACAGAAGTCCCCAAAATGAATAAAAAATGTTGTCACAGTGTATTCTCTGATCCTTTTTTAATATTTAACTGTAGTCACTGTCAAAAAGTTTTTATTGCATAAAGTGCTCAGTTACCATAGTTATTCACTGTTTTCCAAAGAATTTACTGTTCTAAAATCCTCCCTTTCTCTCCCTGATTTATAGGTGAGGAATTGTAAGGATGTTTTTGTTTCATTTAGTGAACAATTTGAAAAAGTCAGCAACTGACCTAGTAGACTGTACTTTGGAACAGGATATTTGCCTAGTCAGTCTTTTTTTGGAAAGTTAAACTCAATTTTATAAAAGCTTTATTCTAAAATCAAATGGTAAAAAATAAAATATATTAAACTGGACTCCCACCTGCTTTCTTGGGATATTTTTAGATAATATAATTTTAGATTAATTTATAGGAAAAGTAAAATGAAGGAAAATATATTTAGTTAGTATTTGGCATAGTACTTAAACTTTTTGGGGGATGGGGGAATAGGGGAGGGTAACAGGCACCCTATGGAAGAAATCCCCAGTAAGGGCAAATCTCATTACCATTTCATAATGGCACCTGGTCAGCAATTTATAGTATTAGAAAGTTTCCTTGGGTAATAAGAAGTTAAATGATTTAACCAGTTTTTTGAAACAGGTATTTGTCAGAGGCTGATAATTAAACCCTTCTCTTCCTTACTCTGTGGCTAGTTTGCTGTCTAAAGCAGGAATCCTTAAACTTTGAGTTCAAATTATCCATGGTTTCAAAGACAGAGTGCAAAAATCCTCTTAACGTACATGTGAAAAAATATTTTTTAAATTTCTAACTTATATTGATCATTTCCTTAATTATGAATACAGGGAACAAACTATAATTCTGAGTAATTAGTTTTTGATAGGCTTTACCAGACCGCCACAGGGATGAGTGACCTTTAAAAGAAACAAGCCAACAAATAAATTATGAACTTCTTCTCTGTAATTACTTTGACAACTCCAAATAGCCAATAGCCATTTGTGATAGAGAAGGTGAGTTATAAAGACGTATTTGATATTCCATTTGGACCTGGTATTCTCTACATTTGACAGGCTGATTGAGAATCAGCTGACTTGGGTTCATTAGACTGAAAGCAAATCGGCCAAAGTGACTTTCTGAGCCTTCTTTGCTTTTCTAGAGCTTAATACAAGTTATGATAGATGTTTTATAAATTCTTCTTGAATGAACAGTTTTAAGTTCCAACCTTATGCAATTATGAGAAAGTCAACTAGTGATTCAGAGTCAACAATTTCTAGATCTTTGCCAAAGTTGTGGTGCATTTTGTCAGATTTAAAGCACAAATTCATGAGAGAGCTGTGATTTTTTTCCCCTGAAAGTTGTTGGGAATTCCTTCCACTCATCACAGACCCTCTAAATCTCAGAGTAGAGCAACCAGATTTCAGTGGTTAGCCCTAGGGACTTGAGTGACTGGCCCAAGATCAGAGAGCAGATGCCAGAAGTGAGAACTTTAAAAATTTATAAACCTCAAAACCCTATAGAATTGTGTGGAATTAATTCTGAATATTGGGTTGTGTTGAGAAGGTGGGGTCCTTAAGACAGGAAGTGGTGGAAAAGGAGTTGTTTTCAGGTTTAACACTCCAGCTAACTCCTCACAGAGATTTTCTATCTTTTTCTGGAAAGACAGCTGTTCCACTTGCCTCATGAGAGTAAAAGATCATTGATGTAATAAGAAAGTTGAAAAGAATTCTAGGAATTGGAACAAATAAGATGCCAGTTTTATGATGTAGAAAGTGAAAAAAAAATCCCTTTGGAAAATTTCTGTGGATAAGATTCACTTCAAGGAACCAGAATTCATTGGTGAGCATACTCTCTCCATCCCACATGTAGATTGACCTATTAATGACTGAGAAAATACTTTCCTTGTGTAGCCTAAGGCTGAAATAATCCACTACTTGGTACCTGGTTCTTTGGTTGTTAAATCAGTTTTCTTAAAATATTAATTTCTTTAAATGTTTCTTTTATGACAATTACTTTAGTAAACATCAATAGCATGTTATTAAACAGAGAACTGTATTAATGAAAATCACTGACCCTGTCCTTGACAGAAGTTATCTTAGAGATGTAATAACCTTTTCTTATTTTTTCTCAGTCATTTGACAAGTTTATTTCAAAATATGTAAGAAATTTCTTTGAATAACAAAACTCTCATACACCAATTTTTAAGAACTGTAGAGTAAAAATCATGTAAAAAATTAATCTATATCATTCAGGTACCAATTAACTTTAGGGATAAACTGGATATAATACATTAATTTAGGATGGATTAACTCATGAAATGTCAATATTTTGTTTTTCTTAAGCAGTCACAATCAATTAGAATCCAAGACTATAAAACACTAACAAAACTGTTAAAGACTGTAGAATTTTAATTATTATTGATTAGAGAAATGCAAATAAAATCAGCTCTGTGGTACTATCCCACACCTATCAGGCCAATATGATTAAAAAGGAAAATGGTCAATATTGGGGTGGGGAATGTGGGAAAACTGGGACATTAATATTTTGTTTGTGGAGCTGTGAACTGATTCAACATTTCTGGACAGACATTTTCCATTATAGTCAAGATGCAATAAAATTGTGCAAACCCTTTGATCCAGCAATACCACTATTAGGTCTATATAATATTTTCAAATGAAGGGAAAAGAACCAGACATAATACACACTAACAGCAATATTGGGTACAATCCAACCATGAAGGACTTGGTCATTTCAGCAATTTAAAAAGAATTATGATGGAAAATTCTATTCATATTCAGAGAATGAACTATAAAGTTTGAATGAAGACCAAAGCTTGTTATCTTCATTTTTGAGAAGTTGCCTTATGTAGTATGTTTTTTTCTCTAATTTTTCCTACTTCAATCTGATTCTTCTTTCACATAATGATTAATATGGATGTATGGTATAACATATTAAATTGTTTTCTGTCAGGAGGAGGGGGAAGGAAGGAGAAAATGTGAAACTCAAAACCTTACAAAAATGATTATTGGAAACTGTCATAAAATGCAACTGGAAAAATAAATTACACAATTATGTATTTATATATACATACATATATATTCACATACATATAAACATTTTTTAATTTAGAATGTTGGGGTAGAGTTTATTTTTGTCCTTTCATGACTAGATGGTGATGTTGTTGTTGTTGATGATGATGATGATGATGAAAAATCTCTATTGATTTCATACTTAAAGTTTGATCATTATAGAATAGTAGTTATGCTAATTATGAATGGGAGGAGATAATCTTTTTAAAATAATTTATTTTAGGTTAATATCATGCACATTTTTTCAGGGTATCTTTCCTCCATTTTCCCATAAAAATAGGGATAGACACTAAAAAGTAATTACATTAAAAATATCTCCCAGGTGAAAGGGTTCACCTAAACCTTGCAACAGATAGTCTAAGAGAATATCTTGGAACTTGTGTTTAGGGAATCAAAGGAGTTACCCAGGACCATAGAGTCCTGTGAGCAGCAAATTAGCATTTGAAACTGTCTCTTTCTGGTGCCAAAGCTAGTTGTCCATTACACCATGATTTCTTTCCCTTTGAAAGTAAAATCTGGAAAGAAATACAAAAGCAAGACAAAACAAATAAACAACAAGAACAAACTTTTAAATCAAGGATAGCTTTGTGATATACAAAAATGGGAAAAGTGGTAGCAGAAAAGGGCATCTAAATATTAAGGCATCAAAATAGAGACACAGGCAGAGATTGTCACAGAGACAGGGAAAAAAGCCAGGCAGAGAAATAAGGGGAGAAAGACAAGGTACTATGATAAAATTGCAAACATCAACGAAGTTTTAACTGTAACTACCATAATTTTTAACCTGAACTGAACAAATGAGTTAAGCATTCTGAAGGAGATTATCATTGATACACTAGGCACTCTGTGTGAATAGAACATTTCCCTATGCTCTGTGGAATTTTCACTGAGTTTCCTTTGAATAGAACTTACTGTAACCCCATTCCTTACTACTACCTTTCAAGTGGTATCAGTATTTCATACATACTTGTTGAGCATGTCAAAGAACTGCTGAGCTTCTGGGAAGCACTCAGGGAATGATATTTATTGCACTATATAATAAAAAAATGACATACTACTTGTTTTGAACTAAACTCCAGGAAAGCATTTCTTAAGGGCTTGGGGAAGGATAATGTTCTCATTGAGTAGTAGTATCAGAAATTGGGACACATCTCTAAATGTGCTGCAAAATTTCTTAATTGATATGTCCTGAGGGAAAGTGGTTTCCTGCTAGTGGTCTCTCAAAAAGATCAACTTCAGTTAGGATTAATGCAAAAATCAGAACAAGACAAGAAACCCGGAGAAATTATTAGGATTGTTTGTTGAAGTTTAAAAAAAGTAGCCAAGAATCTTATTAATAAAAGAGAATCTATGTGAGTGGATTGAAAGAAAGAACAAAGTTTGGATCCTGTTGCAGTAATTGAACATTTAGAGGGAAAAATAAAACAGATAGTTGTGGTAGCAATCAGTAACAGAAATCCATTGAGAACATTGTTAATTAAGAGAGTTTAATCTCTGAACCCAAAACTTTGTACATCACAAGTAACAGGTGGTGATTTTGTACTAGGAAAAAATGGTCTTAATCTCTAGACAAACCTCTTTGGGATTTATTCATTCAAGTCCTTTATTTAACTCAGGGATATAAATCTTTCTCTAAACTGTGTTTATTTCAGCCAATTCAAAGAAAATATTTTGGTCACTCCAGAAAACTGATATTCTTCTTCCTTGGGCTAATTCCAGAAAAGAATAGACAATCAGTATTCAACAGTGGACATTCCTTTCAGGTAGAGATTAAGGTTAGAGGGCAACTGAGGCATCTTCCAACTCTAGAATTCTGTGATTGTATAATTCACTTGAAACTTTTGGTTTCAAAATTGTAGACTTGTAGAAAATCTAGTTTGAATCATCTTTGGCAAAGCATGAATATTTTTACTTATTTACTAGTTTATTTACACAGATTTAAGAGTCATGTAATACAAGCTTCTCATTTTTACATATGAGGACACTGAGATGAATAGCAGTTAAATTACTTACCAAGATCACATAGTTAGAATCTAAGAAGGGATATGAATACATATCTTCCTGACTCCAATTCCAGTTCCCTGTTCACTATGCAATACTACTCTTCAGATTTCAGGAAGAGAATCTTTTTAGTCACATACAAATCTTTTTATAAATAAGCAACATCTCGACTCCTTAATTGTAAGAGAATCAGGACTAAACTGAGCTGACACCTCTTCAATCCACAAAAATAAAACAGTTTTAAAATGGAGGCATGTAAAGCTAGTTTTTATTACCAAAACCTGCCATCTATACAAGATGTCATGGGACAAGAGGTAGTGTAATTTACATTTCAGAAATTTCAAAGTCAAAGTAAATTTATCACATGGAAAACTCTTCTTTTTCAGCTACTATAGTGTTAAAGATGATTCAATGGCTAGGGTTGACTTATTTATTCCATGCCAACAAAGATGCTCCTGTGGAAGATTTCACATTTAGAAGAAACATACTTCTTTTGAAAATTTGCCACAGAGTGCTTAGACTTTACTTTCAATCTGTCAACTGAATTAACAATCCATTCCATAATATACTTTGCTACCCTAGTGAACCATTTAGCAATTTTATAATCTCAGTATCATCTTGGAGTTTCAGAAAATAAATAAAATAGCAATTACCTGTCTTTAGCTCTCAAATCCTCAAATTTTCATCTACTCTGTTGATGGGCTAAATGGAATTTAGGAAAAGAAATATTGTCACAACACCTTAGTAATTGATTTTGGGGAAAGAGATCAAGGATTTTTTTGGGGGAAATGAAGTAGAAAAATAATTATGTGACAATAACATACCTCCCTTTTGATGGATAGCAACAAATCAAGGTATCTGTCAGTGGATCTCATTAGGACATAAGCAAGTAGAAATTAATCAGTGTAAAAAAAGGTATTTATTCTCAATAGCTACAAGAACTGATCCAGAAAAAGGAAAGACATGTACTTAGTGAAAACAGAACCAGAACATTTTAAAGAATAAAGGACATTTTCCCTTTTGAACTGTGCTTAGTATGGGAACTCTTGATTTAACTGCCAATAGACATCAGAAATCAGGAATGATTCCTTTGGATAAGCACTAACTCTGGAAATGAGCAATAGGGTCCTATTACTAATTCTGATTCTTACTGCCCATATAATTTGGGCAAGTAACTTAACTTGGGTCTCAGTTTCTACAACTATAAATTGAGTGGGGTTCTGTTATCATATACCTGAGATCCCCTCCAGCTTCATATCTATGGATTAAGTTTAGTTGCAAATAAAATCACATGAATGAGATTTAAAAGGAAAGTTTGAAAGATCCAACAATACATTAATTAAAAAATAGAAATAGAAGATAGACAGCAATAATCTTGTAAAATTTCCCCAAAGTAACACTCAGAAAATTATTCTTAAATCTGAGTTGTTAATATTTTTAAAAACTATCCTTGGAAATATGTAGCAAGTAATTGTTGGATTTGTTGTAGGAAAATGATACAGACCATAATTTCGTGTCCATTTTGACTGCTTTGAATTTTTTAGTTAATTGTTGTACTTTAGGTAGCAGTCACTATTTTTTAGAAAGGTTTTATTTTAAATTTTACAACTTTTCCTCTAATTTTGCTTTCCTCCCCACAACCCCACAGAAGGAAGTCTGACAGTCTTTACATTATTTCTATGGAATGCATTGATCTAACTTGAACATGATGAGAGAAAAATTATATCCTTAAGGAAGAAACATACAGTTAAGAGATAGCAAAATTACATAATAATATAACATTTAAATTATTTTTTAAATAAATTAAATGTAATAGTTTATGGTCTTTCTTCAAACTGTACAATTATTTGTCTGGATACAGATGGCATTCTCCATCACAGGTACCCCCAAATTGTGCATGGTTGTTGCACTGTTGGAATGAGAAAGTCCATTAATATTGACCATCACCCTCATGTTGCTGTTGAGGTATACAGTGTTCTTCTGTTTCTGCTCATCTCTCTCAGCATCAGCTCAAGCAAATCCTTCAAGGTTTCCTTGAATTCCCATCCCTCCTGGTTTCTAATCAAAAAATAGTATGTATGGCATACATATAACACAGTTTGCTAAGTCATTCCCCAATTGAAGGACATTCACTTAATTTCTAAATCTTTACCACCACAAAAAGGGTCGCTATGAATATTTCTGTAAAAGTGATATTTTTACCCTTTTTCATAATCTCTTCAGGGTATAGACTCAGCAGTGATACTGCTGGAACAAAAGGAATGCACATTTTTGTTGCCATTTGGGCAAATTGCTCTCGAGAAAGTTTAGATGAGTTCACAGCAACACCAACAATGTATTAGTGTCCCATATTTCCCATTAACCCTTCCAACATTGGTCATTGGCCTACCTGGTTATATTGGCCAATCTGATAGGTATGAGGTGGTACCTCAGAGATGTGTTAATTTACATTTCTATAATAATCAGTGATTTAGAGCAATTTTTCATTT
Organism: Macrotis lagotis; assembly: GCF_037893015.1. Lineage (NCBI taxonomy): Eukaryota > Metazoa > Chordata > Mammalia > Peramelemorphia > Peramelidae > Macrotis > Macrotis lagotis. The sequence goes on along the minus strand of NC_133660.1, from coordinate 66,025,293 downwards.
GACTGTGGATCACTTTGATTTTCTCATCTGTAAATTGCTTTGCATATCATTTGACCATTTGTAAAATGGGGAACAGCTTGTGTCTTTGAAATTTTGAATCAGATCTCTGTATATTTTAGAAATAAACCCTTTGTCAGAAATGCTAATTGTATAAATTGTTTCCCAATTTACTACATTTCTTTTGATCTGGCTTACAGTGTTTTTGTCTGTTCAAAAGCTTTTTAACTTAATGTAATCAAAATCTTCTAGTTTGTTTTTTTGTGATGTTCTCCATCTCTTCCTTAGTTATAAACTGCTCAGCACCCCCACATAGATTTCACAGGTAAACTATTCCTTGATCTCCTAGTTTCCTTATAATATTGTTTTTTATATCTAAAACTTATATCCATTTTGATCCTATCTTGGTACAGTGTGAGGTGTTGGTCTAATCCAAGATTCTGCCATACTAACTTCCAATTTTCTAAACAGTTTTTATCATAGAGTTTTTATCCCAATAGCTGGACTCTTTGGTTTTATCAAACAACAGATTACTATAATTGTTTCCTGTTACTGCACCTCATCTATTCCACATATCCACCACTTTATTTCTTAGTCAATACCAGACAGTTTTGATCACTGATGCTTTATAATAAAATTTTAGATCAGGTAGGGCTAAACCAACTTCTTTTGCACTTTTCTTCATTAAATCCCTGGAGATTCTTGACATTTTATTTCTCCATATTAATTTATTTATGATTTTTTCTAACTCATTAAAGTAATTTTTTCAGAATTTGGATTGGCAGGACACTAAACAAGTAATTTAATTTTGGTAGAATTGTCTTTTTTGTTTTATTAGCTCAATCTATACATGAGAGATTTAAATTTGTCCAGTTATTGTAATCTGATTTTAATTGTGTGAGAAGTGTTTTGTAATTTTTTTCAAAAAAGTTTCTCAGTCTGCTTGGCAGGTAGACTCCCAGGTATTTTTATAGGGTCTGAAGTTATTGTGAATGGGATTTCTCTTTCTAGCTCTTCCTGCTGCATCTTGCTAGTCATACTTAGAAATGGTGAGGATTTATGAGGGTTAATTTTTTATATCTTGTGACTGTACTAAAGTTGCTAATTATTTCTAGCAGTCTTATGGAAGGTTTTTTGAATTCTCTAAGTATACCTCATGTTATCTGAAAATAGTGAGAGTTTTATCTCTTCCTTTTTTATTCTAATTTCTTCAAGTTCTTTTTCTTCTCTTATTGCTGAAGGCAAGATTACTAATATGATATTGAATTGTAGTGGTGATAACAGGCATCATTGTTTTCCCCCAATCTTATTGGAAATGCCTCTAGCCCCTCCCCATTGAATATAATGTTTGTTGATGGTTTCAGATAGATCCTCCTTATTATTCTAAGAAACAGTCCATTTATTCCAACACTCTCTCCAACAAACCTATCAGAAACTATATGACTCTATCAACAGATGCTGAAAAATCTTTTGACAGAGTCATATAGTTTCTGATAGGTTTGTTGATGATATAATTAACTATACTAAGAATTTTCCTAATATTGAACAAACCTTAAAATCCTGGGGTAAATCCTACTTTGTCATAATGTATTATTGTAGTGATATTTTTATAGTCATTTTACTAAGATTTTATTTAAGATTTTTGCATCTATATTCATCAGAGAGATAGGACTATAATTTTCTTTCTGTTTTAACTCTTCCTGATTTAGATATCAGCACCATATTGGTGGTCATATAAAGAGTAAAGCAGAGTTATATCTTCACCTAGTTTTACAAAGAGTTTATCTAGAATCGGATCCAGTCATTACTTAAATGCGATAGAATAATCTGGCCTTGGATATTATTTCTTAGAAAATTCAATAATGGCTTGTTGAATTTCTTTTTCTGAGAAAGGCCTATTTAGGTATTTAATTTCCCCTTCATTTATTCTGGGTAGCTTATATTTTTATAAATATTCATACATTTCACTTCGATCATCAAATTTATTGCCATAAGACTGGGCAAAATAATTCTGAATAATTAATTTAAATTCCTCCCCATTGGTGGTGAGTTCAACGTTTTCATTTATGATACTAAGAAATTGATTTTCTTCCTTTTTAATCAAATTAACCAGAGTTGAATCAATTTTATAGGTATTTACTTAAAAGCAGCTCATGTTTTCATTTATTAGTTAAATGGCTTTCTTGCTTTTGATTTTATTAATTTCACCTTTAATTTTTTTATGATTTCTAATTTAGTATTTAATTGTGGATTTTTAATGCTTCTTTCTCTAATTTTTTAGTTTCCTATTTATTTTATTGATTTCCTTTTTCTCTAGTTTATTCACATAATCATTTAAAGATATAATATATTCCCTGATATAATAGATATAATGTATTCCTACCTTGAGTGTATCCCATGGGTTTTATTATGTTGTTTCATTATTTTCATTATCTAGAATGAACTCATCAATTCTTTCTATAATTTGTTGCTTAATCCACTCATTCTTTAAAATGAGAATATTTAGTTTACAATTAGTTTTGGGTCTATATCTCCCTGGCCCAATATTGCATATGATTTTTACTGTATTATGATGCATGAAAAATATGTTCATGATTTCTGCCTTTCTGCAATTAATCATTAAGGTTTTATGCCCAAGTACAAGTTCAAGTTTTCTGTAAGTGCCATGTACTGCAGAAAATAAATTATATTTTTTTCTATCCCCATTCAATTTCCTGCATAGGTCTATCATACATAGGTTTTCTAACAATCTATTTCTTTAATTTCTTTCTTCTTTATTTAATGATTAGATTTATCTAAATCTAAGAATAGGAGGTTGAAGTCTCCTACTCTTAGAGTTTCACTATCTATGTCTTCCTGTAGCTCTTTCAACTTCTCTTCTAAGAATTTGGATGCTATACTATTGGGTGCATGCATATTTAGTATTGAAATCATTTTATTATCTATAATATCTTTTAGGAGGCTATAGTTTCCTTCCTTATCTCTTTTAATGCTATCTATTTTTTTGGCTGCTTTGTCTGAGATAAGGATTGCTACCTCTATTTTTTTTTCATTTCAGCTGAAGCAAAATATATTTTGCTCCAACCTTTTACTTTTACTCTATATGTATCTCTCTGCATCAAATGTGCTTCTTGTGCAGCATATTGCAGGATTATGGTTTTTATTCCACTCTGCTTTTTGTATGTATTTTAAGGGTCACATTGAAAGTTATAATTACTAAGTCTTTATTGCCCTCCATGCTCTCTTCCTTCTGTATGTATTTTTCCCTTTTTTCCCTTTATCCACATTCCTCAGTGTTTTGTTTCTCAATTATGCTACTTTCAGTGTGTTTGCCCTCCTATATATCAAACCACTTCCCCTTTCTTTCCCCTTTTCCTTTTCCCCCTTCTTCCCTTCCATCTGTTAGTTACCCTTTTTGTCCCCCTCAGTGCCACCCTCCCCCCTTTCCCCTTTTAATACTTGAAAGATAAGTTTATTAACTTAACTGAGTGTGTCTAAGCTAACTTTAAATTAACCCATTTAACCAAGTCTGATGACATCAAGATTTAAATGGTTGTCACTTCCTCCCTCTTCCCCTCTATCACTATGTGTCTTTTGTACCTCTTGATGTAATGAGATTTATCCCATTCAGTTTCCTCCATGCTCCCATCTCCTTGCTGTCCCCCTTTATATGGAGGCATTGATTTTAAATCATTCTGTCTGAGTCACAGAAAAGTTATAAGTGACCATCACTTCTGGCTAAGTATATTCTCTCTAATTGAGTTACAATTCTTAAGAGTTCTGAGACTTTTTCTCCTAAATGAGTATGTAGCCAGTTTCATCTTGCTGGATAGCAGTATTATTTTCTTTAGCCCCTGTCTATACCTTTTCATGCGTTTCTTAAGACTCCCATTTTATGTCCAAATTTTCTATTTAGCTTTTGTCTTTTCATCAGGAAATATTGGACATCTCCCTTTTCATTAAATATCCATCTTTTCCCCTGGAAGAGAAGGCTGATCTTTGCCAAATAGTTGCTTCTTTGCTACATTCCAATCTCTCTTCCTCTTCAAAATTCCAGGCCCTTGGATGCCTTAATGTTGATGCAGTGAGGTCCTGCATAATCTTTAGTGTGGCTCCTTGGTATTTAAATTGGTTCTTTCTGGCTGCTTGCAGGATTTTCTATTTGATCTGATAGTTCTGGAATTTGGCCCTAACATTCCTTGGTGTTTTCAATTTAGCATCTCTTTCTGGAGGGTTAGGGTTCTTTCAATAACTACTTTGCCCTCTGGTTCCATGATATCAGGGCAATTTTCCATCACTAAATCCTATAATATTAAATCTAGGCTTTTTTTTCTCTTCAGTATTTTCAGGAAGGCCAGTAATTTTCAGATTCTACTGTCTTGATCTGTTCTTGAGGTCAGTAGTTTTGCTTGTGAGGTATTTTACATTTTTTTCTATTTTTTCAAACTTTTCATTTTGTTTAACACAATCTTGTTACCTCATGATGTCATTAGTTTCTGCCAATTCCATTCTTTTTTTAGAGTAGAAGATTTTTCTACATTTATTTTTTGCAGCTCCTTTTCCAGTTGTTCAAATCTATTTTTGAAGGAATTTTCCATTTGTCCAAGTGTAGTTTTGAGAGAATCATTTTCTTTTTGCATTTGCCCAACTGAAGATTGGAGAGAATTATTCTCATTTTGTATTTGTCCATTTGTGTTTTCCAATGTTTTATTTTCTTGTTGCCAGTTATTAATTTTCTCTTGAGTCTCTTTTCCCAATTTTTCCAATTGATTTTTATACTCCCTCCTGCCTCTTGATTTGTTCAAGGAAGTCTTTCTGGGCTGAAGACCAATTCATATTCTCCTCAGAAGTGGTAGATCTCTTGGAGTCAGAATCTTTTAATTCTAAGTATTTCCCCATGGGTGCCCTTTTTTGCTGCCCTTTCTTCATATTTCTAGGACCTTATGTTTTGGGGGGGGCGGGAGCTGACTCTCAGAGGCTTGCTTTTGAAGATCCTAGAGGATTTGTTCATTTGGCTTAGTAATTCCACAGGCTGGTCTGTAGGAAGCACTGGTTGCTTTCTCTGGAGTGTTTGGGGCCCTCAGCAGCAGGATCTGAGTTGATCTTGAAAATGTGCTGGGCCAGGAGGGAGGGAGTTAATCTCTTTCTGTTGAATGAATTTTGTTGCTCTGAAGGGGTGGAGGTTGTTTATTGTTTGTTCTGGGAAAAGGACTCTGCTGAAAATATGGAGCTCAGGTGCCTGGCCCAGCTGGTTGTTCTCCTGTTATTTTCTGAAACTCTCTGTGCTGGAACTCACCCTCCCAAAGTTCCTCTCCCCCCAGGCCAAAGACTCCATAGCTAAAGTTGGATTTCATACCCACCACTCCCATAGTCTCTATGACTGAGACTGGCCTTCTAGCTTCCCTCAGCTGCTGTCCTCATGCTGATCCTCTGCTCTCATCTACTGGTTCATTCACAGTTCCCTGAGGCAGACCTTCTTGGTAGGTGTTCTTCTCCTAGTTTCTCTTTCTGGGTTTTGTTGATCGAATTTCTGTTAAGAGGTGTCATTCATGTTTAATTTGAAGGGAAAGAGGAGCACTTAACACAGTGCCTGTCTTCTCTCTGCCATCTTGACCAGAAGTATGATCTTTCCTTCATTTTTGAAGAAGACTGTGACATCAGGGAGGTGATACCATGATAAGTATATGGATTGGTTTATACTGAAGAGGTACTGTGCTAAGCCATCAGTATCAGTTTCTTCTCCACAGCCATCTAGGATCAATGGCCAGATATGAATCAGAATGAAGGGAGTTAGCCCTGGATGTGAAACAATCAGAATTAAGTGACTTGCCCAGGGTCATACAGCTTGTAATTGTCAAATATCCGAGAATAGATTCAAACTCTGATCATCCTGCCTCCAAAGTTAATGCTCTATCCACTTCACTACCTGTCCTTTATAGGCTACATAACATATTGAAGTCATATTTATCTCCATATCTCCATGTATTTTCCCATAAGTATCCCAGCATTGTCTTTCACAATAAAATGCTGAGATCTTTAAATTAACACTGAGATGTACAGGACAGAGAGCACCTTCTGGATAGAAAGATCCTTCTACTCCCTTGCCCTACTATCAATATTATTCCTGAAATTCTTCCATTAGAGATTAATTCTTTTATTTTAAGGCATTAAGTCTCCTTGGAGTTATCTTTGACTCACAGTCACCACAGAATTTAGGAGCTAAAAGGAATCTTAAAAATCACTCTTCTTCCCCACTCCCAACACCTAATGAGTCCCCAAAGCTTACTACCCCTTTTCCATTTCTGAATCTTCTCACTCATTACCTCTTTTCTGTCTACACAATCCACACTTGAAACCTTAAACCCTCTTCACTATAGTCTCATTCTTCCCATTATATCCCCTCTGCAGAAAGCCAGAGTCATCTTTCTATACCCTAGATCTAATCATATCCCTGTCCTAGTCAAAAACCTGCCATGCTGCTTCATCACCTATAGGAAAGAATTCATTTTCCTTAGCCTAACATTTTGGGACTACAGAATACTGCCTCAAACTCCAATATCAACTTCATTTGTCCTCTTTCTCCACTTTAGCTAAACTGAACAACTCACTCACCCTTGTAAATATAGCCTGTAAGTTTTCCTATCTATCTACTAGCACTCTTCCACTTTCATGACTCAATTTTAAGACCAGAAGCTTTCCTTTTGGGGGCCTGCCAACCTGCAAAGTAGTAAGGAAAGAGTTACAGAATTACATGACTGAAGGTTATCTAATAAGGGAAGTGACAGGACTGTGACAAGATGGAAAAGAGTGTCTGATTTATTGAGCCATGCACAAGCTTATATATTGCAAAAAACAAAAAGTATATATATATATATATATACACACACACACACATACTGGCATATCAAGTGTTTCATAACCACATAATTGCTTATCTTCCAGGAACATGGTACACTTAGAAAGTAACCACTAAGCTTCCTGGGATGGATATCGAAATAGGCTCCTCCTTGCTATTTGACGGAAATCCTTTTTTTCTTTTCTCTTTCTTCTTTTACTTCATATTTCTGAAATATTTTTAGTCAATGAAATGACAGTACATAATTTAGATTTCTTTTTTAAATTAAAAATGATTTTCCCTGTAGGAATTCTCTCTCTCTCTCTCTCTCTCTCTCTCTCTCTCTCTCTCTCTCTCTCTCTCTCTTTCTCTCTCTCTCTTTCTTTCATGATTGATCCATTCTGTTTAATAAAATTATTAATGCATTGTGTTCATGTCTTCTATTTGTTATCAATGCATTGAAGCATTCACTTTGATAAGTTGTAGTTTATTTGCATATGGTACTGGCAGCAGCTGTGGTTTGCCTATTTATATGTTAATTGATGGTGCATGATGTACAGAGATTTTCTTCTTCAACTGTAGCTGTAAGTTTCTGCATATCTCCGTTTACAGTATTATTAATTTGCATATTTCCTTTGATTTATAATTTGCTACACATTAAGTACATTTGTCTATTATGTTGTTATTTTGTTATGGTATGGTACTGTATAATTTTTTGTTATAAATTACCTGAATGCATTTTTAAATTAAGACAAGCAAAATGGAGAATGAAATGTTGAGAGGGAACCAAGGAGAAAACTCTAAGTTTACGAACATTGTAAATCATTGAAAGGAACTATATGTTATTGGGAGAGAAGTACAGTGACTTTTTACAGTAGGTTTATAATGGTGCTTCTTGCTATGGTTTACTATGAATTATTAGTCATGATAGATCATTTAAAAATGCCTGAAATGATGGCAATAAGTGAGTAAGGTTCAGCATTTCTCACTATAACTACATAAGAATAAACTGATAAAAATAGAAATAATTTTCAATAATAAGAAATTGCTTGGAAGAACTGATAGGCATGTATAAGTCAAAAAAAATGCCTTGATGTCTAATACTACATATAGGATATTGTAGGATTAAGCCAGAATTTCCTTTCAAAAGGAGCCAGGTCTTTAGAAATGTGAATAAGGGGCAACTAGGTGGCACAGTGGATAGAGCACCAGCCCTGGAGTCAGGAGTACCTGAGTTTAAATTTGGCCTCAGACACTTAATAATTACCTAGCTCTGTGGCCTTGGGCAAGCCTCTTAATCCCATTTGCCTTGCAAAAACCTAAAAAAAAAAGAAAAAAAAAGAATTGTGAATAGATCATGGGATTTCAACACTAGGTTGCTGGCAAACATCTGATATAATAAAAAGAATTAGATAGTATCCTGAATTCAACTTAGTAATATTTGCAAAGTTACAATAGCATTATATAGGCAGCCAGAATATATTAGATGCCCTGTATTTTGAAGTGTAATCCTAATTTGTTATGACTGTTCAGTCCAAAAGAAATTATTGCTGGTGGGTAAAAAATCAACTTATTTGGGGAAGGAGCTTGGGAATAGTTTCTTGCTAGAATTTTGTGCTTTAGGAGCAAAATCTGAACATTAAAAATGGGCAATGGTCTGTGAATACATGGGTCCCTATCATAACATTTTATGTATTATGGAAACTAATATACAATTTAACTTTTGATGGGAATTACTTAAAATAGTAAAAAATATGAAATCAAACTCTTTTTATTGCCTCTAGATCCCTTCTGGGAAGACTTGGAAGCATTTCCATAAGAGTTATTAAAATATTTTTATTAGTAGAGAAAATCATTAAATACTTGGGAATGTACCTCCCAAGGAAAACCTAAAAACCAAATGAATAAAATTACAAAGCACTTCTCACAAAAATAAAGTCAGATCCAAACAATTGGAATATGTCTTTTGCTCATATTGCAGTTGTGCTAAAATAATAAAAATGACAATTCTACCCAAATTAAATTACTTATACAGTGCTATACCAATCAAACTATCAAATAATGATTTTACTGAGCTAGAAAATATACTAACAAAATTCATCTGGAGTAATAAAAGGTCAGGAATATCAAGGAAACTAATGAAAAAAATGAATGTGGCTTAGCTCTACCAGATTTGAAACTATACTATAAAAGGAGAGTCATTAAAACTGCCTGGTACTGGTTGACAATTAGAATAATGTGTCCATGGATTAGAATAGTTTAAAAAGAAATAATAATAAATGACTAGAGTAATCTACTGTTTGACAAACCCAAAGATATTAGCTTCTGGGATAAGAAATCACTATTTGACAAAACGTTTTTGGAAAACTGGAAAATAGTATGACAAAAACTAGTCATAAACCCACATTTCACACCCTATACCAAAATAAGGTCAAAAGGGATACAAGATTAAGACATAAATGATGATCTATGGATCAATTAACAGACCAAGAAATACCTTATCTTTCACATCTATGGAATGGGCAGAAATTTATGACCAAATAGAAAATAAAGTACATTATAAATTGTAAAATGGATGATTTTGACTGTATTTAATTTAAAGGATTTTGCATTAATAAATCCAATGCTGCCAAAATTAGAAGTAAATCAGAAAGCTGAGATACAATCTTCAAAGCAAGGGTTTCTGATAAAGCTTTCATTTCTAAAATATATGCAGAATTGTTTGAAATTTAAAAGGTTGAAAATCATTCCCCAATTGATAAATGATCAAAGAATATGAAGTTTTAGAATGAAAAAATTAAAACTATATATATATATATATATAATCATGAAAAATGGTCTAAATCATTACTGATTAGAGAAATGCAAATTAAAAGTACTATTATGTATTATCACATCACACCTATCAGATTGGTTAAGATGACAAAAAGGGAAAAATCAATGTTGAATGTGTTGTGGGAGGATTGGGACATTAATGCATTGCTGTTGGAGTTGTGAACTGATCCAACCATTCTCGAGAGCAATATGGAACTATACCCAAAGAGCAATGAAACTGACCAAACCCTTTTACCCAGCAATTACAATATTAGGCCTATATCCAGAAGAAAACATAAAAAAATTGGAAAAGTCTCACTTGTTCCAAAATATTCTTAGCAACTCTTCTTGTAGTGGCAAAAATTGGAATTTGAGGGCATACCCATCCATTGAGAAATGACTAAAAAATTATGGTATATGAATGTTATAGAATGTTCTAAAAGAAACCATGAATTATTGGATGCTAGAGAAGTTTTGAAAGAATTGCATGCTGAACAAAGGGAACAGAAGCAAGAGAACAATGTACACAGTAGCAGCAAGATTGTGAGATCAACCTTGATGGAAGCAGTTTCTCTCAGCTGTTCAGAGAGCTAGTACAACCCTAGGAGACTAGTTATAGATAATGCTATCCCTATCCAGAAGCAGAAAAACAAGACAAAAAAGAAGAAAAACAAACAAAAAGACCCTTCAGAATCTGAAATGAACACTACATTCACTTTTTTTTAGGGTTTTTTTTGCAAGGCAAATGAGGTTAAGTGGCTTACCCAAGGCCAGCTAGGTAATTATTAAGTGTCTGAGACCAGATTTGAACCCAGGTACTTCTGACTCCAAGGCTGGTGCTTTATACACTATGCCAACTAGCTGCCCCTACATTCACTTTTTAAAAATTTCTCTTATGTATTTAATTTCAACCTCATTGATTTTCTCTCTTTTCCCATAATCCTGATTTCTCATACTGAAAATGACTAATCTGTAAGCATATTAAATACATCTGCGTAATTATAAATAGTATTCACCTGGCTGTTTCATGATGAGGGAGGGGGGTGGGAAGGTAGGGTGGAAAGAAATTATGTAACTTAAAAATATGCATATGGATTTGAATGAATGCTGAAAAAACTTTCAAAACATGTAATTAGAAAAATGAAATAAAATATTGATTGAGTAAAACAAAGTAGAGGAAATCTTCATAGCAAGAATAGCCAGGAGAGTTCTTAATCTAGAAGTGAGCTGTTACTGAGAAATTCAAAGGTCATATACTTGGAACTATTTTTTTATGTGAAGTTTCACATATAATCAATGTTGAATGGGTTGTGGGAAGATTGGGACATTAATGCATTGTTGTTGCCACTAGCCCATATCATAATTAGCTTAAGTATAACAGAAACATCAGCAGGACATATTTGATCTATGATCAATCTAAATTACCAAGTTTTAGAGGTCTAGAAAACTTCTTACATGTTCCGCCATTAGACAACACTACTGTTTACATGTGAAATTCATGCTTTGGGTATAATTAATAATAATGATGATGATATATATATATATATATATATATATATGTATATATATATACATATATATATATATATATATATATATATATATATTTAGTAATTACTATATGCCAGGCAGAAGGGGAAATTTATTATTATCATCCTTATTTTACAGATGAGGGAACTGAAGTAAATAAAATTTAAATGACTTGTCCAGAGTTAAACAGATATTAAGTGCCTGAGCGTGAATTTGAACCAAAGTCTTCCTGATTACAGGACAAGCATTTTATCCACTGGGAAAACTGTTATATGTGGACATTTGTAGCGATCATATATTTTCTTGCATTTTGCATGTTACTATGCATGTTGATATTTTATAGATTTTAAGATATATATATATATATATATATATATATATATATATATATATATATATATATATATATATATTGCAAGTGCACTTCCTGCAGGTACAGAGATTCTGCAATACTTAAATCTATCAATGATGTATTAATCTCTTTATCTGGTTATATATTAACGATTACCTATGTTCTATTTAAATAGTTCTAGTATCATCATACTGTTAGCTAAGTTTCTATTTGTGCATTAGTTTTTGATCCTTGTGATTTTTTGCCTATGTATTCTAGATATGCAAATATCATTATTATTTGTGCATATAATATATTTTGCATATGATTAAGGTATATGGTCATTGAAATTACTTATTAAGTACTTTACATCTCCTGCATGAAACATTAATGGGGATGTGATATAAATCTTATGATGCAATGGTTTCTTGTGATGTTACTATAATCATTTATGTGATATTGAATGTTCATGCTGAATGTGATGCTTATGTGATATAAACTGCAAGATGTCAAACAAACCTCAAATTTATTGTTAATAGGAGGGATGAATCAGGTATTTCTAATGCTTCTCAGATGTTGACCTGAAGTATTAATGATTTAGTCTCTTATAAACATTGATTACTGGCTGACCAAGAACCAAGCACTCTAGTAAGTATTTGAAATTGAAGGAAAGGGTTAAATCTTTACCCTCAAAGGTTGCTTGAATTCTAATGGGAGAGAGAACATGGAAACAACTGTGCATAAGAAAACAGATATAGGATACATTGGGATTAACCTAAAGAAAAAAATTAAAGAGGATTAGGAAAGAATTCTCTTGGATGGGAGGATTTTTGAAATTTAAGGAAGTCAGGGGAGTCCGGAAGACGAGATAAAGAGGAATACAAAGAATTAAAACATGAAATGTCTTATGTGAAAAATAGCAGGGAGCTCATTGTCAAGGAATTTTACAATTTTCCTATAAATATGGTTAGTAAAATATCAATAATTCTGCTAAGTTAAATATTTTAAATACTTAGAAATAATATGCTTATGTATAGAAATGACTTTCATAATAAATTTTGGAGATTAAAGTGTTGAAATCTCTCCACATGAAACTATAGTTGTATTTTACTTATATTAAGTTATCTTGATATTTTCATCACAAATGATTTTTGTCAGAAACTCATAAAAGTGAGTATTTTTGCTCTAGGCTAAAAGTTAACATTGACATGTTTAATCATAGAAGCTTTAAAGGAAATATTACTGTTTATCATGTCAATAGTCCAATGGATCAAGAACTCCAGAAAAACCAATCTCGCCTTCTTAATCATTACTGTATTGGAAGAAGGATAATGAGTCTCCTGAAATTATATTCAATTTCAGTAATTTTTCTCTCAGGGCAATTCTAGGAAAAAAATATCTCTAGCAATAATTGTCTTCTTTAAAGGGAGCAGCGAATCTCAGGAAATTAAATATAAAGGTATGCACAGAAATCCAAATATCTGAGACACTGGAGCCTATGGTAACTAAAATCATGATTGGGGTTTTTGTGCTGATTGAGGTTCTGAGACAAATGAGCTAAATTCATTCAGTATATAAATTACTACTTGCAAGTTACGCAAAGTGCTTCAACAGCTGACAAAGTTCAGACAAGATGTAATCATTTAGTTCACATCAGGAGGAATTTACTAAATGGCAACCCAGATAATCTCTGCACCTTCTTGAGCCTCTAGTAATATTATGGGAATGGGTGAAAAATTCACAGAAGCAAGGGGCTGTCACCAGGCTAATATTTGGATTTGGTCATACCATGTCATTGATTTGGCCAGCACTTATTACTTACAAGAACAAAAGTGTTATTTTTTGCCTCTCAGATAAATTGCAAGTTCTATGTAAAGTTGAAAATATTAAAGTGCTATTTAAATATTATTAGTTCTCTTTATCATTTAAAACTTTTCACAGAATCTAATCATTTTTAGAGAAGAATTTTCTTCATTTACATTTGGCAACTCCTTTTCCATTTGGTCAATTCTATTTTTGAAGAATTTTTTCCATTTGCCCAGAAAAATAATCTTTTTGCACTTTTCCAAATATATTTTTGTTTTTTTTTATCACAAGATGATAATTTTCTCTTGGAAATTGTTAATTTTCCCTTGCATTTTCCCCCCAATTTTTCCAATTGATTTTTAAAGTCCTTCCTGATCTCTCCTAAGAAGTCTTTCTGGGCTGAAGACAAATTCATATTCTCCTATAAAACTCTAGTTCACTTTGAGATAATATCCAATGGACCTCATTTTTCACTGGTCTTTCATCATATTCCTAGGGTCTTGTTTTGGGGGAGGAGTTAATTCCCAAACTCTTGATTTTGAGATTCATAGGGATTTTGTACACTAGACTTAGGAACTCCAAGTGGGCTGGTTAGTGGTGGGTGCTAGATGCTTTCTCTGGAGTGTCTGTGACTTTGATTAGTGGGCCACTCCCTAGGCATGGGGCAGGGGGGAACAGGATCCAGTTATCCTCCAGCAATGTGGACTGGGCCTTTGGGCTAAAAAGTTAATCTACCTAATCCAATTCAGAATTGAGGGAGATCCCCAGCCCACATTTGAACCTGGGGTGGGGGTGGGGAAGGAATGGAGAATTTGTTTGATCTGGGGAATTTCTCCCACAGGAATGTTGGAGAGGGTGAGGAGAGGAGGGGACTCAAATGGAAACATGGGGACTTTGCTGAAAACATGGGGGCTCATAGGCATGGTCTTCCAGATTAACTGAGCAGAGCAGATTGATGTCTAGCCACTGCACTGAAGCTCTCCCACCCTACAGAGTGTTTCCATTGTTGTTCTCATATTAGCCCCTGGGCTTTACCCTGCATTGGGTCTCTGCTCAGTTTCCCTGGCTCACCAAGGCTCCCTTGACACGGACCTTGTTGGTAGGCCTTTTTCTCCTCAGTTCTTTGTGGTCTGTGGATCCAAATTCAGTTAAGGAGCTTGGTTCATGTTAGTTCTTTGGGAAAGCCAGGAGGAATTAAATTAGTGCATGGCTTCTCTTTGCCATCTTGATTGAAAATCAAGTTTCTATGGAAACTGATGACTTCATCAGAAAATAGAAATCTGCTAAACAAAACAAAAAACCCTGAAAAAATAGTAGTAAACATAAAATATCTCATCAGCAAAATGACTGACCTAGGGAATAGACCCAGGAGAGAGAATTTCAGAATCAATGGTCTTCCTGAAAACTGTAAGGATTAAAAAACCCTGGGCTCCATACTTCAGGATATAGTGAAAGTGAAATTCCCTTATATCATAGAACCACAAGGCAAAATAGTTATTAGAAGAATGCATTAGTCCATGACTGAAAGGGATCCCAAAATAAAACCAAGGTATATTGTGGACAAATTCCAGAACTATCAAGTAAAATAGAAAATCCTATGAGCAGCCAGAAAGAAACAATTTAAATGCAAAAGAGTCACAGTAAGAAATAGATTGGACTTGGCTATGTCAACAATAAGAGATCAAAGAGCCTGGAATATGATATTCCAGAAAGCAATGGGGCTTGGAATGTAGCCAAGATTTTACTATCTGACAAAAGTGAACCTTCTCTGTCAGGGGAAAAGATGAATTTTTAAAGAGATGGAAGATTTCCAACTATTCCTGATGAAAAGAGCTAAACAGAAAATTTGGGCTTAAAATAGGAGACTCAAGAGATACATCAAAAGGCATAAAAGGGAAAAGAAAAGAAAACTTATTTAATAAGATGAAACTGCCTATATCCTCACCTAGGAGAAAGATTCTCATAATTCTTGAAAATTGTATCTCTATTATAGAGAATAGGTTTAGCCAGAAGTAATGGAAAGTCATAACTTGTCTGTGACTCTGATAGAATCATTTAAAAATAATAACTCCTTAGAAAGGGGGGGGAAGATAGAGTTGGAAGATGGAAGAGATTGAATGGAGTAAATAACAAATCATGAAGAAATGTAAGGGGCCTATTGCAATGGAGGAAAGAAGGGAGATGAAAACCACCTGAGTTTTACTCTCATTAGATTTGGCTCAAGGAAAGGTTAACACACATACTCAGTTAAATTCAGAACCTTACCTAACCCTTTCAGTATTAAGAGGATAATTGTGACTTCTGGCCAAGATGGCAGAGATAAAAAAGCCACAGTTCTAAAAATCTCCTGACCTTTCCCCATATATGATATGAAGCAAAAAAAACCCTCTTAACAGAAATCTGATAAACAAAACCCAGAAAGAAAAGTCATGAGAAAGAACATCTACCTCAGTATTTCTCTTCTGCTGTTGTGCATCAGTCTGGGCATAAAGGGCACATCAGCCTGATTAGTTGCAGGGCTAGAACCTGGGAGACTGAGGGCCTGAGAACCAGACCTGCTTGATCAGCAGCGGGGCTAGAGCCTGTTCAACCATGTGGGCTTGGGTCAACTGGGGTACAGGGGCATTGCTGTTGGTGCTGACCATTTGGAGCTTGTGAACTGGGCTGCGGGGAGAGTTCAGGAGTAGAAGAGCCGCAGACATTATCCCTGAGCTCTTCTGGTCAAGAGGAACTCCAAGTCCACACCACCATTTAAGCTGAAGCCTCTTCTCAGAACAAATGCAATTACAGACCTTCTGCCCCAGGCAAAGTATGTGAACAGAAGAACCACTGCAGCTGACAATAGGGAGAGTGATGACCTCACCCCAGTGTATAGTCCACCATTCACTGAAGACAAAAGTATTTAACAACTTCAATCACTCCCTCCAGGCTAAGGGAGTAGGCCTCAATCAAGGTCAGAGACACTCCAGAGAAAGCAACCAGCATGCCCTACTTACCACTTGGAAAAATTATATTCAGTGAACCAATCCTCTAGCATGCCCACTGGTTAGCTGGAGATATTACACTCAGTGCATAAAGCTTCTTGAGATCCAAACACTAAACCTCTGTGAACAAACCCCTCTCCAAATCAAGGTATTAGCAAGATGAAGAAAGGTCAGCAGAAAGGAGGGTCCATAGAAAAATTCTTGGAAAGAAAGACCCTAATACAGAGATACCCAGAATTCTCAGAGCAGAATATGATCTGGCCTCCAGCACAGAATGACTTCCTTGAAGAAAACAGTACTTTAAAAACCAATTTGAAAAATCTGGAAAAGAAAGCCAAGGGAAAATTAACACCTTGCAACAAGAAAACAAATCATTGCAAAATAAAATTGAACAAATACAAAATGAAAATAATTCTCTCAGATCATCAATTGGAAAAATAAAAAAATGAGAATAATTTTCATAGATCCACAATCGGGCAAATGTAAAAAGAAATAATTCTCTTAAAAGCTCAACTGGTCAAATGGAAAGATCTTACAAAAATAGAATTAATCACTTCCGGCCAAGATGGCGGAGAGAAGACAGGAACAGTTCTAAAGTCTCCTGATCTCTTCCCCATCTATGACATGAAACAAACATCTTAAAAGAAATCTGACACGCAAAACCCAGAAAGAAAAGGCAGGATAAATAACATTTACTTCAGGATTTGTCTCTGGCAGCAGCATTGGCCAAATTTGGGCAGGTGAGTCTGGGCTCAGAGGGAGCATCAGCCCGGGATCAGCCAGATAAACAGCTGAATTGGAACCAGGAGTCTGAGGGCCCAACACCCGGACCTGCTGGATCAGCGGTGGGGCTGGATGAAAGGGGCTTGGGTCCGCGTGGAAGCAGAGGCACTGGTGTTGATGCTGTCACCCTGGAGCTTGGGGAAGGGGCTGTGGGAGAGGTCTGGTGCAGGAGAGCTGAAGACACCATCCCTGGGCTCCTCAGGTCTGAGAAAGTCTGAGTCCATGCCAACATTGCACTTATGCCTCCTCCAAAACAAACAATTGCAAACTACTTCTGCCACAGGCCCAGGTGCGTGAGCAAAAGAACCAGGCCAGCTGAGGAATGACCTCAGGCCAGGGTAAAGCCCACCATTGATTGAAGGCAAAAGAATTCAATAGCTTCAATTACTTCCCTCAAGCAAAGGGAGAAGGCCTCTCGACCAAGGTCACAGACAGTACAGAGAAAGCAACAAGCACCTCCTACTGACCAGCCAAAGAAACTGTTCTCAGTAAAGCCTTTGGCTATCCCAAGCCCAGGTGAACCAGCCCCCTCCCCCAACTCAAGGTCTTAGCATAATGAAGAATGGTCAGTGGAAAGGTGGATCCATAGAAAAATTCCTGGAAGGGAAAGACCCCAACTCAAAGAGACCTGGAACCTCTGAGGAGAATACAATCTGGTCTCCAGCACAGAAAGAATTCATTGAAGAAATAAGGAAGGTGCTTAAAAATTTGGGAGAGACAATTAATACCTTGCAATAAGAAAACAAAACCTTAGAAAATACAATTGGACAAACAAAAAAGGAGAATAAATCTCTCAGATACTCAAATGAGCAAATGCAAAAAGAAATTAATTCTCTCAAAACGTCAATTGGTCAAATGGAAAGCTCTTTCAAAAGTAGAATTGTCCAATTAGAAAAGGAGTTGCAAAAGGTTAATGAACAAAACTCCTCCCCACAAAGAAGAATGGAGTTTACAGAAACTAATGACTCCATGAGACAGCAAGAGTCAGTTAAACAAAATTAAAAAAATAGAAAAAATACAAGCAAATGTAAAATACCTCATCAACAAAACCACTGACCTAGAGAATAGATCGAGGAGAGGCAACCTGAAAATTATAGGACTTCTTAAAAACATTGAAGAGACAAAAAGCCTGGACTTAATATTGCAGGATGTAGTGATGGAAAACTGCCCTGATATCATGGAATCCGAGGGCAAAGTAGTTATTGAAAGAATACATCAATCCCCACCAGAAAAAGATCCTAAAATGAAAACACCAAGGAATGTTGTGGCCAAACTCCAGAACTATCAGATAAAAGAGAAAATCCTGCAAGCAGACAGAAAGAAATAATTTAAATATCAAGGAGCCACAGTAAGGATCATGCAGGACCTGGCTGCATCAACTTTAAGGGATCGAAGGGCCTGGAATGAGATATTTTGAAGAGCATGGGAGCTTGGAATGCAGCCAAGAATCTACTTTCCTACAAAGCTGAGCCTTCTCTTCCAGGGAAAAAACATTTAACAAAATGGAAGAATTACAAAAATTTCTGATGAAAAGACCAGATCTAAAGAGAAAATTTGTATATCAAACAGGAGGTTCAAGAGATACAAGAAAAGGTAAAAAAAAGGGGGGCATAAAAGGAAAAAAAATGCAATCCAGTAAGTTGAAACTGGCTATATCCCAGCATGGGGGGGGAGACTCTCATAAATCCTGAGAAATGTAACACTAATAGAGAGAATATACCTAGCCAGAACTGATGGACATCCATGACCTATCAATGAGACTGCTATCTAATGGGATGTAACTGGCTTTAACCCCACTTGGGAGAAAGACTCTATTAATTCTCAGGTATTTTGACTCTATTCAATAGAATATACTGAAAAAGGAGGGACAGACACTCAGAATTTTCTATGACTTAGAAAGAATGATCTAAAAAAATACACTACCTCCCTAAAAAGGGGTACAGGAAAGAGATGGGAGGAGGGAGGGGATTGAATGGGATAAATCTCATTACACTAAGAGGTACAAAAAACCTATGGTAATAGAGGGGAAAAGGGATGAGAGGAGAAACACCTGAATCTTCTTCTCATCAGACTTGGCTTAAAGTCAACCTACACATACTCAGTTAGCTTATAAAACATCTAACCTTTCAAGTATTAAAAGGGGAAAAGGGGAGGGGGGATGGAGAAAGGGAAGGTGAGTGGGGTAATTAAGGGGAAATAAAAAAAGGAAGGGAAGGAAAAAGGGAAAGGGTAAAGAAAGGGGCGGTTAGATATAGGAGCACAAACACACTGAAGGGGGTGATATTTAAAAACAAAATACTGGTGAATATGGATAAAAGGGGGAAATGGGGAAAAATACAAACAAAGGGAAGATAGTCCAGAGGGCAATAAAGAATTAGTAATTATAACCTTGAATGTGAATGGGATAAACTCTCCCTTAAAACGTAAGCAAATAGCAGAATAGATTAAAAACCAGAATCCTACAATATGCTGCTTACAAGAACCTCATTTGAAGCAGAGAGATACATAGAGTAAAGGTAAAAGGTTGGAGCAAAATATATTTTGCTTCAGCTGAAGTAAAAAAAAAAAAAGCAGGGGTAGCAATCCTTATCTCAGACAAAGCAGCAGCAGAAATAGATAGCATTAAAAGAGATAAGGAAGGAAACTTTATCCTCCTGAAAGGTACCATAGACAATAAAGTCATTTCAATATTGAATATATATGTACCCAGTGGGGCAGCACCCAACTTCTTAGAGGAGAAGGTGAAAGAACTACAGGAACACATAGATAGCAAAACTCTATTAGTGGGAGACCTTAACCTCCCGATATCAAATGTAGATAAATCAAATCATAAAACAAACAAGAAAGAAATTAGGGAGGTAAATAGATTGTTAGAAAAATTAGATATAGTGGACTTATGGAGGAAACTGAATGGGGATAGAAAGGAATATACCTTTTTGTCTGCAGTACATGGAAATTATACAAAAATTGACCATGTACTAGGACATAAATCCCTGATGATCAACTGCAGAAAGGCAGAAATAGTGAATGCATCTTTCTCAGATCACAATGCAATAAAAGTCATATGCAATAATGCGCCAATGAGATATAGACCCAGAACAAATTGCAAACTGAATAACCTCATTTTAAGAAATGATTGGACCAGAAAACATATTATAGAAAGAATTAACCATTTTATCCTACATAATTGTAATAATGAAACAACATACCAAAACCTATGGGATTCATTCAAAGCAGCTCTCAGGGGATATATTATAGCTCTAAATGCTTATATGAATAAATTGGAGAAAGAGGAAATCAATGAACAAAACATGCAACTAAGCTAATTAGAGAAAGAACAAATCAAAAATCCCCAATCAAATACCAAATAAGAAATTCTAAAACTGAAAGGAGAAATTAATAAAATTGAAAGCAAAAAACTATTGAATTAATAAATAAAAAAAGTTCATATTATGAAAAAACCAATAAAATTGATAAACCTCTGCTCAATTATATTATAAAAAGAAAGAAGAAAACCAAATTGCACTTATCATAAAGGAAAAAGGTGAACTCACCACCAATGAGGAGGAAATTAAACTAATAATTTGAAATTATTTTGCCCAACTCTATGCCAATAAATTTGATAATCAAAGTGAAATGGATGAATATTTACAAAAATAAAAGTTGCCCAGGTTAAATGAAGAAGAGATTAAATACCTAAACAACGCTATCTCAAAAACAAAAGAAATTCAAGAAGGCATTATTGAACTCCCTATAAAAAAATCTCCAGGGCCTGATGGATTCACATGTGAATTCTACCAAACATTTAAGGAACAATTGGCTCCAATCCTATATAAACTCTTTGGAAAAATAGGGAAAGATGGGACTCTGCCTAACTCTTTCTATGAAACCAATATGGTACTGTTACCTAAACCAGGAAGAGTTAAAACAGAGAAAGAAAATTATAGACCTATTTCCCTGATGAATATAGATGCAAAAATCCTAAATAAAATCTTAGCAAAACAACTACAACCAGTCATAACTAGGATAACACATTATGATCAAATAGGATTTATTCCAGGAATGCAGGGTTGGTTCAATATTAGGAAAACTGTTAATATACTCAATTATATCAACAACAAACCTATCAGAAATCACATTATAATATCAATAGATGCTGAAAAAGCTTTTGAAAAAATACAGAATCCATTCCTATTAAAAACACTAGAGAGTGTAGGAATAAATGGACTGTTCCTTAAAATAATTAGCAGTATCTATCTGAAACCATCAACAAGCATTATATTTAATGGGGAGAGGCTAGAGGCATTCCCAATAAGATCAGGGGTGAAACAAGGGTGCCTATTATCACCACTACTATTCAATATTGCATTAGAAATGTTAGCATCAGCAATTAGAGAAGAAAAAGAAATTGAAGGAATTAGAATTGGGAAGGAAGAGACAAAACTCTCACTCTTCGCAGATGACATGATGGTCTACCTAGCGAATCCCAAGAAATCATATAAAAAACTACTGGAAACAATTAGCAATTTTAGCAAAGTTGCAAGTTATAAAATAAACCATTATAAATCCTCAACGTTTCTATATATGTCTAGCAAAAAACAGCAGGAAGAGCTAGAAAGAGAAATCACATTCACAGTAACCTCAGACAGTGTAAAATATTTGGGAGTCTATTTGCCAAGACAGATTCAGAATCTTTTTGAAAATAATCATAAAACACTCCTCACACAAGTTACATCAGATTTAAATAACTGGGCAAATATCAACTGCTCATGGATAGGTAGAGCTAATATAATAAAAATGACAATTCTACCATAAGTAAACTATCTGTTTAGTGCCCTAACAATCAAAATTCCAAGGAGTTAGAAAATGAGTTAGAAAAAATTGTAAGTAAATTCATATGGAGAAATAAAAAGTCAAGAATTGCCAGGAGCTTAATGAAAAAAAGTGCAAATGAAGGTGGGTTAGAACTACCCGATCTAAAATTATATTATAAAGCATCAGTCATCAAAACTGTTTAGTATGGGTAAGAAATAGAGTGGTGGACCAGTGGAATAGACTAGGTGTAAAAGCAGGAGAGGATTATAGTAATCTGCTGTTTGATAAACCCAAAGTATCTGGCCATTGGGATAAAAAACTCCCTCTTTGATAAAAACTTCTAGGATAATTGGAAGTTAGTATGGAAGAAAGTTAGATTAGACCAACACCTCACACCTTTTACCAAGATAAGATGCAAATGGTTACAGGACATAGACATAAAAAACAATACTATAAGCAAATTAGAAGATCCAGGACTAGTGTACCTGTCAGATCTATGGAAAGGGGAACAGTATATGACTAAGGAAGAGTTGGAGAACATCACCAAAAACCAATTAGATGACTTTGATTACATTAAATTAGAAAGCTTTTGCAGAGATAAAACCAATGTGAACAAGATCAAAAGAAATGTAGTAAATTGGGAAACAATCTTTACAACTAATGATTCTGACAAAGGACTAATTTCTAAAGTATACAGAGAACTGAGTCATATTTTTTAAAACAAAAAGCCATTCCCCAGTTGACAAATGGTCAAAGGATATGCAAAGGAAATTTACAGATGAGGAGATCAAAGTAATCCATAGCCATATGAAAAAAATGCTCTAAATCATTAATTAATAAAGAAATGCAAATTAAAGCTTCTCTGAGGTACCACCTCACACCTCTCAGATTGCCCAGTATGACCAGGAAGGATAATCTGGGACACTATTACACTGTTGGTGGAGCTGTGAACTCATTCAATCCTTCTGAAGAGCTATTTGGAACTATGCCCAAAGGGCAAAAAAAAATGCGTATACCCTTTGACCCAGCAATACCACTACTGGGTCTATACCCTGAAGAGATGAGGAAAAAGGGTAAAAACATTACTTGTACAAAAATATTTATAGCAGCCCTGTTTGTGGTGGCAAAGTATTAGAAATCCAGTAAATGTCCTTCAATTAGGGAACGGCTTAGCAAACTGTGATATATGTATGTCATGGAACACTATTGTTCTTTTAGAAAGCAGGAACACTATTGTTCTATTAGAAAGCAGGAGGGATGGGATTTCAGGGAAACCTGGAGGGATTTGCATGAACTGATGCAGAGTGAGATGAGCAGAACAAGAAAAACACTGTACACCCGAACAGAAACATGGGAGTGATGTTCAACCTTGAAGGACTTGCTCATTCCATCAGTGCAACAATTGGGAACAATTTTGCACTGTCTGAAAAAGAGAGTACCATTTGTATTCAGATAAGGAGCTGTGGAGTTTTAACAAAGTACAAGGACTATTCCCTTTCATTTAGAAAAAAAAACCAGATATCTTATTGCCTGATCTTGTTACCTCTGAGAATTCTTTTCTCTTTAAGGATATGATTTCTCTCTCATCACACCCAATTTGGATCAAGGTACAACATGGAAATGAAGTAAAGCCTGACAGAGTGCTATCTGTGGGGTGGGGGTGGGGGGAGGGAAGCAAGATTGGGGGAAAATTGTGAAACTCAAATAATATTTTTAATAAAAATTAAAAAAAAAGAAGGGAAAAAAAGAAATGGAACATAAGACATAAAAAGCCAGTTTTTTACCATTGAAATCCCTCTGGAAACCAGCCATTATAGCCATTATGTTCTTCACTATAGATCTGATTTCAATGTAAAGGAGAGCCATCCTGGACTCTGTCCAAAGGAGTTTCATTACTGAAGTGCCAAAAGGACTTTATTATAATGCAGTTTCACTTATAAGGCAGTCTCATGGCATGAATCCTGAGACTAGAGTTAAAGTTGAGTCTCCACAGCTAGTGCATACACTCTTGTAAATATAATAAGACTTTCAGCTTTGTATACCCATATTATATGGAGTAAGCATTTTAGAGTAAGACTCCATTGGGATACTTTATTGCAATCTTTCTGAATAGTTTAAGGAATAAATTTAATATAAGTTATTATGTATTGGAATGTATTAGTAGAAAAATAGCTGCAAAGTGATATTCTACTTGATTTCAGTTGATTAATTCAAATGAAATAGAGATGACAGTAATCTATTGTTTTTTTTTTTTTAGTTTTTGCAAGGCAATGGGATTGGGCTGCTTTCCCAAGGCCACACAGCTAGGTAGTTATTGGGTGTCTGAGACCGGATTTGCAAAACAAAATTTATGGAATTAAAATTTGGGAAGGAAGAGGCAAAACTCTCACTCTTTGCAGATGCAGACTGTATATGTTGTGAACCCCCATAAATCATCCAAACAAACTACTAAAAACAATTAGCAATTTTAGCAATTGCAGGATATAAAATAACCCCTCATAAATCCTCAAATTTCCATATATGACAAGCAAGATACCACAGGTAGAACCAGAAAGACAAATCCCATTCAAAGTAACCTCAGAGAATATAAAATACCTGCGAGTCTATTTGCCAAGGCAGAATCAGAATCTTTTTGAAAACAATTACAAAATGCTTCTCACACAAATTAAATCAGATTTAAATAACTAGGCAAATATCAACTGCTCATGGACAGGTCAAGCTAATATAATAAAAAATGACAATTTGCTCTACCAATCAAAATTCCAAAAATATTACTTTGAGTTAGAAAAGGTTGTAAGCAAATTCAATTGGAGAAATAAAAAGTGAACAATTTTCAGATATTTAATAAAAAAATGCAAAAAAGGTAGCTTAGCACTATTTATATTATAAAGCATCAGTCATCAGAACTATTGGGTATTGGCTAAGAAATAGAGTGGTAGACTAGTGGAATAGACAAGGTGTAATAGCAGGAAACAATTATAGTAATCTGCTGTTTGATAAACCCAAAGAGTCCAGCTATGGGGACAAAAAGTCACTCCGGTAAAAATTGCTGGAAAAATTGGAAATTACTTTGGAAAAAAAGCTAGAGTAAACTCATAAGATCCAAATGGATACAGGATTTAGACATAAAATACAATACTTTAAACAGAATAGAGAAACAAGGACTAGTTAACCTGTCAGATCTATGGAAAGGCAAGCAGTTTATGGCTAAGGGAGTGATGGAAAACATCACTAAGACTAAACTAGATGATTTTGATTACATTAAAAAGCTTTTACACAGACAAAAACCAACGTAACCAAGATCAGAAATGTGCATACAATTTGATCTAGCAATACCACTACTGGGTCTATGTCCTCAAGATATGATGAAAAAGGATAAAAACATCACTTGTACAGAAATATTCATAACAGCCCTGTTTGTGGTAGCAAAGAATTGGAAATCAAGCAAATGTCTTTTAATTGGGAATGGCTAAGCAAACTGTGGTACATGTTTGTCATGGAACACTATTGGTCTATTAGATATCAGGACATAGAAATTCAGGGAACCCTGAAGGGATTTACATGAACTGATGCTGAGTGAGATGAGAAGAACCAGATAAACACTGCAAATCCTCACAGCAACATGAGGGAGATGATCAATCAATCTTGGTGGACTGGCTCAGTCCATCAGTGCAATAATCAGGGACAATCTGGGGCTGTCTGCAATGGAGAATACCATCTGTATCCAGAGAGAGAGCTGTGCAGTTTGAACAAATATCAAGGACTATTACCTTCAATTTAGTGAAAAAAATGTTATATTGTTGTCTGAACTTGCTATATCTTGTACTTTATATTTCTTCCTTAAAGATATGATTTCTCTCACATTACATTCAATTTAGATCAATGTTTAACCATACAAACAATTTAAAGATGTAAATTGCTTTCTGTGGGGGTGGGGGAAGGGAAGTAAGCTTAAGGGAAACATTGTAAAACTCATGATAAATAAAATCTTTTTTAAAAGAGGGCAATGGTGGAGGGTGGAAATTAAATAGGAAATTATAGAAAGAAATGAAGGGAGGAAGTGTCAAAAGCAAAGGGGCAAGAAGAGGAGGGGCTTGAATATAAGGTATAAAAACTGAAGGAAGTTGCATTCAGAAGTAATTTACTGGGAAATAGGGTTAAAGTGAAAAAAGGTTGATAATACAAACAGAAGGAAACTAGAATGGAAGACAAAGAAGATTATTAATTTTAAGTTTGAATGTGAATAAGATGAATTCTTCCATAAAGTGTAAATGGATAGCAGAGTGGATTAAAACCAGAATCCTACAATATGCTGCTTACAAGAAAATCATTTGAAGCAGAAAAGTACCTACAGAGTAAAGGTAAACATTTGGAGCAGAATATATTGTGCTTTGGGTGAAGTGAAAAATACAGTGGTAACCATACTTCTCTCAGAGAAGGCAGCAGCAAAAATAAATTTCATTAAGAAAGATAAAAAAGGGGTGGCTAGGTGGTGCAGTGGATAAAGCACTGGCCCTGGAGTCAGAAGTTCCTGGGTTCAAATCTGGTCTCAAACACTTAATAATTACCTAGCTGTGTGGCCTTCGGCAAGTTACTTAACCCCATTTGACTTGCAAAAACCTAAAAAAAAAAAAGAAAGATAAAAGAGGAAACTATATCTTCTTAAAAAGGTACCATAGACAATGAAGCAAATGCAATACTAAATATGTTGTAGCCAAATTCCAGAACAATCAGATAAAAGAGAAAATCCTGCAAGCAGCCAGAAAGAAAAAAAATTAAATACCAAGGAGCCACAGTAAGGATTACACAGGGCCTGGCTGCATCAACATTATGGGTTCAAAGGGCCTGGAATGAGATATTCTTAAGACCAAGGGAGCCTGAAATTCAACCAGGAATCCACTATCCACTATCCAGTCTTCTCTTCAAGGGGAAAATAAGGATCTTTAACAAAATGGGAGACTATCAACATTTCCTGATGAAAAGACCAGAAGTATATAGAAAATTTGGACATCAAACTGGAGACACAAGAAACACATGAAAAGGTAAAAAAAGGGTAAAGGGAAAAAAAGCTCTTGAGAATTATAATTCTATTAGAGAAAATATACTTATCCAGAATTGATGGACAGTTATGATTTTTCTGTGACTCATTTAGAATTATTAAAATCCCATAACTCCCTAAAAGGGGGAGGGAGTAAGGAAATGGGAGGATGGAGTAGATTGAATTCACATTACATTAAGAGGTACCAAGGACCTATTGCAATAGAGGGGAAGAAAGGAGCAGGTTAGAACCACCTGAAACTTCTTCCCATTAGACTTGGTTTAAAGTTAACTTATACACACTAAATTAAGGTAAGAAACTTAATCTTATCTTTCAGGTAATAAAAGGGGAAATGTGGAGGGGGTGATGGGAAGGGGAAAAAAAGGGAACCTAACAGAAAGACGGGGAGGATGAAGGGGAAAAGGGAAAGGGGAAAGAAAGGGGGAGTTGATATAGGAGGTCAAACACTTGAAGGTGTTGGTATTTAGAAACAAAATAGTGGGGAATATGGATAAAGGGAAAATAGGGGGAAGATACAAACAGAGAGAAGTTAGCATGGATGGCAATAGTTAATAATTATAACTTTGAATGTGAATGAGATGAACTTAACATTAAAAAGTAAGCAAATGGTAGAGTGGATTAAAAACCAGAATCCTACAATATGCTATTTACAAGAAACTCATTCAAAGTAGCAAGATGCATATTGAGTAAAGGTAAAAGGTTGGAGCAAAATATATTTTGCTTCAGCTGAAGTGAAAAAATCAGGGGTAGCAATCCGTATCTCAGACAATGCAGCTGCAAAAATAGATAATGCTAAAAGAAATAAGGAAGGAAAATTATATCCTCCTAAAAGGTACCATATACAATAAATTAATTTCAATAATAAAGATGCATGTACCCAATGGCATAGCATTCAGATTCTTAGAGGAAAAGTTGAAAGAGATACAGGAAGACATAAACAGCAAAACTC
This sequence comes from Macrotis lagotis, assembly GCF_037893015.1. NCBI lineage: Eukaryota > Metazoa > Chordata > Mammalia > Peramelemorphia > Peramelidae > Macrotis > Macrotis lagotis. The sequence continues at coordinate 65,997,390 of NC_133660.1, read as the reverse complement.
TACTAGTGGGAAAGCTCAACCTCCCATTCTCAGATTTAGATTATTCATAAAATAAACAAGAAGTAAGTAAAGGAGGCAAATAAATTATTAGAAAACTTACATATGATAGGCTCATCGAGGAAATTGAATAGGGGATAGAAAGGAGTATACACTTTTTTCTGTAGTACATAGCACTTAAACAGAAATCAACAATATACTGGGCATAAAAACTTAATAATTGTAGAAAGGCAGAAATACTGATTACATCTTTCTTAGATTATAATGCAAGAAAATCCATATGCAATATTGGGCCAGGGAGATATAAACCCAAAACTAATTGGAAACTATATAACCTCATTTTAAAGAATGAGTGGATAAAATAACAAATTATAGAAAGAATTAATTATTTCATCAAAGATAATGACAATAATAAAACTTCATAGCAACACCTATGGGATACACTCAAGGCAGCAGTCAGGGGAAATATTATATCTTTAAATGATTACCTGAACCAATTAGAGAAAAAGGAAATCAATGAACTAAATACGCAACTAAAGAATTTGAGAAAGTACAGAATAAAAACCCCCAATAAAATACCTTAATTAGAAATTCTAAAAATTAAAGAGAAAATTAATAAAATTGAAAACAAGAAAATTATTGAACTAATAAAAACACAACAGTTGATTTTACAAGAAAGCCAAAAAAATTAATAAACCTCTATTCAATTTGATTAAAAACAAGAAAGAAGAAAATGAAATTGCCAGTATGATAAATGCAAAAAGTAAACCCACTGCAAATGAGGAAGGAAATAAAGTAATAAGTGTGAATTATTTTGCCCAATTCTATGCCCAATAAATTTGACAATCTAAGTGAAATGGATGGATATTTACAAAAACATAAATTGCAAAGATTAAATGAAGAGGAAATTAAATAAATATCTAAATAACCCTATCTCAGAAAAAGAAATTCAACAAGCTATTATTGAACTCTACAAGGAAAAAAATCCCCAGGCCTAGATGGATTCAAAAGTGAATTCTATCAATCATTTAAGGAATAATTGGCTACAATTCTATATAAACGCCATGGATAAATGTGACAATATGGTGACACTAATATAGTGTTGATTCCTAAACCAGGAAGAGTTAAAACAGATGAATATAGATGCAAAAATCTTAAATAAAATCTTAGTAAAATTATTTCAACAAGTTATCAGTAAGCTAATAAATTATGATCAAGTAGGATCTAGCCCAGAAATGCAGGGTTGTTTCAATATTAGCAAAAGTGTTAGTACAATCAATTATAGCAAATACAAACCTATCAGAAATCATATGATTATATCAATAGATGCTGAAAAAGCTTTTGACAAAATACAACATCAATTCCTACTAAAAACACTAGAGAGTGTAGGGATAAATGGACTGTTCCTGTTTCTGACTAAGGAACCAATGGAGAACATCATTAAAAACAAACTAGATGATTTTGATTACATTAAATTAAAAGGCTTTTCCACAGGGAAAAAACACTGTAACTAAGATCACAAGAAATGTACTAAATTGGGAAACAATTTTTACAACTTGTATTCTGACAAAAGACTCATTTCTAAAATTCACAGAGAACTGAGTCAAAGCTTCAAAAGAACAAGCCTTTCCTAAATTGTCAAATGGGCAAATGATAGGCAAAGGGAATTTACAGATGCAGAAATAAAAGCAATCCATAATCGTATGAAAAAATGCTCCAAATCATTAATTATTAGAGAAATGCAAATTAAAACATCTTTGAGATACCACCTCAGACCTCTCAGACTGACCAATATGACCAGAAAGGACAATGATCATTGTTGGAAGGGATGTGGGAAATCTGGGATACTAATATATTACTGGTGGAGCTGTGAACTCATCCAACCTTTTTGGAGAGCAATTTGGAATTACATCCAAAGGGCAACAAAAGGGGTGTATACTCTTTAATCCAGAAATACCAGTACAGGGTTTATACAGTGAAGAGAATATGAAAAAAGGGTAAAAGCATCACTTGTATAAAAATATTAATAGCAGCCCTTTATGTAGTGGCAAAGAATTGGAAATTAATTAAATGTCTTTCAATTGGGGAATGGCTTAACAAACAGTGGTATATGTATGTCATGAAACATTACTGTTTTATTAAAAACCAGAAGGAATGGGAATTCAGAGAAGCCTGAAATGGTTTGAATGAACTGATGCTGGGGAAGATTAGCAGAACCAGCAAAACATTGTCTAACTTAACAACAAGATGAGGGTGATAATCAACCTTGATGGACTTGCTCATCTCACCAGTGCAACAATCAGGGATAATCTGGGGCTATCTGTGATGGAGAAATTAATCTGTACCCAGAAAAAAAATTTGCAGAGTTTTAACAAAGACTCAAGAGCTTTAATTTTAAAAAATTCAATATTACATAATTTTGCAATTACTTATACTTTATTTTTTTTTCTTAAGGATATGATTTCTCTATCCTCACATTCAACTTAGATCAATGTGTCCCATGGAAACAATGTAAGGAATAGTAGACTGCCTCCTGTGGGGCATGGGGAAACAAGATTAGGAGAAAATTTGTAAAATTAAAATAAATTAAATCTTTCTAAGAAAAATAAATAATTAAATATGTGTGCATGCACCAAGTGGAATGGAATCTAAATGCTTAGAGGAGAAGCTGAATGAGTTAAAGGTAGACAAAGACAGCAAAACCCTACTGGTGAGTGTATTTATCCTACCTCTCTCAGACTTAGATAAATTCAACCATAAAATAAACAAGAAAGAAGTTAAGGAGGTAAAAGAATGTAAGAAATTCTAGACATGACAGACCTTTATACTGAATGGAGATAGAAATGAATATAGCTATTTTTTTTCTGCTGTACATAGCACTTACACAAAAATTGAAAATGTACTAGGGTATAAAAACCCCATAATCAAATGCAAAAATGGCAGAAATAGTGAATACTTCCTTCTTAGAGCCTAATGCAATAAAAATAAAGTGCAATAAGGGGCCATGGAGATATTGATAAAACTAAGTGGAAACTAAATAATCTCACTATAAAGAATTTATTGATCAAATAACAAATTTTAGATAGAATTAATGATTTAATTCTAGAAAATGACAATAATGAAACGACATACCAAATTTATGGGAAACCGTCAAAGTGGTTATTTCGGGGGGGTATATTATATCTCTAAATGGTTCCATGAATAAAATAGAGAAAGGGGAAATCAATTAATTAATCTTTAAATAGAAAAATTTGAGAAAGAACAAATTAAAAACTCCTAATTGAATACCAAATCAGATATTATAAGAATTAAATGATAAATTAATAAAATCGAAAGCAATAAACTATTGAACAATACATAAAACCAAGAGCTGCTTTTTGAAAAAAATAAGTAAAATAGATAAATATTAGGATAATTTCAATAACAGAAAAAGAATGAATAAAACCAATTTATTATTATCATAAATGAAAAAAGATGAACTCACCACCAATGAGGAGGGAAATTAAAGTAATAATTCAGTACTATTTTGTACAACTTCATGCCACTAAATTTGAAAATCTAGGTGAAATGGATAAAAGTTTTCAAAAATATAAGCTGCCCAGGTAAAATGAAGAATAAATTTAATACCTAAATACTGAATACTGAAGAAGTTCAACAAATGTTCAATGGATTCCCTAAGAAAAATTTCCAGAACCAGGTGGATTCACAAGTGAATTCTATCAAACATTTAAGGAACAACTGGTTCCAATTCTATATTAACTCTTTGGAAAAATAAGTGAATATAGTCACACCTATATAATGTTGATACCTAAATCAGGAAGAGTCAAAACAGGGAAAGAAAATTAAAGACCAATTTCCCTAATTATATGGATGTAAAAATCTTAAATAAAAGCCTAAAAAAATTACAGAGGGTGGCTAGGTGGAATAGTGGATAAAGCACCCACCTTACAGTCAGGAGCACCTGGGTTCAAATCCAGTCTCAGACACTTAATACTTACCTAGCTGTGTGGAAGCCACTTAACCCCATTTGCCTTTCAAAAATCTAAAAAAAAGAGATTACAGCAAGTTATCACTAGGAAAATACACTATGAACAATGTAGGATTTATTCCAGGAATCCAGGGTTGGTTTAATATTAGGAAAACTAACAGCATCATTGGCTATATATATATATATATATATATATATATATATATACATATATATATATATATATATATATATATACATGTATATATATGTATATATATATATATATATATATTTAAAACAGAAATCATATGATTACCTCAATAGATCGTGAATGAGGTTTTGACAAAATATGGCATCCATTACCACCAAAAACGCTATAGAAATAAATGGATTGTTCCTGCAAATGATAAGCATTATCTATCTGAAACCATCAATAGACATTATATGCAGTGAGAAGGAGCTAGAAACATTCCCAATAAAATAAGGGGAGAAACAAGGAAGCTTGCTATCACCTGTTATTCACTATTGTATTTGAAATGTTAACTTTAGCAATATGAGAAGAAAAAGTCATAAAAGAAATTGGAATTTGGAATGAAGAAACAAAATCCTCATCCTTTGCAGATGATATACCCAAAGAACCCTAAGAAATCATCTAAAACCTGAAGCCTACATAAATCCTCAGCATTTCTATATATTATTAACAAGATACATCAGTAAGAGATAGAAAGAGAAATCCCAATTAAAATTAACTCAGACAGCATAAAATATTTCAGTCTATCTTCCCAAGTAGATGAAGAAAAAAACTATTAAACATTTTTCACACAAATAAAATCAAATCTAAATAGCCAAATTTCAACTGCTCATGGGTAGGTCAAGTTAATATTATAAAAATGATAATTCTACCTAAATTAAACTACTTATTTAGTACCAAAACAAATATCCAAAAAAATTAGTTTAGTGTGCTAGGAAAAAGTAGTAACCGAATTCATATAGAGAAACAAAAAATCCAGTATCTCAGGGGAATTAATTTAAAAATGTAAAATAAGGTAGCCTAGTTATATTATATACAAAATTATATCATAAATCATCAGATATCAAAATATTTTTTCCTGGCTAAGAAATAAGAGTAGTGGATAAGTGGAATAGATTAGGTGCAAAAAACTAATTAAGAAATGATTATAACAATGTACTCTTTGATAAATCCAAAGTGTCCAGCTTTGGGGATAAAAATACATTCTTTGTTAAAAACTGCTGGGAAAACTGGAAGATAATATGGTAGAAACTAGTATAAGACCAACATCTCACACCCTGTACCAAGATAAGGTTAAAATGGCTGCAGAATTTAGACATTAAAAAGACAATATTATAAGCAAATTAAGAGAACAAGAAATTATTTAATGGTCAGGAAAAACAACTCAGTAGTGTCAAAAGTGAAAGGGGAGTAGTTTATGAGCAACAAAGTAATCAGGAATATTATAAAAAGGCAAACTATGATTTTTGATTACATTAATTTAAAAAAGATTTTGCACCAATAAGACTATTGTAACAAGGATCAAAATAAATGTAGCAAATTGTGAACTAATTTTTACAGCTAGTGTTTCTGCAAAAGGACTTAATTCTTACATATATAGAAAACTGAGTCAAATTTATTAAAAAAAGCTATTCCTCAATTTAAAAAGATCAAAGAATATGCAAAGGCAATTCTTAGAGACGGACATCTAAGCTATCTATAGTCATATGAAAAATTGCTGTAAATCATTATTGATTTGAGACATGGAAATTAAACTATCTCTGAGGTACCACATCACACCTCTCAGATTGGCCAAGGTGACTAGAAAGGAAAATGATCAATGTTGAAGGGAATGTAGGAAATCTGGTATAGTAATGCATTATTGGGAACTGATGCAGTCTTTCTGGAGAGAAATTTGGAATTGTGCCCAAAGGACAATAAAATGTTCATCAAACCCTTGATCCCATAATAACTCTACTAGGTCTGTATCCTGATGATGAAATGAAAAAGGGTAAAAATCCCACAGGTACAAAAATATTCATAGCAACTCGGTTGTAGTGTCAAAGAATTGGAGAATGGGCAAATATATTGTGGTATTATGTATGTGATGGAATACTAATTGTTCTATAAGAAATCATGAATGACTGAATTTCAGAGAAGCCTGGAAAGATTTACATGAATTGATGTAGAGCAATATAAGTAGAACCAAAAGAATCTTGTAAACACTAGCAACATGGGGTGATGATCTACCTTAATGGACTTACACACCCCTGAAGTGCAATAATCAGGAACAACATTAGGGAATCTTTGATGCAGAATATATATGTATCCAGGAAAGGAATTATAGAGTTTTAACAAACAACAAATATTTAAAAGTTCTTTTATGTATTAAGCAATTTTGCCATCTCTATTTTTTTTCTTTCCTTTTGGATCTGATTCTTCTCTCACAAGTTTCAGTTTTGATCTGTGCTTATCATATATGCAAATGTAAATCCTATATCTGATGGACTTCTGTTGGGGCAGGTGTAAAGGATGGAAAAAAATATAAAACTCAAAACCTTGCCAAAATGATTGGTAGAAAGTTCCATTGTATGTATTTGGAAAAAATATTTAAATAATAATAAAATAATATGAATGAAAACAACATAGGAAAGAAAAACTTATGGAAATACTTAATAGCTGAATTAAAATATTTGAAAAACTTCCATGTGAAATTTGATTCAACTTAATCAGAGAAAACTTAGATTAATAGGCAGAATTTGTGGAAGTGGGATAAAAAGAATGAATTTTCAGTTACAGGTCAAATAGAAAGATTTCATGAATGTTAGTATGTGTTAGTGAACCATATGGTAATGTCTATTCTGCTAAAATCACGTATTCTGCTGTTGAACTATTTGACAGGGGAAGAAAGAATTACAGACTTTACAGAAACTATTTCTCTGTCCTATGATCCTAGGGGCTTGCTTTGTGGAATGATGGCTTCCAAGGTTTTGCTGAAAGTGAGATGTTGTCACTTTCTAAGGTCTTGGGCTTACTTGCTTATTGGTTTTTGGTGGTTAGCATATGGTATTGGGGAGAGTAAGGAAGGTACAACCCTCATTGATTACACTTCTTAATATAAGGAAAGAATTTTGACTGCTTAGTTTTGGAGCACTGCCATTGTTAGGGCTCTTGAATTTGCAGTTGTTGTTTGGAGGCTGTTGTCTTCATGATTTAAAGAAGATGGTGGTTTGTATAACCTGACACATGTGGCATCCTCTCTTTCTCCTTCAGGATTCCTTATTCCTACCATTAGACTAGTCAACTGATCCCACTTCATAGTTCTTAACTGCTGCACTGGACCTGGGAGGAGGTCAAGACTATTTCTCCATATCCACATATGGGCAGTAGCATCTGACAAAAAATGGAAAATTCAGGGGAACCAATCAAGTGTGGCAGTTATGGCTTCCTTCTAATAAAATAATACTACTCATTAACACTGCTCAAGTGCCACTTTTTTCTCCAGGGCCTTCTTAGTTTTTTAGGAAACTAAGTCTTGCTTTTGGCCTAAAACTGCCCAGCCTGCCTGCCTTCTATTTTCTCTAATGACCACTGTGTCTCTTCACTAGAAAGAGGTTGAGTGTATACTCTCCTCCCACAAAAAAGTTATTGAAACTCGGGGAGATGTCAGGAGAACTAGGGAATATCCATAGCTGATATCTGTCTTTGTGTCCAACTTCCTCTGGCCCAGAATAGGAATCCCCTTCATTGACTCTGGGAAATTTTACTTGATCCAAAATATTTTTTTTCCTACACTTTGAAGCATTAAATGAAATGCAATTTGATTTATTTCTCAAAAGACCTAATTCAGTTAAATACAACAAATATTTATTAAACACAAGCAAGACTATGTGCAGATGTTTGAAATTCAAAGATCAAAGTGAAAAATAGTCTCTATCTTCAAGGTTCTTACATTCCACTGTAAAATCAATAGTAGTCAAAATAGATTGGTGATACCTAGGAATGGTGTTGAGAAATTTATATTAATAGAGCTTTCAGTTTTAGCTATAATGATAAGAAAACAATCAATACAATCCTATGCTCAAATTGGTCCTTTCAGATACTGAATCATTTTTAGTTATTTTGTACTGTTGGTAAAATAATAGTAGTCCTTTGAATGGAAACTACTATTTGATTTCTCTTGACAGTCCAGTTAAAGGGGTCAGTGAGTAAATTATGAGGAAGATTTAAAATTCTGGAATATTCCATTTTGTCTAATAAGACATAGGAAGAGTGGGAATGAAAATTAGTTTATGGCTGCTAGAAATGCTAAACTGCTTAGAATGAGCTGTGCTCAATGGGGGTAATGTTATAAGCCAGGCTTAATCTTGTTTAAGGGACATGGAAGAAATAGGACTCACTTGACCCATGGAATTAAATGTATGTAGGTAAAAGGAAGCAGATAGAATGATATGGCACAATCTGATATGACTCTTATGCAGGAGGTAGCAAACCATATAATAATCAAAGTGATATGAGTCATTAATTTTAATTAACAGATGTTTGTTAAATTTGAGGAGATGATTAATCTAGAATTGGGATGGATTTAAAAAGAATTTGACCCAAACCATCTCACTATGGAAATAAGTTAATCCAGGATAAAATGTTCTAATAGTTTTGGGAAGGGAAATCAGTCACAGGTGGAATTAAAATCTAGTATAGGAAAACAAATTATCCTATTGGGAATCCCTGTTGGGGATTAGTGCTGGTTAGTGCCCTGGCTGGATAGTGTTAGGGAAATTTCAAAAGACAAATCTAGGTTACCCCTGGCAATGGATTTTCTTTGTGCTTTTAGAGAGTTACAAGAAGGTGAAAAATTTCATTGGCATAGCAAAATCTACAGTCCTTAGTAAAAGAACTTATTCATAAGATGGACATTCATAAGATGGAGTATCCAGCAAGTGCCTTACAAATTAAAACAGTCTTAACCTTTTGAGCTTTTACAATATTGACTCAAATATCCTTAGTCAAAATGAATTTTTTCTCCCAAAAATATTTCCACATTTACCATAGATTTTCTTTTTCCTGATGCATTTATCTGTCTCACATTTCTTTCCTTACACTAGAATTAAAACTAATTATCCTAAAAATTTCCCATTCTTTTTACCTAAATATCCTCTCCAGGGGAAAAATAAAGGGATCATAATCTTATCTAAATATAAGACTGACAGCAGGTGCCAGAGTCAACCATTCATGTATTTGACTATTAAATCCAAATGACCTAAAAGCACTTTATCTGGATTGCTTAGTTTGCTATAAAGATCCAGGACATCACAGGAAAATTTCTTTATAGGTATAATTTTTGAATGTCAGTATCCAGGCAGAAGTCATGTCGGTAGTCAAATGTTTTAGACAAGATTTGACCTATCAAGTTACATTACCAAAATGTCACATTTGGAAAATCCAGTCAGAAAGAGTTCAAACTGAAACCACAGCATTGAAAAGTCACCTCTTCAAATGTTCATCCATGTCACCTGAAGTCTTTAGCCCTTTTACTTTCCTGGCTACAGGAACCCATTGATCCACTAGCACTTTCTTTTGCTGGCCAATGCTGGTATCAGTCAAAGAAAAGAAAATCAATTAAAAGTCCCATGATCTAAAATAGTAATCTTATCTAATTTGAACTTCAAGTGAGTCCAATTCATTAAATTCCAATTATATTTTTGATGGGGTCCCAATTAATGATCACCCTGCCCAAAACTCTAAGTGTCCTTCCTGGGTCCTTACTAAAATCAGGAATTCTAACTATGACTGTCTCTACATTCCATATTGTTTTTATCTTGACAGAGGTCTCTGATCTCCAATTTCCTTATCAGACCTTATGCAAAGATCAGTAAAACTCTTCCAGCATCTGGAGCATTACAAATATTTCATAACCCAAAATTCAATCTGTCATCTGATCTTCTGACTTGTAGCCCCATGTCCCTTTGTCTTTAATCAAACTAATAGTCTTATCTCAGGAGAAATTCTTATCAGAGGAGGCAAAAGTAGGTTAGTAAGTTTATTTAACTCATCTAAAGAGCATAAAACTGGGATGGGAGTAGGGACCTATATTGCTTTGAGCACTGTGAAATATATGGTTAAGGCAGAGGGAACAATTTCATTAATTGTAAAACATTTTCCTTGTTCCAAATGCTTCATCTATTTTATGACCTAAAGATTCAATTTAACAAATTCACAATTTTCATACTAGACAAACAACTTTAAGTTTTAATTTAAGTCAATTCATTTACTGAATTCCTAAATTAAAAAAAAATTAGTAGAATTCTCCTTTCAAAAAGTTTAAGGTGTTGCCAAGACACTTGGAGGCATGCAGTGACCTCTGCTACTGTAGAATTCAAAAATAGTGAGTCTCTGGCCACCCTGAGGAAACTAGACTGTTTTAAATTTCTATCATATTGGGCTAATTAAAACTGTTCAGAGAAAACTTAATAAGGGTCATATCTTTAGGATCAGATAAAATTTTTATGTTCTACAATTTAGGTTTATCAGTGAATCTGCCTTTTAATAATCTTAGCTGTTATATTTACCAGTATTTCTTAATATTTTAACATTTAGGATGCTCAATAAAACTATGCTCACAATTTAAATTTAAGAGCTTTCACGTTAATATAATATACATTTTTAGTAATACACAGAAAATCAGTCCAAATATGGTTATCTAATTAAAAAGATGATCACATAACTTTAATACAATTCTTAATTAGGTAGTTCTGTTGCTTTTGTCTTCAGAACTAAATATTAAATTAAATCAAATCTGGGCTTACATAATTTCTTCTCTCTCTCTCTCTCTCTCTCTCTCTCTCTCTTTTTCTCTCTCTGAAAAACAAAACACACACACATCATATGGGTATAGACAATTGTCAATAGAATAAAAACTATGTGTTGAGATTTTAAAGGGCTCAGACGTAGTCCCCCAAAATCTAAAGAAAAACTCAGTGACTTCTCAGTTCTCCAGGCCAGTGGAGACTAGACAACGTTTTTTGGAAAGATTTTATTTATTTAGTTTTACAATTGTCCCCTGTTCTTGTTTCCCTTCCCCCACACCCAGAAGAAGGCATTCTGTTAGTCTTTACATTGGCTCCATTGCTATACATTGATTTCAGTTGAATGTGATGTCAGATAAATCATAACCTTAAGGAAGAAAAATTAAGTATGAGATAGTAAAATTACATAATAAAATAATTGTTTTTTTTCCTTATTTGAAGGAAACAGTCTTTGATCTTTATTCGCTGGATACAGATGGTATTCTCAATTGCAGATAGACCAAAATTGTCCCTGGTTGTTGCACTGATGGAATGAGCAATTCCATCAAGGTGAATCATCACTCCCATATTTCTGTTAGGGTGTATAATGCTTTTTTGGTACTGCTCATCTCACTCAGCATCAGTTCATGCAAATCAGTTCAGCAAATCAATTCAAATTGTTCCATGACATACATATACCACAGTTTATTAAGCCATTCCCCAAATGAAGGACATTCACTTTAATTACAATTTTTTGCCACCACAAATAGGGCTGCTATAAATATTTTTGTACAACTGATGTTTTTACATTTTTTCATAATCTCATCAGGGTATAGACCAAGTAGTAGTATTGCTGGATAAAAGGGTATACATATATTTTTCCCTTTGGGCATAATCCCTTTCCAGAAAGGTTGGATGAGTTCATATCTCCAACAACAATGTATTCATGTGCCAGACTTTTGGCATCCCTTCCAACATTGATCATTGTTCTGAGAGGTGTGAAGTGGTATCTCAGAGATGCCTTAATTTCCATTTCTCTACTAAATAGTAATTTGGAGAAATTTTTCAAATGACTATGGATTGCTTTGTTTTCCTCACCTGTAAATTGCCTTTGCATATCCTTTGACCATTTGTCAATTGGGGAATGTCCTGTTTTTTAAAAAATTTGGACTTCTGGGCCAAGATGGTGGAGAGAAGACAGGTACAGTTCTAAAATCTCCTGATATTCCCCCATATATGATATTAAACAATCCTCTTAACAGAAATCTGATTAACAAAACCCAGAAAGAAAAGCCAGGAGAAATAACTTCTACTTCAGGATTTTTCTTTCTCAGTCTTGGGTGAGTCCAGGCACAGAGGGCAGATGCTACCAGGAGCCCAATACCAGGAAGAGTCTGGGAGCCTGGATTAGCCATAGATTAGTCTAATTAGTGGAGGGGCTAGAGCCTGGGAGCCTGAGAGCCCTAGAACCTGACCTTCTTGACCAGCAACAGGGCTAGAACCTGGTCAACCACGGGTCTTTGGTCAACTAGGGAGCAGAAGCATTGATGGTGGTGGTGACAATTGGGAACTTTCTGACAGGACTAGAGGGAGACTTCCAGTTTGGGAAAGCTGCAGACATCATCCATGGGTTCCACTAGTCAGTAGGAACTCCAAGTCTCTGCTACCATTTCATCTGAAGCCTCTTCCCAGAACAAACACAATTACAGTCTACCTCTGCCCCAGGCTATCAGAAGTATCAGAAACTCCACAGCTGACAATAGGGAGAGGAATCACCTCTCCCCAGGGTATATTCCATTATTGATCAAAGATAAAATATTTAACAGCTTCAATCACTCCCTCCAGGCCAATGGAGAGGACCTCAATGAAGGTTACAGACACTCTAGAGGAAGCAATCAGCACCCCCTACTGGAAAGATAGAGATATTACACTCAGTGAGTAAAGCCTCTTGGGATCATAACACCAAACCTCTCTGAACCAGCCCATCCACAACTCAGTGTCTTAGTAAAATGAAAAATGGCCAGCAGAAAGGAGGATTGATAGAAAAATTCTTGGAAGGAAAAGACCTTAACTCAGAGAGACCTAGAACCTCTGAGGAGAATATGATCTGGTCTCCAACACAGAAAGACTTCTTTGAAGAAAAAAGGAAGAAGTTTAAAAATCAATTAGAAAATTTGGGAAAAGAAACCCAAGAAAAGTTTATCACCTTGCAACAGGAAAACAAATCATTGGAAAATTCAATTGGATAAATACAAAATGAGAATAATTCTCTCAGATACTCAACTGGGCAAATGGAAAAGTACTTCAAAAATAGAATTGACCCACTGGAAAAGGAGTTGAAAAGGTTAAATGAAGAAAACTCATCTCTAAAAAAAATGGAGTCTGTGGAAACTAATGACTTCATGACACAGTAAGAGTCTGTTAAACAAAACCAAAAATAGGAAAAATAGAAGAAAAATTAAAATAGCTCATCAGCAAAACCACTGACCTCGAGAATAGATCAAGAAGGGACGGCCTGAGAATTATAGGTCTTCCTGAAAACACTGAAGAGGAAAAAAAGCCTAGACTTAATACTGCAGGATTTATTGATGAAATATGACCCTGATATCATGGAATGAGAGGGCAAAATATTTATTGAAGAATACATCGATCCCCTCTGGAAAGAGATCCTAAAATGAAAACACCAAGGAATATTGTGGTCAAATTACAGAAGTATCAGATAAAAGAGAAAATCCTGCAAGCTGCTGGACAGAAACAATTTACTTACCAAGGAATCAAAGTAATGATTATGCAGGACCTGGATGCATCCACATTAAGTTATCAAAGGGCCTGGAATGAGATATTCTGAAGAGCAAGGGATGTTGTAATACAGCCAAGAATCTGCTATCTAGCAAACTTGAGTGTTTCTTTCAGGGGAAAAGATGGACATTTAAAACAATGGAACACTTACAAAAATTCCTAAAGAAAATAAACAGCTAAATAGAAAATTCAGAGATCAAGCAGGAGAATCAATAGATACATGAAAAGGTTAAAAAGGGGGCAGTAAAGAAAAGAAAAACTGATATCCAATAAGATGAAACTGGCTATATCCCTACGTGGTAGAAAAATTGTAATAGTTCTCTCAAACTTAAATTTTTTTAGAGAGAGAATATACTTAGTCAAAAGTGATGGATACTCAGGATTTTCTAAGACTCAGATAGAATGATTTAAAACACTTCCTCCTTAAAAAGGGGGAACAGGAAGGAGATGGGAAGAGTCGGGAGGGGTTGAAGGGGTAAATATCATTATAGTAAGAGGTAAAAAAGACCTATGGTAATAGAGGCAAAGAAGGGAGAAGATAAGAAACACCCGAATCTTCCTATTGTCAGACTTGGTTTAAAGTTAATTTACATACATACTCAGTTAACTTAAAAAACAGTTTACCTTTCATGTATTGACAGGGGAAAAGGGGAGTGGGTGTCAGAAAGAGGGAGGGGAGGAAAAAGGGGACCTAACAAAAGAAAGGGAAGTTAAAAGGGGAAAGGGGAAAGTAAAGGGAAGGGGTGAATATAGGATGGCAAACAAACTGAAGGGGGTGGTATTCAGAAACAAAATACTGGGGAATAGGGATAAAGGGAAAAAAGGGTAAAATACAAAAAGATGGAAGGTAGTATGGAGGGCAATAAAGAGTTAGTAATTATAAGTTTGAATGTGAATGGGAAAAATCTCTCTCTTGAAACGTAAGTGAATAGCAGAGTGGATTAACAACCAAAATCCTATGATATATTGCTTACAAGAAACTCATCTGAAGCAGAGAAATACATATAGAGTAAAGCTACAAGGTTGGAGCAAAATATATTTTGTTCAGCTGGAGTGAAAAAAGCAGGAGTAGCAATCCTTATATCAGACAAAGCAGCTACCAAAATAGATAATGTTAAAAGAGATATGGAAGGAAATTATATCCTCCTAAAAGGTGCCAGAGACAATAACGTGATTTCATTGTGACTATGTGTGCACCCATTGGGATAGCATCCAGTTTCCTAGAGGAGAAGCTGAAAGAACTACAGGAAGACATAGACAGTAAAACTCTGCTAGTGGAAGACCTGAAAATCCCACTGTAAGATTTAGATAAAACGAATCATAAAATAATGAAGAAAGAATTTATGTAGATAAATAGATTGTTAGAAAACCTAGATGTGATAGACTTATGGAGGAAATTGAATGGGGATAGAATGGAAAAATACCTTTTTCTCTGCAGTACATGGCACTTATACAAAAAGTGATCATGTGCTAGGTCATAAAAACCTCATAATAAATTGTAGGAAGGAAGAAATAGTGAATAAATCTTTCGCAGATCACAATGCAATAAATTCACATGCAATATTGTGCCAGAGAGATACAGACCTAGTTCTAATTGGAAACTGAATAACCTCATTTTAAAGAATGAGTGGACCAAGCAACAAATTATAGAAAGAATTAACTATTTTAACCTAGACAATATTGAAACAACATACCAAAACCTATGGGATTCACTTAAAGTGGCTTTCAGGGAATAGTATATCATTAAATGGTTACATGAATAAATTTGAGAAAGAGGAAATCAGTGAACTAAATATGTACCTAAAATAATTAGAGATAGGACTAATTAAAAATCTCAAATTAAAAACCAAATTAGAAATTCTAAAAATTCAAGGAGAAATTAATAAAAGCAAAAGCAAAAAACCTATTGAATTGTTAAATAAAGCTAAGATTTGGTTTTATGAAAAAAACAATAAAATTGATAAAACTCTGGTCAATTTGATTTATAAAAGAAAGAAAACCGAATTGCTAGTATCATAATTGAAAAACGTCAACTCACATACAATGATCAGGGAATTAAAGTAATAATTCAGAATTATTTTGCCAAACTCTATGCCAATAAATTTGTCAATCTAAGTGAAATGGACAAATATTTACAAAAAAATTTCCTCAGGTTAAATTAAGAGGAGATTAAACATATAAACAATCCTATTTCACAAAAAGAATTTCAACAAACAAGCCATCATTGAACTCCCTAAGAAAAAAAATCTCCATGTCCTGATGGATTCACAAATGAATTCTACCAAACAATTAAGGAATAGACTTAGTATAGAATTATTATTATTATATACTTATTATAGAATTGACTCCAATTCTATATAAACTCTTTTGAAAAATAGAGGAAGACAGAATTCTGCCTAACTCTGTTGATGACACCCATATTGTGCTATTACATAAATCAGGAAGAGTTAAAACAGAGAAAGAAAATTATAGACCAATTTCCCTGATGAACATAGATACAAAAATCTTAAACAAAATCTTAGCTAAATGATTACAACAAGTTATCACTAAGATAATACATTTTGACCAAGTAGGAATTATTACAGGAATTCAGGGTTGGTTCAGTATTAGGAAAACTGCTAATATTATATCAGCAACAACCCTGTCAGAAATTATATGATTATATCAGTAGATGCTGAAAAAGCTTTTGACAAAATAAAGCACTGATTCCTAGTAAAAAGACTAGAGAGTGTAGGAATAAATGGACTTTCCTTAGAGTAATAAGCAGTATCTATCTGATACCATAAACAAGCATTATATTCAATGGAGAGAGGCTAGAGGCATTCCCAATAAGATGAGTGGTGAAACAAGGATTCCCATTATCACCGCTGCTATTCAATATAGTATTAGAAATGTTGGGTTCAGAAAATAGAGAAGAAAAAAATTGAAGGAGCCAAGATGGTGACAGGAGAGGATAGTCTCCTAGGAGCTCTCTCTCTCTCTCTCTCTCTCTCTCTCTCTCTCTGATAGTTCCAAACTTATAAACTAAGTACTCTAACTAAAATTTCAAGAGACAGAATGCACAGAGGGATCAAGGGAGGCAATTCTACACTCCAAGGTAACCTGGAAAAGAGTGGAAAGCTCCATAGGGCTGGAGGGGCAGCCACCAGAGCTAAGGAACTTCAGCCTCCTGGAGGCACCCCAGGGTGCTTGGAGTCATGGCTCACAGCAGCAGAGGCAGTTTCCTGACTTACACCCTGGGGAGCACCAGACCCAACTTGGGTTGTCAGCAGCAGTGGGGGGACCTCTGCCAGAGTGACCACATGAAGCCCAGTTCTCAGGGCACTCAGAAAGCAGAATGGCCATGGCAGCACAAATCCAGGAATCTGAATCAGGTGAAACAGGTAAGAAGGAGCCCCAAATTGTGAGTACTAAGCATAGGGAGGGTAATGGACAGAGACTGCTGAGGTCTGTCCTCTGTCCCTGGAACAAGACTCTGGGGCTCTGACCCCATTTGTATCCTGATCACAGTCTAGTTCTTGAATAGAATAGCAGGGCCCCTCCCCTCCATGTCAGCTTCATGGCAGAGCGGTGCACGTGTGATCATTCACAGACCAGTAGGGAAGACAGAGCCTCATAAACAGAGATCCTTGTGGAGGAGTGCCCAAATAATATTCAAAAGCTCAGGAAGCACACCAAAACGGCAGACAGGATGGGGAAATGAGTAAGCAGAGAAAAAGGAAGAACACCTTTGAGAAATACTTTGCCTGTGATCGCAAAAAGGATCAAAACACTCAATCTGAAGATGAAGAAATACGGGCTCATAAAGACTCCAAGGAAAACCAAAATTGGTCTCAGGCTATGACAGAGCTCAACAAAGACTTTGAAAATCAAGTTAGGGAGATAGAAGAAAAATTGGGAAAAGAAATGAGAGAGATGCAGGAAAACCGTGAAAAAGATTTCAGCAGCTTAATCAAGGAGATCCAAAAAAGTACTGAAGAAAATAACATGTTAAAAAGCAGCATAGGTCAAATGGATAAAACAGTTGAAAAAGTTATTGAGGAGAAGAATGTTTTAAAAATCAGAATTGGCCAGTTTTGAAAAAGAGATAAGAAAGCTCTCTGAGGAAAACAAATCCTTCAGATGTAGAATGGAACTGAGGGAGGCTACTGATTTTATGAGAAATTAAGACAATACTTCAAAACTAAAAGAATTAAAAATTAGAAGAAAATGTGAAATATAAGAATTACTACAGGAAAATTGCCCTGATAGCCTTGAAGCAGAGGGAAAAATTGAAATTAAGAGATTCCATCGATCTACCCAGGAAAGAGATAAAAAATGAAGCACCTGGAATATTATAGTCATTTCAGAACTCCCAAATCGAAGAGAAAATATTACAAGCAGCCAGAAGGCTACAAATATCATGGAGCTACAGTCAGGATCACAAAGTACTTAGCAGAAACTATATTAAAAGCTTGTAGGACTTGGAATATAATATTCTGGAAGGCAAAAGAGACAGGAATGCAACCAAGAATCAACTACCCAACAAAAGTGAATAGCCTCTTCCAGGGAAAAAGATGGACTATCAATGAACTTGGGTAATTTCATATGTTCCTGTTGGAATGCCCAGAGCAGAACAGAGGTTTGATCTTCAAATATTGGACTCAGATGAAGCATAGAGAGTGGAGTAGAAGGGTACTGATAATCCTCATTTGAACCTTCTCATTTAATAGAGCAGGTAGAAGGAGCTTTTAGAGATGAAGCACAGGAGAGAGATGAATTTGAAGATATAATATAGTTTAAAAATGGAGTCAAGGGCTAAAAGGGAAATGTAATGGGATAAAGGAAAAAGAAGTGTGGAATAAGCTAAGATATTTCATATAGTAATAATTTTTTATTACAATGAGCTATTGCAATGATATGGAAGGGGGCAAGGCACGGGGCATGAGGGAATCTTCCCTCTCATCAGAGGTGTTTAGGAGAGGAAACAACATATATATATATATATATATATATGTATATATACATATATATACATATATATATATATATATGTGTGTGTGTGTGTGTGTGTGTGTGTGTGTGTGTGTATACATATATATATATATATATATATATGTATATACTCAATAGGGGTATAGACATCTAGAGTAAGAACAAGAGAAGGGAGAAGGGGGACAGAGGGAAGGGGGATATGAATGATGGAGGAGTGGATGGACCTTGGAGGGAGAGTGGTAAGATATAACACATTTTTCTTTTTTACTTCTTGCAAGAGGCTGGGATTGGATGGCCTGTCTGGGCCAGGTGGATGCTGGGCCTAATGGGTGGTATGTGGGCTCAGGACCTCTTGGCCCCAGGACTGGGGCTTTCTTTGCTGTGCTCCTCAGTTACCCTACAACACATTTAAGAAGGGGGACAGAGTGAAAGGAGAGAGAAAATATAGTATATGGTAGTGGGGAAGTATGAATGGAGGGAGTTGCAAGCAGCAATGGCAAAGGTGGAAAAATATGTAAGTAGCTTTTGTGATGGACTTATAATAAAAAAAAAATAATGTGATCTACCCATGATAGAGCTGGAGCTGTTAGAACAAAAACTAGAACACATTTTTCATTATTATTATTATTATTATTATTATTATCATTATTAATATTATTATTTATGGGTTTACAGGGCAAATAGAGCTGGGTGACTTGACTGGGGCAGGACAGCTGGGTGATTTTCAGGTGTCTGAAGCCAGATTTGTACCTGGGTGCCCTTGGCTCTCGAGCCAGTGCTATGTCTGCTGCACCACCTGGCTGTCCCTACTACTATTATTATTATTATTATTATCATTTTATTTTATTCACAACTTTTTTTTTTGTTTTTTTCAGGGTAATGGGGCTGGGATGGCTTTCCCAGGGGCACACAGTTGGGTGATTGTTGGGTGTCTGGAGCCATATTTGGGCTCGGGCATTCCTGGCTCCAGGGCCAGCACTCCATCCACTGCGCCACCTGGATGTAATTATTATTATTATTATTATTATTATTATTATTATTATTATTATTATTATTATTCATAGTAGTAGTAGTATTATCATTGTCATTTTAAATTTAAATTTAATTTTTTTTCTCTTTCCTGTGCTTTATCTCTCATGCAGGTTTATATTTTTGGGGGAAGGGGGGAAGATTATGTTTACTCTTACACAAGAATTTTTTGGTAATGTATTAAAAACATAATTTCTACAAAATAAGAATAAATTAATAAATTTTAAAAAAGAATATGATTTATCTCTCATACCCATTCAGTTTGGATCAATGTATATCATAGAAATAATGTAAAGATTGGGAAATTGGCTACTGTGGGTGGATGGAGGGAAGTAAGATTAGGGGGGAAATTGTAAAACAAAATAAAGAAAAATCTTTATAATTCAAAGAAATAATTTGACTAGAATAGTCATTTTTATTATACTAGGTCAACCTAGCCATGAGAATTCTAAACTTTTCCAATTATTTATAACTGACTTTATTTTCATGAGAATAGGTTTTATAAGTGTTTTCATAAATATTCTGTGTTTGTCTTGGGAGGTAGATTTCCAAGTATTTAATATTGACTATATTTATTTTAAATATAATTTCTCTTTCTATCTCTTGTCTTTGGAGTTTATTGTTCATATTCATAAATGCTGATGATTTATGTGGGTTTATATTATTTCTTACTACCTTGTTTTATTTGTTAATTGTTTCAAGTAGTTTTTATTATTTTCTCTTTTTTTTAGGTTTTTTTTTAATTTTTGTAAGGCAATGGGGTTAAGTGGCTTGCCCAAGGCCACACAGCTAGGTATTATTAACTGTCTGAGGCCAGATTTGAACTCAGGTACTCCTGACTCTAGGGCTAGTGATCTTTGCACTGAGCAAACTAGCCATCCCCAGCTTTTATTATTTTCAAGTATTTTTAAAATCCAATCATTTTAAATTTATTAATTTATTTTTGAATTTTACAACTTTTCCTCCAATATCACTTCTCTTCCCCTATACTCCACAGAAGGTAGTTTGTTAGTCTTTACGTTGTTTCCATGCTACACATTGATGTAAGTTGAATGTGTTGAGAGAGAAATCATATTCTTAAAGGAAAAAAAAAATGTAAGAGATGGAAAAATTAAATAAGATTAAGGTTTTTTTTTTAAATTAAAGGTAATAGTTTTTAGTCTTTGTTTAAATTCCACAATTCTACTTCTGGATACAGATTGTATTTGCCTTCACAGATAGCCCAAAATTGTCCCTGATTTGTTGCATTGATGAGATGAGCAAGTCCATCAAGGTTGTTCATCACCCCTTTGTTGTTTTTAAGGTGTAAAATGTTTTTCTGGTTCTGCTAATCTTGCTCAGAACCAGTTCCTACAAATCCCTCCAGGCTTCCCTGAATTCCCATCCCTCTTGGTTTCTAATGTTGCAATAGAGTTCCATAAGATGCACATAACACAATTTGTTCAGCCATTCCCTAATTATTGGATATTCACTTAATTTCCAATTCTTTGCCACCACAAACAGGGCTGCTATGGATATTTTTTTTACAAGGGATGTTTCAACCATTTTTCATGATCTCTTCAAGTATATAGACCCAGTAGTGGTATTGCTGGATCAAAGGGTGTGTACATTTTGTTGCCCTTTGGGCATAATTCCAGATTGCTCTACAGAATGGTTCTCCATCTTTCAATGTATTATTGTCCCAGATTTCCTACATCCTTTCCAATACTGATCATTGTCTTCTCTGGTCATATTGGCCAGTCTGAGAAGTGTGAGGTCATACCCTAGAGATGCTTTAATTTGCATTTCTCTAATAAGTAATGATTTAGAGCAATGTTTCATATGACTTTGTACTGCTTTGATTTCCTCATCTGTAAATTGCCTCTTCATATCTTTTAACCATTTGCCTATTGGGGAATGACTTTTTTTTCAATAAATTTGACTCAGTTCTCTGTATATTTTAGAAAGGCATCCTTTGTCACAAATACTAGTTGCAAAAATTGTTTCCCAGTTTACTACGTTTATTTTGATCTTGCTTGCACTGGTTTTGTGTGAACAAAAGCTTTTTAATTTAATGTAATCAAAATTATCTAGCTTGGTTTTAATGACTATATGCAATAGTAGAAATTATTCGAGGACTTTTTTTAGATGATTTCCCTAGGTTTTCTAGGTATACCATCATATCATCTGCAAAGAGTGAAAGTTTTGCTTCCTCATTGCCAATTCTGATTCCTTCAATTTCTTTTTCTTCTCCTACTATTACTGCTAGCATTTCTTATTCTAAATTGAATAGTAATGGTGATAATGGGCATCCTTTTTACACCCCCTGATTTTATTAGAAATGCTCTGAGTTTATTTCCATTGCATATATTATTTCTTGATGCCTTTTGATAGATACTGCTATTTTATTATTTTATTATTTTATTTTTATTTAATTTAATTTATTATTTTAAGGAAAACTCCATTTATCCATAAACTTTTTAATAAGTGCTTTTAATAAGAATGAATGTTGTATTTTACCAAAGGCTTTTTCAGCATCTGTTGAGATAATCTTATGATTTCTGTTGCTTTTCCTATTGATATGTTTAATTATGTCTAGTGTTTTCCTAATGTTTAACCATCCCTGACTGCCTAGTACAAATCCAGATCATGGTGTATTACCCTAGTTGCTAAAATTTTATTTAAGATTTTTACATCTATAGATGACTATAGATCATGGTCTTAGTCAGTTTTGGTTCTTCCTGGTTAAGTGTCAGTACCATATTGGTATCATAAAAGGAATTTGGCAGAACTGCTTCCTTTACATTTTTTTAAATAGTTCATGGAGAATAGGAATTAGTTGTTCCATAAATGTTTGGTAGAATTCATTTGTAAATCCATCTGGATCTAGAAATGGTTTTTAAGGTGTTTATTAATGCTTTCTTCAATAGCTTTTTCTGAAATGAGGTTCCTTTTCTGTTAATCTGAGCAGTTTGTATTTTTTTAAATAATTGTTCATTTCAGTCAGGTTTTCTAATTTATTGGCATACATTTCAGCAAAGTACTTCTGAATTATCTCTTTAATTTATTCCTCATTGGTGTTTAGTTCAACCATTTCATTTTTGATACAGGTAATTTGGTTATTTTATTTAATGTTTTAATTCAGATTAACAAAAGGTTTGTCTATTTTATTGGCTTTTTCATAAAACCAACTCTTACTTTCATTTATGAGATAAGATGTTTAGTTGCTTTCAGTTTTATTAAATTTTCCCCTTGATTTTCAGAATTTCTAATTTGTTATTCAATTGGGCATCTTTAATTTGTTCTTTTTCTTACTTTTTTATTTGTATGCTCAACTCATTGACCTCCTCCTTTTCTATATCATTCCTATAAGCATTTAAAGATATATAGTTTCCCCTCAAAACTGCCTTGGCTGCATCCCATAAATTTGGGTAAAATATCTCATTATAATTTTCTTAGATGTAATCATTGATTATTTCTATTATTTGCTATTTGATCCTCCCATTTTTTAAGATAAAATTATTTTATTTCCAATTACTTCTTGGTTTATCTTTCCATGACTCTTTATTACATGTAATTTGTATTGTATCACAGTCTGAGAAACATGTATTTATTACCTCTGCCTTTCTCTATTTGATTATAAGGTTTTTATGCCCTAGTACATGGTCAATTTTGGTGTCGGTACTGTCCTGCTGAGAAAAAGGTATATTCTTTTATAATCCCATTAAATTTTCTCTAGAAGCCTTTCTCATACCTAAGTTTACTCAGATTTCATTAACCTTCTTAAATTCATTATTGTTTATTTTGTTGTTAGATTTATCTACTTCTGAGAGAAGATTAAGATCTCCCATTATTAAAATTTTGCTGTCTATGTTGCCTTGTAATTCACTTAGTTTTTCCACTAGGAATCTGGATGCTATACCACCAGGTGTATACATATTCAGCTTCATTACCAATGATGTCTTTCAATAAGATGTAGTTTGCTTCCTTATCCCTTTTATTCATATTGATTTTTGTTTTTATTTTATCTGAGATTATGATCACTATGTCTGATATTTTTATTTCAGCTGAGTCATAATGTATTTGGCTCCGACCTTTTCCCTTTAGTCTGTGTCTATCTCTCTGCTTCAGAAGTGTTTCTTGTAAATGACATTGTTGTAAGATTCTGTTTTTTAATCTATTCTCCTATCAGCTTTCATTTTATGAGACAATTCACCCCATTCACATTTATGGTTAAGATTGCAACTTCTATATTTTCCTCTTTGCTATCTTTCTTCATTTATATTCTTCTCTTATTCTTCCTCACCAAAATTTTACTATCTTTCCCCTTTGAATTTTCTTTTAAAAATTTAACTTTCAGCTTATTTGACTTATAATTTTGCCTTTCCTTTTTTCATTTCCTTCTTCCCCTAATTTTCCCTTTCCCAGCCCCCCCCCCCCGCCGCCATAGATTAAGGTAGATTTTTAAATCTAAGTTGAAATGTATCTTATTTCCTCACTGGGCTACATCTATTGAATAGAATTTGCTCATCATTCACATTCTCTCAGACGCTTTGTGCCTTTTCTCTTAGTGTTATTTATTCCTCTAGTCCTATTTACTAGGTACCATCAATCACATTTTTTATTGCTTGATAACCTCATATATTTTCAAGGTATCATCATAGATTGTGTGATTGCTTGATTAGTAGCTTTAAATCAAATTGCATCAAATTATAATTATAATCATTTTTATCATAACCCCTTTTCAAGTATCTTTTTTTTTTGCAAGACAATGGGGTTAAGTGGCTTGCCCAAGGCCACACAGGTAGGTAATTATTAATTGTCTGAGAGCAGATTTGACCCCAGGTACTCCTGACTCCAGGGCTGGTGCTTCATCCACTGCTCCACGTAGCCACCCGTCAAGTATCTTTCAAGTACACACAATCCTCCTATGAGCCAAAGTATCATAAAAAGCCATATTATTTTTCAACTATTTGTGCTCCTTCCCCCAGGCTTATTTTCTCTTGCAATTTGTCCTACCCCCTCTGCTTTGCCCTCCCACTCATACTTTGTGCCCCCGCCACCCAGAGTACTTAACTCCTTGTTATGTAAACCTAAGTTTAAGACAAACTGTTCTAGTTAACTGCAAGAAACTTAAAGATCTCTATGTACAAGGGGCTCTGAAGGTCTCGCCTGAGAGCTTTACAAAAAAATTTAATTAAAGGGAGACAATGACTCAAGACCTTGCAGTTTATGATGCTTAAAGGACCCTAATTTCTGGGACACTCTGAAGGTCTCACCTTTGAACTTTACAAATGTTGCTAAGTTACAGTTGCAGTTTATGAAGCTTAAAGATGTCTAAGCACTTGGGAGGCTCTGGAGGTCTCACCAGAGAACTTTACAAATGATTGCAATTTATAGTTTCATTACTCAGGATCTCAGAGTTCATGATGCTCTCATTATACAAGGTGTTAAGGACAGTAGAATTAAAGTGGTTCAAAATATAATGAGACACAAGTTTAAAGTTAACACCCTTGCTTTTTTTTCAAGGCTTTTTGACTTGAATATAGTGATATTATCTTGGACCTCTTCAATGGAGAGACAAGACCCAGCTATACCAATATTTTAGGTCCATTCTCTTCAATTATCTGAAAACCTTCAGTTATACCATGAGAAGTTCTAAAGAATTCAAAGTGTTATCTTCCCTTTTAGGTTTGTATATAATTTGATTGTGTTGACCAACATTTATTTTGTTTTGTTTTATTTTTCCTTTTTCTTTTCACTTGCATTTTTTATGCAACACTTGAGGCCTTTATTTGGTAATTCAATTCTCTATTCAGTTCTGATCTTTGTGTAAAGAAATTCTGAAAGTCCTCTATTTAGTGAACACCCATCTTTCCTCCTAACAATATATGCTGAATTTTGCAGGTTAGTATATTCTGGGTTGTAAATCCAGGTCCTTTGCTCTCCAATAGATTTTGTGTGAGTCAGATTGTGTTTCCTTTGTATTTGAATTGTTTTTGTGTTTTTCTGCTTGCAATACTCTCTCCTTTATTTTTAATTTTTTGCAAGTGAACTTTAAATTATTTCTATTATTACAATAATTTTGTTATAAGAGTAAATATAAACCCCCCTTCCCCCCAAAGAAGATGAGAAACATCAAGAATATTGTGAGAGGGAGAAAAAAACTGTATTTCAGTCTGCGTTCATATTCTAATGGCTCTGCCTCTGGGGAAGTTGCCTTCATTATCATAAGTCCACCAGAGAAGTTACTTCAATATTTTTCACACTGTTGCTATTACTAGCTGTATTTCCCTCCACTCTATTCCTCCCCAATCTCATTTATTCTATTCTCTCTCTACTTTCATCCTGGTCCTATCCAACAGTGTGTCATATCTGAGTACCTTCTCCCTCAATCTTCCCTATCTGTCACCTATTCCCTGCTTCCCTCCCCTCATTGAACTTTATTCCATCCCTTTCTTCTAATTTTTCTATAGGGTAAGATAGATTTCCCCACCATATTAATTGTATATGTTACTTCCTCTGTGAGCCATTTCTGATGAGAATGAAGGCTAACTCATTCCCCCTTGCCTTTCCTCTTTCCACTCCATTGAAAAAAGCTTTTTCTTGACTCTTATGTAAAATTTCTTGACTTCTTCATCTACTTTCTCTTTCTCCCAGTACTTTCCTTTATCACACATTGACTCCATCTTTTTATTATATTATATTATTATATTTTGCTCCTTCTTGTGTCCTGTATGTATATGTTCTTTCTAACAGCTCTTGTAAATGAGAAAGTTCATATGAGTTATCTATATCTTCTTCCCATGTGGTAATACAAACAGTTCAATGTCATTAAGTTCCTCATAGTTAGACCTTCTCAACTACCACCTCTATTTTCACCAGAGTTCTGTACTTGGAGATCAAACATTCTGTTCAGTTCTGGTTTCAAATAGAAAAGTTTGAAAGTCCCCTGTTTCATTTAAAGTCCATCTTTTCCCCTGAAAGGAGGGGTAATTGATTCTTAGTTGTAAAACAAGATCTTTTGCCTTCCAGACTATTGTATTCCAATCACTATGAACCCTTAATGTAGATGCTGCCAGATCCTGTGTAATCATTATTATGGAGCCTCAGCAGTTGAATTCTTTGTTTCTGGCAGCTTTTAGAATTCCCTCTTTGATTTGTGAGTTTTGGAATTTGGCTATAATATTTCTGAAAGAGTTTTATTTCGGGATGTCTTTCAGGAAGTGACCAGTGAATTCCATCAATTTCCATTTTACCCTCTGCTTCTAGGATCTCAGGGCAATTTTGCAGTATTATTTCTTGAAAAATGAAGATTAGGCTCTTTTCCTGTTTGTGGCTTTCAGATTACCCCAATAATTTTTAAATTATTTCTTCTGGATCTCTTTTTGAGGTCAGTTTTTTGCCCAATGACATATTTCACATTTTCTTCTTATTTTTAGCTTTTTTGGAAGAGTTTTAATTATTCCTGATTTCTTGCAAAGTTTTCAGCATCTTTTAGTGCCATTCTGCATTTGAAAGAGTTATTTTCTTCAGAGAGGTCTTTTTATCTCCTTTTCCAACTGGTCAGTTCTGCTTTTTTAAGACATTCTTCTCATTTGCTTTTTTTATTTTGCTTTTTCAATTAGGCCTAAAGTGGTTTTTAACATATTATTTTCTTCAGTAATTTTTTTTTATATTTCTTTCACCAAGCTGTTGATTTAATTTTCTTGATTTTTCTGCATTGCTCTCATTTCTCCTACCAATTTTTTTGTCCATCTCCCTTAATCGCTTTTCGAAGTCTTTTTTGAGCTCATCCAGAGTCTGAGCCCATTTTCTATTTCTCTTGGGGGTTTTGGATACAGAAACTTTGGTTTTATCATCCTCTCAGTATGGGTTTTGTTCTTCCATGAGATTAAAGTAATTCTCTATGGTCAGATTCCTCATTTTCTGGTATTTCCTCATTTCTTCAGCCTAAGACAAATTTAGAGAACTTCACATGCTCTGGGAATTTTTTTGGGGGGGACACCTCACTGGGACATTTATTCCTTCAAGGTCTTATGCTCTCTTGTCTGTGCATTGATATGTAGATGACTGCAACACTTCCCTTTGCCCTGGCACTGTAAAGAGAGGTCCTGCTTGGCTATCTTAGTATGGAAGCCTGAAACCTGGATCTGAGTTTGGGAAAACAGCAGAGTCCTAGCCAGAGGGAGAGCAGAGAAAATTCTGCAGTCTCCCCTGACCCTCTTACTGTCCGTGGGTTGTGTTCTGGAGGTACAAGCTGCTTTCTCCAGATTCATTCTACAGGTTCTGCTGCTGGTGCTACCTCACTCCACATTTTTTCTGGTGTATCAGAATTCTCTCCCCAACCCTTCAAGGGGCTATGCTGTGACTGAGGCTTTCTCAGACTCCCAGTCCTGTTGAAACACACCTTTCCAGCCAAACTTCTAAGATATCTTGGACTGGGGAAAATGTATTATTCTGTCTTTCTGTGGGTTTTCCCCTCTAAATTTTGGCTAGAGTCATAATTTGATGGCTTTTGGAGTTTTTTTGAGCCAAGGAGTTCCTGGGAAATGTTCCCTTCATGCTGCCATCTTGGCTCCACCCCCTACTCTTTCCTTAATCTAAGAGTTTGGGAATTTGGCTATTATAGTCCTTAGAATTTTTATCCTGGAATTTCATTCTGGGCTTTTGTGGATTCTTTCAATGATTATATTGATATCTTGTTCTAGCAGATTTGGACAATTTTCTGTTATATTTTCCTGCATGATATTTTCCACAATCTTTTTTTTTTTTGATTGAGACTTTCTGGTGGTCCAATGATTCATAGATTGTATTTCCTGGAACAATTATCCAAGTCATTCCATTTCTCTAAAATTTTCTTTACATTTTCTTCAATATCTTCAGCCTTTTTATTTTTGTTTGAAGTAATATTGTAGATTCATTGATTTCTAATTTTTAAATTTTGATTCTTAGAGTTTTATTTTCTTCATTTACTTTTGGTGCTTCCTTTTCCAGTCGATTATTTTTACTTTTAATGGAATGGATTTCTTTGTTCAAGTTTTCATTATTTTCCTGCATTTGATTTCTTATTTCCATTTTTCCCCTCTCTTCTTTCTTTTTTAAATTCTCTTTTAAGGACTTTGATGAGCTTTTGTCTTTGAGGCCAGTTTATAGACTGTTTTGCTACTTCCCCTATAAGTGACTTTTCACTTCTTTTGTCTTTGGATATGGCATTGTTATCATCTATGTCTATAAATGATTTTTTATAGTGAGCTCTTTTTGAGTTTTTCTGGTCATCTTTGTTGTTTTAGCTCTGCTCCTGGGCTATAGGGAGTATAGATACAATTGTTTTCTGGGGCTGTGGTCCAATCCTTAATGCATCATTAGTCAAGAAGTTGCCTATGCTGTCCAGTCCTTGCCTTTGCAGAAGTTTGTCTCCTCCTTTATGTACAAATTCTGACTTACCAGTCCTATGCTCCTGATTCAATCCTGTATTTTATCCCTATCTAAAAGCCACAAGAAAAAGAAGAGCTTAGACTTTCTTTTTCAAGAAAAAAAATACAGCAAAATTGTCCTGACATCCTAGAAGCTGAGAGAAATATAGAAATCAAGAGAATTCACTGGTCATGCCCTGAAAGAGACCCAAAATAAAACCTTCAAGGAATATTATAGCCAATTTCCAAAACTCCCAAATCAAAGAGAAAATTCTAAAAGCTGCGAGTAATAAACAATTCAACTACTGAGGCTCCATAGTCGGGAATACACAGGATCTAGTAGCATCTACATTAAGGGCTCATAGGGATTGGAATATGATATTCCAGAAGGCAAACAATCTTGTTTTACAATCAAGAATCAACTACCCAGCAAAACTGAATATCCTCTTTCAGGGCAAAAGATGGACTTACAATGAAACCAGAGACTTTCAAATTTTCCTATTGAAACAATCAGAGCTGAACAGAAAGTTTGTTTGCCAAATACAGGACTCTGATGAACCATAGAGGAAGTGGGAGAGAGGGACTAATGAACTTGATGATGTTGAACTGTTTGTATTCCTGCATGGAAAGAAGATATTGATAACTCATATGAACTTTCTCATTTATAAGAGCTGTTAGAAGGAGCTTATATAGACAGGACATCGAAAGGAGCCAAATATAATGGAATGATGTGGTAATGGGATGCAGTCAATGGGTGATAGGGGAAAAGTACTTGGAGGAAGGAAAAGGAGATGAAGAAAAATCTGAGAGATTTTATATGTGTAAAGAAAAAGTTTTTCAATGGAGTGGAGGGGAGAAGGCAAGAGGGATTGAGTGAGCCTTCATTCTCATCACCAATGGCTCAGGGAGCAAATGACATACACACTTAATAGGGTGAGGAAATCTATCTTTCCTTGAAGAAGGGTGGGAGGAAAGGGGCAGGATGAGGGGGAATGGGGGGAGGAAAGGGGGAATAGGTGATAGAAGAGAAGGAGGACTGAGGGAGAGGGTACTCAGATTCAACATACTTTTGGACAGGGCCAGGATGAAAGAAGAGAGAGAGAGAATAGAATAAATGAGAGTGCAGAGAAATAGAGTGGCAGTAGAGCTAGTAATAGCAGCTGTGGGAAAATATTGAAGTAAATTCTCTGGTGGACTTACGATAAAGAAAGCAACTCACCCAAGACACTGAGTCATTGAAATCTGAACACAGACTGAAATGCAATATTTTTTCTCTTGTGTCTCTTTATTCTTGAGGTTTTTGAGGGGGGGGTTGTTTAGTCTTATGTTTACTCTTAGATTCAATTTGCATCAGGGTATGGCATGCAAGCAATGTAGAGACTATCAGACAGCCTTCTATGGGGGGGGAGGGAAGGGAAGGGGAAAATTGTAGAATTCAGAGCCTTGCAAAAAATGATGGGTGCATAATATTATTGTATATATTTGGAAAACAAATAAAATGTTAAAATGTCAAAAAAAAGACTAGAGCACTTAAGTTTAAAAAAAAAATAAAGAAACCTCATCTTCTTACAATACGTCTGTGTCAGGCTCAAAACCTCTCCTGGTTTTCTAGCAAGACCTTCTGATGGCATTGCCTGGAGAAAGAACCTGTATTCTTTCAAATCACTTGTCTAGATCCAAGTCCAAGCATGATTACTGTTAACCTACATTATAAGATTAAAATATAGAGTTGGGGGCAGAGTCAAGATAGTGACAGGAGAGGATCCTCTCTTAGGTTCTTTCTCTCTGATATTTCCAAACTTATAAAATAAGGACTGTAACTGAATTTTTGACTGACAGAATCCTCAGAGGGACCCAGTGACGGAATTCTCCAGCCCAAGGTAACTTGGAAAATAGCAGAAAGGCTCCATTCCACAGATTTAGAGGGGTGACTGTCAGAGCAAAGAAACTTCAACCACCTGGAGGAAGCCTCAGGGCAGTGGGAGCCTGGCTCATGGCAGCGGGTGCTGTTTCTGGAGCTACATCCCGGGGAGCACTGGGCACAACTTGGGGGATCAGCGGAGAGACCTCTGCCAGAGCAAGCATGTGAATAGCAGTCCTCAGGGCATTCAGGCAGCAGCATGACCATGACAGCCAAAATCCAGCAACTGGGAGCAGGCAGAGCTAGCAAGCAGGAGCAACCAGACATGAGTGCTGAGCCAAGGTAAGAGGAGTGGAGAGAAACTGCCCAGATCTGTCCACTGTACTTGGAAAGGGACTTGGCTCTGATTACAGTCTAAACCCCGCCCCCCTCACCATGCCTAGAACAACAGCCCCCCCACCTCAGCTCCGTGGCAGAGGGGTGTGCTTGTAGTCATTCATGTAACAGGAGGTCAGAAAGAGTTTCACACAAAGAGATCCTTGTGAGGGGGTGTGTCCCAATAATACTCGAAATTAAAGGAAGCACCCCAAAACAGGAACTGGCTGGAGAAATTAGTAAACAGAGAAAAAAGAAGCACACCATTGAGAAATATTTTCTCTATGATATCAAGAGGGATCAAAATATTCAATCTGAAGATGAGGAAGTACAAGCTCCAGCATCTAAAGCCTCCAAGAAATATGGAAATTTGGCTTAGGCTATGACAGAGTTCAACAAGACTTTTAAAATCAAGTAAGGGAGATAGAAGAAAAAGTGGGAAAAGAAATGAGAGAGCTGCAGTAAAAAAATGAAAAAGAAGTCAGCAGCTTAGTCAAGGAAATGAAAAAAAATGCTGAAGAAAATAACATGTTAAAAAGAAGCTTAGGTCAAATGGATAAAATAGTTCAAAATGTTATTGAGTAGAAGAATACTTTAAAAAAAAGCAGAATTGGCCAGTTGGAGAAAGAGATAAGAAAGCTCTCTGAGGAAAACAAATCCTTCAGATGTAGTATGGGAGGCTGAGGAAGGCTGCTGATTTTACGAGAAATCAAGACACAATACTTCAAAATGAAAAGAATGAAAAATTAGAAGAAAATGTGAAACATCTTATTGAAAAAACAAGTGATATGGAAAACAGTCTTAGGAAAGATAATGTAAAAATTATTGGAATACCTGAAAGTCAGGATCAGGAAAAGATCCTTGACATCATATTCAAAGAATTACTACAGGAAAATTGCCCTGATATCCTAGAAGCAGAGGACAAAATAGAAATTAATAGAATCCACCAATAGCCCTGAGAAAGAGATCAAAAAAAAAAAAAAACCCAACCCCCACGAATATTATAGCCAAAGTTCAGGACTGCCAAGTCAAGGAGAAAAATATTACAAGCAGCCAGAAGGACACAATTCAAATATCATGTAGCTGCAGTTAGGATCACACAGGACTTAGCAGCAATTACATTAAAAGCTCATAGAGCTTGGAATATAATATTCCAGAAGGCAAAAGAGCCAGGAATGCAACTGAGAATCAACCACCCAGTGGAAATGAATGCCCTCTTCTAGGGAGAAAGATGGAGTTTCAATGAACCAGGGTAATTTCAAATGTTCCTGTTGGAATGGACAGAGCTGAACAGAAGGTTTGATCTTCAAATACAGGACTCAGGTGAAGCATGGAGAGTGGAAGAGAAGGGTAAAATATGAGGAACTTAATGATGGTGAATTACATATATTCCTATATAGAACAACGATACTGATAATTCCCATATGAAACTTCTCATTTAATAGAGCAGGTAGAAGGAATTTTTATAGATTAAGTACAGGAGAGCTGAATTTGAAGATATAATATAGTGTAAAAATGGAGTCAAGGGTTAAAAGGGAAATGTAATGGTAGAAAGAAAAAGGAGAGGTGGAATAGGCTAAGATATTTCATATAATAAGATTTTTTATTACAATGAGCTATTGCAATGATATGGAAGGGGGAAGGCAAGTGGGAATGAGGAAACCTTCACTCTCATCAGAAGTGGTTAGGAGAGGAAACAGCATATATATTTAATGGGGTATAGACATCTAGAGTAAAAAGGAGAGAAGGGGGACAAGGGGAAAGAAGGTTATGTGAGTGATGGAAGAGAGGATGGCCCATGTGGGGAGAGTGATCAGATATAACACATTTTCTTTTTCTTCTTGTGAGGGCCTTGGATTGGATGGCCTGTCTGGAACCATAGCATTGGGTGGAAGCTGGGTGGAAGTATGGTATGTGGACTCGGGGCCTCTTGGCCCCAGGGCAGGGGATCTGTATGTTGCACCACTCAAATATCCTATAGCACATTTAAGAAGAGGGACAGAGAGAAAGGAGAGAGAAAATTTAGTATATGGTAGTGTGGTAGTACAAATGGAGGGAGGTGCGAGCAGCAATGATGGAAAAATATGGAAGTAGCTTTGACGATGGACTTATCATAAAGAACTTGATCCACCCATGACAGAGCTGGTGTTGTTGGAACAGAGACTGAAACACATTTATTATTATCATTATTAATTTTTGGGTGGTGTTGCAGGGCAAATGGGTCTGGGTGGCTTGCCTGGGGCCACATAACTGTGTGATTGTTGGGTGTCTGAGGCTAGATTTGAACCCAGGCATGCCTGGCTCCAGAGCTGGTGCTCTACCTGCTGCACAACCTGGCCAGCACTACTACTATTACTACTACTACTACTACTACTACTACTACTACTACTACTACTACTACAACTACTACTACTACTCTTCTTATTCTTATTATTTTATTTTTGGTCTTTTATATTTTGTTTGGTTTTTGCAAGCCAAATGGAACTGGGTGGCTTGTCTAGGCCACAGCTGGGTGATTGTTGCGTTTCTGGGGCCAGATTTGGACTTGGTTACTCCTGGCCCCAGGGCCAGTACTCTGTCCACTGTGCCACTTGGCTGCACCTATTATTATTATCATTATCATCATCATCATCATTATTATTATTATTATTATAATTTTCTCTCTTTCCTTTACTTTATCACTCATGCAGGTCTATATTTTTCTGTGAGAGGTGGTATTATGTTTAATCTTTAAGAAGAATATTTTAGTAATGTATAAAAAAATCATTTGTACAAAAATAAGAATAAATAAATAAATAAATTAAAAACATAGGTTAAAATAACACAATCCAACAATAAAAATATATTAGGCATAAAGTTTAATACTCTGAGATTTTACCTTACTCTTAGGTGGAGGTCATATTCTAGTAATGAGCCCATTATGGTAATGAAGACCCTCTACAAATGATCTCTCCAAGCTGAAGGTCAGAAACTTTATACAGCAACAAAGGAAGGGGAACAGAATATACACAAGAGTAGACAAGTCTAATCTTGCCTGTAGTTGATTCTTTTATATGATATAATAGAACCATCCTTCTACAATGTTATTTTTCCCTGAGGGAGGTAACATTTTTTTTTGAGTTTCAGTACCAAGAGAGCAAGGTGAGTTCTTATTTTTCAAGTCTAAAAGAGGACAATATTGTTTTATGGATTAAGAAGGGGAGGACAAGATCTTCCTTTCAAAGTCTAAAGAGAAATTTTATTCTTCACTATAGTTAAGCAACTTCAACTTGTGACCAGGAATAGATATAAAAACTTATAGGAATTATTATACTTTAACACTGTATTCTTTCTTCTAAATAAATTCAAGATAAGAAATACAAGTCTTAGGGGCGGCTAGGTGACGTAGTGACCGGCCCTGGAGTCAGGAGTACCTGGGCTCAAATCCGGTCTCAGACACTTAATAATTACCTAGCTGTGTGGGTGGCCTTGGGCAAGCCACTTAACCCCATTTGCCTTGCAAAAACAAAAAACAAAAACAAAAACAAGAAATACAAGTCTTCAATTTATACCTGTAGGAACTGAGACTCAGAAGTTATTACTTAACTCCAGTTCCAGGACTTAGAAAGTAGCAAAATTTAGCTTCAACTCACATTTTTTCACCCCTGACTCAGAGATCTCTGTCATACCAATAATGTTTTCTCTGTATTTCATAACTCATAACTTCATATGTATAAATATATATATATAATATATATTTATATAAATATGGATTATCTGTATCTATCTATTTATGTATGTATCTATGCATCCCTGTCACATGTCCAGTTTCTATGATATGTTTTTCTGTTTCTTTAATGTCTTATATATGAGCAGTTTTAAAAATTTCCAACTATTCATCCAACATAATGGAGGATATTTGTAGAGCTTTACTTATACATTTTATTGTCGTTTTGGGGAGATAATTGGGGTTAATAGATGTATTCAGTGTCATAAGGTGTTTAAATGTCAAGTGTTTGAGACTAGATTTGAACTCAAATCCTCCTGACTCCAAACCCAGTGCTCTACTAACACTGCACCACCTAGCTGCCTCATAGTATTTATACCTGCCACCATGGATCAAAATTATAGCATATTTTTATGCTGGATTATTTAGACTATGATTATCTAATGTGTAACTAGTTTAGACACATTACCTTATTTCTTATATTCCCTATTTTTCTTCAATTCTAATCAATAAAAACTAGAATTACAAAATTAGAAGGAAACCTTGAAGTTCAAGTTCAATCTGAACAGGAATGCCCTTCATTATACACCTCAAAAATAATTAGGCAGTCACCAACTGAACACTCAAAGTTATTGGCAAACTAAATCCCTCCCCAAACTATCATACATATTGTGGGAATCATTTTTATTAGTAAGTATTTCCCCACATCAAGACTAAATCTGTCTTTCTCTAACCTTTTATTCTTCCTTCTGGTTCTGTACTCTGAGATCAAAAAGCACAAGATAATATTCCTGTATTCCCTAGATTTTTCATCTCCAGTTAAAGCATCCTCAGTTTCTCAAATAGTTGTTTGTAGGATTTCAGATCCCTTCATCATATACCAACCTCCTTTTGAATCATCATGCCTTGTCCTTTGTAGTAGTAGGGGTTCAAAATTAATCAGGAAAACCCAGAAATAGTTGGACTAGAGAAAGTCTTATTGGAATTCCCCCTGTATCCATGGGCATGTTGACAATTTTACTTTCTTGTTTTTGTTTGCTTTATTGTGGCCTCAATGCAATGACAACTTATTTTTGAATTTGAAAATGCACTAAGATAGCTTTGTGTAAACTGAACTTTTCTAACCAATCCTATTTGTGTGTACCATTGATTTGATTTTTAAAGTAAAGACCAAAATAAAAAGGGAAGTCAAAAAGTCATTAAAGTGAGAATATCAGGAAGACCAGATCGTGGATGTCAATGTCCTTTTTGAAAGTTACATATTTAATTTAATAGCATTTATAAAGAATTTAAACTGTATATTATAAAAAAGGTTATTAGTAATTCACAGTTTCAAATATAGTCCTCTATAGTTTCATATGGTTATTGTCCTTCATTCCTGAAGTAGACCAAATTAATATTCCTATGCTTGAATCAAATTACAGAGACCCTAGCTGTGATTGATTAGACCAATATATAAGCTTGAAATGGTCAGGCACAAAAGTGAAATTGTGAGCATTTGGGGTGAATTCTCTAAATTTGTGGATTTCACAATTCTTTTTTATAAAACTAATGATGATGTCACACCATGCTGGGTGATTCTGTGTCAGTGTCTCTTTTGTGGCACAATCAATGCAAAGGTCTTAAGAGAGAGACCCTGAGAATGTCTATATATTGCTTTTCAGATAACCATATGAGCTTGTTCTTTGTGAATTTTCCATAAAATAGTCTTTTCTGGTAACTGCATGTGACATATGAACAATATCTTCAATGCTCAACAGCATTGTGCTCTCTGAAGTACAGTATGAATGCTTGGTAATTTAGTTCAAGAAAGGACCTATGTCTCTATTATCTTATGCTATTATCTTCAGAATCTTTCTAAGATAATTCAAATGGAAGTGATGCAGTTTTCCAGAATGATGTTGGTATTCTGTCCAGATTTCTCAGGCACACATCAAGGAGGGCAGGACAATGCCTCTGTAGACCTTCAGTTTGGTAGTCACTCTATTGCCTTTTTTTCTCCTTCTAATTACTTAGTCTATTAAATACCAGTGTTTGCTTTTAAGGTATTTCCAGGAACTTTATTGTATTTAGGTAAACAGGACAAAGTTGGAGATGAGAAGGTAATGAGATACACAAGTCTTGAGGAACAACTGACCATTGCTGCTCTTTCCAATTCTATTCCTCCCAGGGACTCCCTTCTACATATGGTAGTATAATTCTACTCTACTACTAAAATCACCCACAACTGTAAGTTTTTTTTTATTTTAGCACAAATTTTTCTTTGATGTCATCAGAGTTAATTTTGGTTGATACTTAGGCACTGTTGATGGTGGTATAGTGGATTTCTGCAAGTGAAAATTGTCATGAACTTGTAGTTTACTCTTTTTGGTAATTGTCCAAGGTTGTTAACTATTTTAGTTTCATTTACAAAACCCACACCAGCTTCACAGTGCTCCCCTGGTTTCAGTTAGGTGATCTTCATTTGCCAGCCTTGTATCACTAAAGGCTGCTATTTAGATATGCTATCTGTTGAATTCTCTTTCATCAAGTATTGTTTGTATTTTATATTGTTTATAAGTGTGTGTACATTCTATGTACCAATAGTGAATGGAATCTTCTTTGATTAAAGCTTTAGACATTGTATTTGTGTGTGTGTATGTGTGTGTGTGTGTGTGTGTATGTTTTGAGTGTAGGGTGGTATATCCTGCACCAGTAATCAGCCCAGGGTTGGCTAAGCAAAAAAATTTTAGGACACTTTCTCTAGTATCTTTCTCATACCAGAAGTAAACAGTGTGGTCCTTAAAAGGCTGCTCAGATACCCATGGAGACTGCCAAATGCTACTGCTTTTTCCAGTGAGAAAATAGCCCTATGGCCTGGATTACCTGTGTTCATGAAGGTGACTATGGTTCCCACTGTATTTGTATTAGTAGTTTCATCACTTGTTAGTCGCCACAGAACTTTGAGATAAAAATGGTATGGGTGATACCTTTTGTTTCAAGTGTGAATTAGATTTAAGTGAGGTTGAGTTGTATTAAGTCATTGGCTCATTCTTTCTTCCAGAGTCATCAAAGTCCAGTGTTAAGACATAGTAATGAAAAATTTTGGTGGTTTGAAATGTATTGATGACCTTGTAATCTTGAACATCTAACCAAGCTCTCAGTGATTCACAATACCTACTTTAGGTACCTCCATGTCTATTGGAACAAATTGTTCTCATCTACCTATTTCACCAGAAGCCTATATATGCTTAAAATCCCTCCCAATTCACCACCAGGTTTAAGACTCCTCAATCTGCTTTAGTCTGGCTACTGAAAAAGTTTAATGAGTTTCTTCTAGCCTTAGATGAGACTTAGGGGGATCAGAAGGACAGCAGTGGTAGAAATCTGAATGATATTGATATTATAATTATTTTATAGTGAAGATTCAGAGCCACCGAGTTTGAATATCTTCTTATGAGCTAGTGAATGTAAGAGTTAAGATTTGATCCCAGATCATCTCACACCAGGGAAATATTCTTTCTATCATACTATCATCTCTTCAATAAAGTGTTATTAATTATTGATATGTATCATTAAAATATTATCTAGCAAGGGAGAGTAAAATAATATATAAAATAGTGTTGGATTATCCAAATATTACATTAGCAATGATAAAGGCCTTTGTCACAAGGCCTTGGGACTAAATATCTCTAAATGAAATATACTATCAAATTATCACAAAAGTTAGTTGGTATCAGGATCTCTAGCCAAAAACTCTCTGGAATCCTGAAGACAGAACAAAAATGACTCTGGAGGCAAAAGAACAATCTATCAAAGGAACCTGAGAGGCAAGCAGACAATATTCTGTGTTGCTATAGTCCCTCAACATAGCAGCTCAAGGAAAATTTATAAGGGGCAGGAGGTTGATCATGTTTTCAAATCTTTTATTGAGCATGGTGATTGCACTTGATGAATCTTGAAGTGCTTTTTACCCTTATAGAATTTTTGAGATTTAGTGAGATTAATTTAAGATGAAAGTGGTTGTGAAATTGCATATATCACTGAATTAAAAAATATGAAGTAGATTATCATATTCATATTGGGATTTTAAATATATAATTTAGAAATTTCCATATCATAATATTTTCATATTATATTTCAAACCTTTCATAACTTATTCTTGGTTTGCAAATACTAATCAGATCAGTCTTTCCTTTTAGCTCCCTGGGATAAATTGGGTATTATTGTGGATAAAATAATGTCTTAGATGAAAAATATCTGAATTTTAATCTCATTATTATATTTAGTAGCTACCTGTTGAACTTAACCAAAGAGAGTTTTAATTTATTTATCTGTAGAGTCAATTTTTCTACTACTTCATAAGGTTGTCATGAGGAAAACAGTTTTTTTTAACGATCTTAAAATAAGCTATAACTGTGAGATGTTTTTACTCTTCTCATTCCTATTAGAATATGAAGTCCATTTGCTCTGGCATATGCTCTTTCCTCCTACATCTGCATACTGATGAAACTTCAAATGAATATTAAAGAAAGTTATTAGGCTATCAGAAGGTATGTGTTTAATGATGAGAGATCACATGCTTTGTCCACTCTCATTTTTGAATTGGTGAAATAGGAAGATCAGTGGGGAGAACTGGAGTTTCACTGATAATTTGCCAAAGAACCTGAGATTTCTTTAATAATTTGTAATGACTTGTCCTTCTATCTCTTGGATTAACTTCTTACAGAACTGCCTAGTGAGATTGGATTCTACTCCCTTCTTCAACTATTTAATCCATGATTATTTCATGAGTGGGAATTTTTGTTAGAATCTGAGGGCTCATACTCAATAATCAAAAGGGAG
The DNA here is from genome assembly GCF_037893015.1 of Macrotis lagotis. Taxonomy (NCBI): domain Eukaryota; kingdom Metazoa; phylum Chordata; class Mammalia; order Peramelemorphia; family Peramelidae; genus Macrotis; species Macrotis lagotis. The sequence goes on along the minus strand of NC_133660.1, from coordinate 65,957,665 downwards.
AAATGTTGATTTTTTCCAACTCATTTATATTTTGATTCAAATAAATATTTTACATTTTACAATCTCTTTTTCCTCACATTGATGCAGCTCTTCTATTGAATATGCGTAAATTTACACAATATACAGTCTTCTGAATTGTAGGAACCACTTATCCAGTTTGATAAACTCAGCCTACTCTAAACACGGTGTTAATCACATTCAAATATTTCTTACTGAATCCCAGAGCTTCAGTCATCATTAAAATGAAGTAGGCCACACAGACCTGTTAATTGAGTTCTTGAATTACAGTTCTTCTTTAATTTTACCTTATAAATTTAGAGCATCTGTTTTAGGTCTCACTATTAATGTGACGTGTGAAATTCAAATATTAAAATGCACATACATACTTGTGTAGACTTTTTAACTGCATGATCAGAATCAGGAATTGCATCACTATAAATTTTGTAATATGAAATTTATGATGATCTAGCTCTGTGCTGGAACTGTTATCAAAGAAATCCAAACTTTTGTGACCTGAAAATTTTGTTCCAAAATATTTGAACAGATCTAAGCAAAATCCAGATATGTCTAAAGTTAACAATCTCTCTACAGGGGATCTATTCAAATAAACTTGAAATTAGAATATTTGAAAAAATATAACACTCAGGGAAACCATTGTAAATTGGCAAATTGCTTCAATGCATTTTGTTCTGCAAGGGCAAGTTCCTCCTACAAATGACTGAATCATGTCAAAATGAGAGAAGCTGAAAAATCCCAATAAGCAAGATGTGATAACTCAGTCACATAAACCAGATCTTCAAAGATTGAAATCTACCCTCCTCTGAAATGGCTCAACAACAGAAATAATGTCAGTAGTAAAGACTTTTAAAAAGTTGACTAGCATTTTCTTTGCTTCTGCATTTTAAAGACCAAGGGACTTTCTAACCCTATGCCTTAAAACTGAAATCAATGTGTCATCTTCCACATTAGAATGTCAGTTATTTGAGAGCAGAGGTCATTTTGCTTTTCTATTAAATCCTTTAATTGCAGTACTTTTGAGAGTTACAGAATAAGGTTATATAAGTGTCTTGTATACAAACATGTTATTTGTGTGTATATGAAAATCTATAAGTCATTTTACACATATAAATATATCTTAATGACACATACCATACACATGCATAGTCCATATGTATATATGTATATATGTGTGTATATATATATATACACACACACACACACACACACACACACACATGCTTGTAAATGCATAAACACATACATATACACAGTGCCTAGAGCTAAAAATATATGCTGAGATGTGTCTTTATGTGTGGCTATATGTGCACACACAAACACACACCTCCCTCCTGACAAGAACTTGGTTAATCCCTGCTCCCAGGCATAAGGCAAGCCTATATAAACAAAACAATAAATCCCTTCCTAATCTGAAAGGATAAAGTCTTTGAACTACTGTCCATCATCTCCATGTCCTTAATTAACTCATCTTTGCTCTTTAAGCTTCACTCCTCATCTATATATCCTTCATCACATAAACTCTTTCTGTACTGCCCTGACATTGACCTCCATCCCATAACTCAAGTGTATCCATACTGAGCAATTCAAGACACTTAGTTGATTCATCAGGACATGTTCAGTCTACATGTTATTCATTCCATGATTCTTCTCCAGCACTACCCCAAAACAAATTTTCCATTATCATTTTCACAGCATTGAAATAAGATGTTCTGTGACAATATGTGTTTAAAATATTTATTCAAATTTAATTAAAACAAAATAAATACAAAATTATTTCAAGCAATAAATCCCAATAATTCAGTTAATAATCTCACACTTTTCATAAGCAATAGCCAAATTACATTAGGTCAATTTCCTTTCAAATAGAGTATATAAATGTCCCCATTTTGTTCTCTATTTGAAAGGAAATAGACTGGTACTGGTAGAGAATTTACTTACTAGGGAATTCCAAAGACAAACAAAATCACTGGTCGGGTTTCTACTGTGGATAGTACCTGAACCAGAGAATATATGTGTATATACATACATATATCTATATCTATATCTATATCTATATCTATATCTATATCTATATCTATATCTACATCTACATCTACATCTACATCTACATCTACATCTACATCTATATCTACATCTACATCTATATCTATATCTATATCTACATCTATATCTATATCTATATCTATATCTATATCTATATCTATATCTATATCTATATCTATATCTATATCTATATCTATATCTATATCTATATCTATATCTATATCTATATCTATATCTATATCTATCTATATATACATACATACATATATACACACACATATTCAGTTTTCTAACTCCAATTCAAATATATTACATTTCCCCATGTATATGATGCTCCCATTTATAAGACGCACTTTAATTTTGGGGCCCAAAATCTGAAAAAAAATGTTATTTAACTTGTTTTATTCATCATAAAATTCATAGAACTCCTCATCACTGTTCAGACTCCTGTCCATTAGCTTGTCTTCATCTTTGTTGGATGAGGAATTCCTATCTTAGGAGAGTCTCTGATTGCTCTAATGCCTGTGTTCTGGTCTGCAGTTGACTACAAGTGTTTTCTGGGCAATCTGGTGCATGGATGCATGCTTTGTCTTTTCCATTTCATGAACCTTAAGCATTGATTATGTCCTCCTTTGAAATTAGTCACTTCTTTTTCATCAGCAATTATTCTTTCCTTTGTGAATACAGGAATTCCAATTGCCCATTGCTTTTCAGTCCATCTCTTCAATCCCCTCTCTAAATCCATTCATTTTGATGACTTACCTCTCATGGCCTTCTTCTTCTGTAAAGTTTTCAGGAGGGTTTCTTCTTCCTCTAGCCAGTGTTGAATTGTTTTTTTTTTTTTCAGTTGGAAGAGTACCAAACTAATGTTAAGATGCACAATTACAATTTTCCTTTGAAAACTGGATCACTTTTAACTTGATTTCAACACTATATAAAAATATTTTCTGAGGCATTTCTGGTGAGAACATTGTTCGGGGAGCATGTTAGCCACTATCTTGCTTCTGCCCCAGAAGTCCTTGATTAAGAACTTTAAAATTTATTGTAAGGTAGAAGGGATCCTGACTCAGGACATTCTGTTCAGCTCTGGCCATTCCAAAAGGAACATTTGAAATTGCCCTGGTTCGTTGAAAGTCCATCTTTTTCCCTGGAAGAGGACATTCAGCCTTGCTGGGCAATTCATTCTTGGCTGCATTCTAAGCTTTTTTGCCTTCTGGTATATTATGTTCAAAGCCCTACAAAATTCCAATGTAGTTGTTGCTAAGTCCTGTGTGATACCGACTGCAGGTCCATGATATTTGAACTGTGTCCTTCTGGCTGCTTGTAATTTTTTCTCTTTGACTTGGCAGTTCTGGAACTTGGCTATAATATTCCTAGGGGTTGGATTTTTAGGATCTCTTTCTTGGGGGGATAGATGGATTCTCTCCATTTCTATTTTGCCCTCTGCTTCTAGAATATCAGGGCAATTTTCCTGTAGTAATTCTTTGAAAATGATGTCAAGGCTCTTTTCCTGATCATGACGTTCAGGTATTCCAAAAATTTTTACATTATCTTTCCTAAGTCTGTTTTCCATATCAGTTGTTTTTTCAATGAGGCATTTCATATTTTCTTCTAATTTTTCATTTTTTTGATTTTGAAGTATTGATTCCTGGTTTCTGTTAAATTCATCACTCTCCCTTAATTCTGTTCTTTGTCTGAAGGATTTGTTCTACTCAGAGAGTTTTCTTATATCTTTTTTCATCTGGCCAATTTTGCTTTTTAAGGCATTCTTCTCCTCAATAACTTTTTTGAACTGTTTTATCCATTTGACCTCAGCTGTTTTTAGCATCCTATTTTCTTCAGCATTTTTTTGGATTTCCTTGACTAAGCTGCTGACTTCATTTTCATGTTTTTCCTGCATCTCTCTCCTTTCTTTTCCCAGTTTTTCTTCCAACTCCTTCATTTGATTTTTAAAGTCTTTTTTGAGCTCTGTCATAGCCTGAGACCAATTTCTGTTTTGCTTGGAGTCTTTAGATGCAGGAGCCTGTGCTTCTTCATCTACAGACTGAGTATTTTGATCCTTCTTGGGCTCATATGCAAAATAATTCTCAATGGTCTTCCTCTTGTTTCTCTGCTTGCTCATTTTACCAGCCTGTTCCTGCTTTTGGGGTGCTTCCTGAGTTTTTGTGACACTGCCACAAGGGTCTCAGTGTGTGAGGCTCTGTCCTTCCTCCTGGTCTGTGATTGAACATAAGCACCCCCCTCTGCCACGGGGCTAAGGTGGGGGTGGTCCCTGATGTTCTATGGGCAGGCCTAGACTGCGATCAGGATCTGAATGTGGTCAGAGCCACAGAGTCCTTTTCCAGGGGCAGAGGACAGAGCTCTGCAGTCTCTCTTAAAAGTTGCCCTATTCATTTTAGTTCTAACAAAAGGTTCAGGGATATGCCATTAAGATGTGTTGAATAAACAATTTCAAAACAACAAATATCATTTATGATAGATATAATAAAACATTTTCAACTTCTAATCTTGTTTAAATGAATAACCCCTAGAAGAAATGGATCTTGCTTTAAGACATTTTCAAGATAGTTCACAGGTCATCATTCTGATGTAACTAATTTTTTCTGATATTCCTTTCCTTAATACCTTAAAATACCAAGACAGCTATGATATTAACAAATAATAGAATAATATCCTTGTTTCACATATCTTTATCATTTGCATAATTATCTCCTTATCATCATGAAAATTTAAAGAATATTAACTAACACAGTGATATATAGTTTGTAACAGGTACCAAAGCTAATCATTTGATTAGTCAGTTGTTAGAGTTAGGTGTTAGTTGTTATAGTTGTGGGCCAAATGACAATTCAGATGTTCTTTAGCATTACTCTATCAGATATGAATTTAATATGCATTTATACCAATCACCTGACATGCTTATTGAATTTTGCCTTAAAGAATAAAGACATGAGGGAAAGTGTTTGCTTATTTTGATATTAATTCCTTCAAAATTCTATGCAGATAGTCAATTTAATTCAGGCTTAAGGCCAATCAGATGGGATGATAAGGACACTGAGTCAGGAGAATTTTACATCAGTTCATGCTGATTCAAGAACTCACCTAACATGGAAAACCCATTAGGGATGCAGGCATTACTGGTTCAACAGCATTCTTTGATGATCATACCAGCAGTAAGATTCAGAATAATATCAGTTAACAGTCCCATAAGTGATTTCAAAACCACATTCCAATAATCAAAGCTTCAGGTGAGCTCAGTTCACAAGGATCAACTATAGTAGATAAGGATTATAATATCTTATTGGTAACAGCAAGAGATTGACAGAAAAATCACAAACTATCTTGTCAATATTATACCACTAATTTTGCTTTAAGAAGCTCAATAACAAAAAAATGAAGAACTGGTATGTATGAATAACAAATGCATACAGTTATTTTATGAAACATTGTATATCATAAAACATGTTTCTATTAATCATGCTCAAATAGATGTAAACATAGACTGCTATTTTCTGAATCCCTTTAAATAATGAAAACATCTTTAGATAACTCTTAACAATTTTGTATGCATTTCTTTGCAAGTTCTAATTCTAGATTTAACAACCAATTATGAGAAAAAAACCAAATTTCCAATTGGAATGACACAAGAAAACTCACAAATCATCACTATTCAGGAACATAACATTTCAGTACTGAAACTTAGATTCTTAGAAAAAACAATAAAAAAGATTCTTAACTTTAACTTCATTGCAATATTTATTAGCTTTATCTATTTATTTTAATGTTGAATCTTATTTTTGTTCTTGGAATGATAGCAGATTCACATCAAAACAGCAAGAACACTAAATTGCTTCTTTATTGATTTTTTCATTGAAACCACTAATTTAAGGATGATCCAAGAGCAAAGAAAATCAAAGAATAAAGCTCGAAAATAAATGTTCATGGTTCTAACATCTTGTGATTAAAGTATTATCATAGTAGGTTTGACATAATTATTATCAATATCAAATTATCATTATAATAAATTAGCTTTCAGATGAAAATTTAGTAGACCATCTACAAGTAACAGAAAAGAGTTATGCAAAAACTTTCCGCTAAACTTAAACATTTTTCCTAAAAGTATTTCCCTTACTTAATTTCCAAAATGATAGGTATCTCTTCCTTATTCAAACTTAGTTTTAAATATCATAAATAAATCCCATAAGCTTAAAAAATAAATCCATAATTAACACAAAATTCCATAGGACCACATTCCTTTACCCAAAACATTTTTACAATAGTTAGAAGTCTGAGTTTTATTTTAAGTCAAAGAGAACATACCTTTTTACAATAAAAAAAAAATTTACCAGACCTTGAAAATTCTGTCAATAAATTTTTGTCTTCAAATAAGTCACTAGAAATAATTTCACATAAATAGTTTACATAAACTCTTAGAACAAAAGCCTTGGCTAATTGCTCCAAATTAACTTACATAGACATAGACATAGACATAGACATAGACATAGACATAGACATAGACATACATATACATATATATATATATATATATATATATATATATATATATATATATATCTTTTGATGAAGCAAGCTTGACCATTACACCTCATTTTTTACAATGATTTCTATAAGAATCCTTTTTTTTAGAGAGGTAATTTAAGATTTTTTGATAATACCTGTGTAAATACTTGATCAAAAAATAGCTCTAAATAACTCAATTAACAATTTCATAATTTTTATAAGTAATAGCCAAAAAAATTTAGGTGATTTTTTTGCAATATAGGTATAGATATGGAAGCTTATGAATACTTAAATTGCAATGTCTTATGATATCACAGCATTTAGTAAACAGTGCATGAAGGGAATTGTGATGTTTGTATTGTTTGATATAATATACATAAAATTACTAAAAAATTAGTTTCTAGAGATTATTTTTTCACAGGCAAACACTGGACTGTGATTCCTATTCCTTGACTTGTACTTTGCTTTTGTTAATAGAAGAAAATCATTCTGACTAGTGGGTTTTACAATCCAAATTCCACAAATAATTGTTTTATTATTTTTGATACACTTTCCTACACATGATCCACGTTTATATTACCTATCTCAATTTAGTAACAAGGTGGAGAAATTCTCATCTGCAAATTTGTTTATTATTTTAATCTATCTAGATTATAAGAGAAATTGCCATTGATAGTCAAATATTTACCAAATTTTATATTAGAAGAAAATTTTGGAACATAACAATAACATAAACAATATTATGTATTTAAAATTTGAGGCAAACTCATTAATTAAATAACACATGATCTTAATTTAGTTAAATAAGTTGTTCATAGGACAACTGGCTCAGTTCTCTGTTAGAATAATCTCTTCTCAAAGAGCTTGACTTGTTGTTGCTTTCTTGCTTACTGTTTCTCTTTCCTTCTTCCAAGTACTAGGGCAAGTAAGACTCAAAGTTTCTTAATATTCCTCAAACCTGATTCTTTCCAATAAAGCCACACCCCATTGCAATAGCTAAAATTCAAAGACTTTATAAACCATGTCAATGGTCCAAGCATATTTCTTTAATTGGATTTTATTATAGATTTTTTAAATCAGATTTCCACACTTTCCCATTTTTGGAATAGTTACCAGGGTTCCAAAAAAGACTTAGATGCTCAGTTTTGAAGGTGGCAATTTTCTCTCTTGATTGTTCACCATGTAGAAACCATAATCTTTAAATTACATTTCAGTTTTCTCTTTAATTTTTCAGTTTCTCTTTTTTGCTCTTTTGCTTTCTTCCTTCTTATCGACTGAAAATACTGACTTATCTGATTGAAGTACCATTGCTAAAACTAGTGATATTATTTTTCTCTTGATTCATAATTTTCTTTCTCCAGCCTTTGAAGAAATTGTTCTCAATGATATTTATAATAGTGTATTCATCATCAAATATTTTTTTTGCAAAGAATATAACTACGTTTGTTTTGGGACTCTGTTTTATATCTTTATCAACATAGTAGAACTTGATATTTTCTGACAGTCTTATAAAGTGGAGCAAATACAGGGCATTTGTTTTCTAGAAAAATTCACTTGAAGCTTTTAGGATAGCTCTCTTCATCTACCATTTTCATATCTGCTCATCCTCTTCTTTGGTTTCTTCCACTTGATATATAGTACAGAAAATTTATTATCTTTATTTTTGACTTTCATTTTAGTTTGAATTGCCATCCTCTTCTTACTCTGGTTTCCACTTTGATATATTTGTTTTTGTTTACTTGTATTTATAGTCAGCATCAGCATCCTCTCAGAGGATCTTTTAAGAATTGCTATCTTCTTTTGGTGAAGCAAAATAACTATCCCTATGCTTCATCTTTAACAAGAGGTAGATTAGGAAAAAAAGAAACTTTCTTTCATCTTTCTTTTTACCACTACAGATATGCTGTTGATCTCAGCTAATTAATGTCCTGACACCAGCAGAAGTAAAAAGGGGATGGAGGAGAGGAGATTGGAGGAAGATCAGATCTCCAAGGAAAGTCTGCAGGTCAGTGAGACCAAGAAATCAGTTACAGAGTTACAGCAGAAGGAATAGCAGCAGCAACAGCAGTAGCAAACACTAGGAGGGAAAGAAACTCTAAGCTATTGTATGACAGGACAAGTTCACACTTATTTCTCCATATACTTTTTGAAATCACATATTTCTTAATTTCTCATAGCAATAGAGTAATCCAACAAATTCATAAGTGACAAATTATTCAACTATTCCTTAACTGAGGACTGACTATCCCTTTCCTTTTCAGATTTTTTAGTACTATTAAATCACAATAATTCATTTAAAGTATCCCAAATAAATTGAATTATTTGTTATTTCTTGTTTCAACCAGTGGCATGACCACATCCCCAATTGTATAAAAGGAGATCAATTCTCTGACCTTCATGCAGAATAAGTTTAGATCTAAAATTTTCTTATGAAGTTGCAGCAGTCAGTGGATGGAATTAGAAAATAGCATAGACAGAATATAAACCATTTTTTTATTGACTCACCCCTAAAAATCCAAATATAACAATATCCCTAACATGGCACCAACTGAAAATGCATCTTTCCATATCTTAAATTCATTGGCATGGTCATTATGTGTAAAAGGAGCAGAGGAATGAGATAAAATGAGATAGCAAAGTGCCTTTGCAGGTATAACATTAAAAAGAGTTCAGATCCCTAATGAAAATTAACAATATGAGCTTTTATATCAATCTTTTAATCACTCATTTAGTTTTGAATTTTACAATTTTCCCCTTAATATTGCTTCCCTTCCACACCCCCACCCCAGGAGGCAGTTTGAAAATCTTTACATTATTTCCTTGATTTACATTGATATAAATTGAATGTGCTGAGAGAGAAATCCTATCCTAAAGGGGAAAAGTATAAGAGATAGCAAAATTACACAAAAAGATAATGAGGTTTCTTTTTTAGGTGGTGTTTCTTTTAAGAAAGATTATATTCATGTTGAATTTTACCAATTTCCCCTAATCTTGCATCCCTCCCCCCACCCTACACAGAAGGCAGTCTATTAGTCTTTAAATTGTTTCCATGGTATGCACTGATCTAAGTTGAATGTGATGAGAGAGAAATCATATCCTTAAAGAAGAAACATAAAATATGAGAGATAGCAAAATTACATGATAAGAAACATTTTTTTAAATTAAAGGAAATAGTCTTTGGTCTTTGTTCAAACTCCAAAACTCATTCTCTAGATAAAGATGGTATTCCCCATCATCAAAACCACAAAATTGTGCCAAATTGTTGAACTGATGGAATAAGCAATTCCGTTGAAGTTGAACATCATCCCCATGTTGCTGTTAGGATATAAAATGTTCTTTTGGTTCTTCTCATCTCACTCAGCATCACCTCATGCAAATACTTCCACACTTCCATGAATTCACATCCCTCCTGGTTTCTAATAGAACCATAATGTTCCATGATATACATACAGCACCGTATGTTAAGCTATTCACCAACTGAAGGACATTCACTTAATTTCCAAACAGGGCTGCTATGAATACTTTTGTACAAGTGATGTTTTTACCCTTTTCCATGATCTCTTCAGGGTATAGAACCAGTAATGGTATTGCTGGATCAAAAGGTATGCACATTTTGATTATTATTTGGACAAAATTCTAAATTGCTCTTCAGAAAGTTGGATCCATTCACAATTCCATCAACAATGCATTTCTGTCCTAGATTTTCCACATCCCTTCCAACAGTGATCTGATCCTTCTGGTCAGATGGGACAGTCTGAGAGGTGTGAAGTAGTACTGCATGGATGCTTTAATTTGTATTTCTTTAATAAATAATGATTTAGAGCAAGTTTTCATGACTATGGATTGCTTTGATTTCCTCAGCTGTAAATTGCCTCCACATATCCTTTGACCATATGTCAACTGGGGAATAATTTGTTTTCATATAAATTTGACTCAGAACTCTATATATATTTTAGAAATGAGTTCTTTGTCTGAAATTCTACTTTTAACAATTGTTTCCCAATTTACTACATTTGCTTTTGTCCTGGTTACAGTGGTTTTGTCTATACAAAAGCTTTTTAATTTAATGTAATCAAAATTATCTAGTTTGTTTTTAATAATGTTCTCCATCTCTTCCTTGGTCATAAACTGCTTCTCATTCCATAAATCTGACAGGTAAACAATTCCTTGATCCCCTAGTTTGCTTGAATTTTTTTTTTATGTCTAAATCCTGTATCCATTTTGATCTTATCTTAGTATAGGGTGTGAGGTGTTGGTCTAATCAAAATTTCTGCCATAAATATTTTCAATTTTACCAACAATTTTTATTGAAGAGAGAGTATTTATCCCAAAAGCTGGACTAAACAGCAGATTACTATAATCATGTCCTGCTACCTCTTTTGCACCTGGTCTATTCCACTGATCCACCATTCTATTTCTTAACCAATAGCAGACAATTTTGATGACTGTTGCTTTATATTTTAATTTTAGATCTGTTACTGTTAAGCTACATTCTTTTGCATTGATTTTATTAAATCCATGGAAATCCTTGACTTTATTTCTCCATATGAATTGACTTATAATTTTTTTCTAGCTCATAAAAGTAATTTTTTGGTATTTTGATTGGTAGGGCACTAAATAAATAGTTTAATTAGGTAGAATTGCCATTTTTATTATTTAACTCTGGCCCTCCATAAGCATTTAATAATTGTCCAGTTATTTAAATCCGATTTTTTTTATATGAGAAGTGTTTAGTAATTTTTTCATAAATTTTCTGAGTCTGCCTGGGGAAGTACACTATCAAGTATTTTATATTGTTTGAAGTTACTATGAAGGGGATTTCTCATTCTAGCTATTTCTGCAATATCTAGGTAGTCATATATGGAAATCTTGAGGATTTATGAGGGCTTATTTTAACTTTCAACTTTGCTAAAGTTGGTAATTGTTTCTAGTAGCTTTTTACATGATCTTTTGGGATTCCCTAGGTATACCACCATGTCATCAGCAAAAAGTGAGAGTTTTTTCTCTTCCTTCCTAATTTTAATTCCTTTGATTTCTTTTTCTTCTCTTATTGCTGAAGCTAACATTTCTAACATAATATTGAATAGTAATGATGATAATGGGAATACTTATTTTACCCCTGGTATTACTGGGCATGTTTCTAGCTTATCCCCATTGCATATAATGCTTGTTCATGGTCTCATATAGATACTGCTTATTATTCTAAGAATGATCAATTTATTCTTTTGCTCTCTAGCATTTTAGTCAAAGGTTTTTCTATCATCTATTCATTATTATATTGACAATTATATCTATTGATATAATCATATGATTTCTGCTAGTTTTGCTATTGATATAATTTTTCTAATATCGAACCAACCCTGAATTCCTGGTCATAATATTATTTTACTGATAATTTGCTGCAATTGTTTTGCTAAGATTTTATTTAAGAGTTTTGCATCTATATTCATCAGGGATATGGGTCTTTAATTTTCTTTCTCTCTTTTGACTCTTCCTGGATTAGGTGTCAGTACCTTATTGGTGTCATAGAAAGAGTTAGGCAGAGTTCCTTCCTTACTTATTTTTCAAAAGAGTTTATATATAACTGGAACCAATTGTTCCTTAAATATTTGATAGAATTCACTTGGGATTTTATTTCCTTAGGGAGATCAATAATGGCTTGTTTAATTTCTTTTTCTGAAGTAGGGTTATTTATTATTAATTTCCTCTTCAATTAACCAAGGGAGTTTATTTTTTGTAAATATTAATCCCTTTCACTCAGATTATGAAATTTATTAGCATACATTTGGGCACAACAATTCCAAAATATTCCTGAATTTTCTCTTCATTGGTGGTGAGTTTGCCTTTTTCATTTATAATAATATTAATTTGGTTTTCTTTTTCCTTTTTAAAAATCAAATTAAACAGTAGTTTATCAATTTGTTATTTTTCATAAAATCAACTTTTAGTTTTATTCATTATTTCAATAGTTTTCTTCCTTTTGATTTTATTAATTTCTACTTAAGTTTTAAGAATTTCTAATTTAATATTTAATTGGGGTTTTTAATTTGTTCTTTCTAAATTTAAAGTTGTGTTTTTAATCCATTGATTTCCTCATTCTCCAATTTATTCATGTAAGGAATTAAAATTGTAATTTATCCCCTAATAACCATCTTGGCTTATATCCCATGAGTTTTGTTATAATGTTGCATTATTTTCATTATCAAGGATAAAGTAATTTAGTTTTTCTACAATTTGCTGTTTGATCCAGTCATTCTTTAAAATGAGGTTATTTAGTTCCAAATAGTTTTAGGTATATCTATTCATGGTCCATCATTTCATGTGTTTTTGTTGCATTATGACCTAGGGAGGATGTATTCAGTACTTTCTGCATTTATGCCATAGTATATGGTCAATTTTTGTGTAAGTGCTATGGACTGTGGAAAAAAAAAGTTTATTCATTCTATTCCCATTAAATTTTCTCCAGAGGTCAATCATGCCTAGATTTTATGACAATTTATTTACCTCCTTAACTTCATTCATTTTATTTTATTCTTAGATTTATCTAAATCTGAAAGCAAGAGTTTGAGTTCTCCCATCAGTAGTTTTGCTGTCTATGTCTTCCTGTAATTCCTTCAATGTCTTCTCTACATATTTGAATGCTGTATCACTTGTTGCATTGAATTTGCTTCATTTTCAATGATACCTTTTAGGAGGATATAGTTTCCTTCCTTATGTCATTTATTGAACTCTATTTTTAAAAGTCTTGACTAATAAGGATTTCCAACCCTATTTTTTCACTTCAGCTGAAGCAAAATATATGTTGCTCCAACCCTTTACCTTTGCTCCATATATATCTCTTTGTTTCAAATGAGTTTAAGCAGCATATTGTAGAATTCTTGTTTTTAATCCAGCCTGTATTCACTTATTTTATGGGATAATTCATTCCATTCACAATAAAAGTTATAATTACTAACTCTTTATTTACCTCCATGATATCTTCCATCTGTTTATAATTTCCCTTTTTTCTTTATCCATATTTCCCAGCATTTTGTTTCTTAAAATCACCAGCTTCAGTTTGTTTGCCCCCTTACATCCAATTTCAATCCCCTTTTATTCCCTTTTCCCCTTCCTTCTCTTACTTCCTCTTTTCCTCCCCTTACCCATTTCCCCTTTTTATACTTGATATGTAAGATAAATTTCTTAACTGAGTTTGTGTATGTTAACTTTAAGCCAAATCTGGTGAAAGTAACATTCAGGCAGTTCTCACCTCCTTCCTTCTTACCCTCTATTGCAATAGGTCCTTTGTAACTCTTAATGTAATGAGAATTACCCATTCAATCTCCTCCATCCTCCTGGCTCCTTACTGTCCTCCCTTTCAAGGAGGTATTATTTTTAAATCATTCTTTCTGACTCACAGAAAAGTTATGAGTGACCTTCACTTCTGGCTAGGTATGTTCTCTCTAATAGATTTACAATTCTTGAGAGTTATTAGAGTCTTTCTCCCAGGTAGGGATATAGCAGATCTCATCTTATTGGATAGCAGTTTCATGGATAAGTCATACACTTACCCTCTTCTTGGTTAATAGATTCATAATTCTCAAGAATTATGAGAATCATTCTCCCATGTGGGGGCATAGCCAGGTGCTTCTTATTGGATAGCAATTTTACTTTTTTTTTACCTTTTCATGTGAGTCTCCTCTTAGATGTACAAATTTTCTTTTTCACTCTGGTCTTTTCATCAGGAAAGTTGGAAGTCTCCAATTTCTTTAAATGTCCGTATTTTTCCCTGTTAGAGAAGGCTCATGTTTGCTGGATAATGAATTCTTGGCTGCATTCAAAGCACTCTCTCTTGCTCTTCACAATGTCACATACCAGGCTCTTCAGTCCTTTAATGCTGATGTAGCCAAGTCCTGTGTAATCCTTAATGTGGCTCCCTGGTATCTAAATTGCAGGATTTTCTTTTTTGATCTGATAGTTCTAGGATTGGGCCACATTATTCTGTGGTGTTTTCATTGTGTATTCCCTTTCCAGAGAGGTTCAACGTATCCTTTGAAAAACTATTTTTCCCCTGGTTCCATGATATCATGGAAGTTTTCCATCTCTAAATCCTGTAATATTGATTCCAGGCATTTTTTCTCTTCAATATTTTCAGCAAGCCCAATGACCCTTAAGTTATCTTTTCTGGATATATTCTTGAGGTTATTGGTTTATGCTGATTAGGAATTTTACATTTTTAAAATTTTTTAAAGATTTTTTTGATTTTGTTGGACAGATTCTTGTTGTCTCATGAAATCATTAGTTTCCACAGACTCCATTCTTTTATTTAGAGAATAATTTTCTTTCTTTTTTCTTTTACAACTTCCCTTTTCAATTGATCAATTGTATTTTCGAAGGAGTTTACCATTTGTCCAGCTGAGGTTTTAAAAGAATTATTTTCTTTTGCTATTTACCCAAATATATTTTCTAAGACTTTGTTTTCTTGTAGCAAGGTGTTAATTTCTCCTTGGTTTCCTTTCTCAAATTTTTCAATTGATTTTTAAACTCCTTTCTAATTTCTTCTAGGAAGTCTTTGTGGCCTGGAGACCAAATCTTATTCTCCTCACAATTTCTATATTTCATTGAGTCAGTGTCCTTGGACAGTGCAGGCTGCTGTTTACTTTCTCTGGAGTGTCTGTGATCTTGATTTGAGGCCCTCTCCCTAGACCTGGAGGAGGTGGGTGGTGCTGTGGGTTCTGTTATCCTTGAACAATGTGGGCTGGGCCCTGGGGTGAGGTATTTAATCTCCCTATTCAAGTAAGGTAGCTCTGCTGCACATGCCTGAGACAAAGGGGAGAGTATGGGGGGCCCTATTACTGGGAAGAGGACTCTGCTAAAAGTATGGAGCTCAGGGACCTGAGCCAAGCAGATGGATGTCCAACCATATTCTGCATCTTTCCATGCTAGAATTTGGCATCCATCCCCTCTGGGACTCCCTGGACCTCCACTTTCAGAGTCAAAGTCTCTGCAGCTAAGGTTGGTGCAAGGACCCACTCTCCCACAGCCAAAGTCTCAGCCTCTAGGATCAAACCTCTGGCTTAACCCAATACTGCCCCTTGGTTGGGTCTCTGCTCTCTGACTCCAATTCACCCACAATCCCTGGAGACAGACCTTGTTGGTAGATGTTCTACTCTTAGTTCTTTTTCTGGGTTTTGTTGATCAAATTTCTATTAAGAGATTTGTTTCATATTATTTATGAGAGAAAGTGAGTAGACCCTAGCAGAGTGCCTGTCTTATCTCTACCATCTTAACTGGAACTTTTACATCACTCTTTTCACAAAATACTATTTATAATATTTAATCAATCTATATTTATTAATAATGCTTGTTGAGATACTTGAAATTTTTATTTTTCTGAAATGTTAAGAAAAATATTCATTAATGAATAGGTAGTATAAATCACAATGCACAGTCTGCTTAATAATTAGAACACAGAAACTTGAATTGGAAATCAAAGAGCATTATATAGTTGCCTTGATCTTACAGGTAGTATGTCTTAGAGGCAAAGTTGGAACACAAGTATTCCTGACCTCTAGAATGAACTCCATGTCCCCTTCACCACACTAACACTCTCTATCATCCTAATATGTGAAAGAAAATACCCTGCTTCTAAGAAACCAGGAAACCTCATAAAATTAACTGCTGAAGAAAGAGTGGGAGAGAGAGAGAGAGAGAGAGAGAGAGAGAGAGAGAGAGAGAGAGAAACAGAAAGACACTGAGACAAAGAGAGAGAGAATATTATTCATTTATATGTGATACTTTCTTAAGTAAGTGCTTAAATTTGTGTTAGTCTAAAGAGAAAAATTGACAATGTGATTAGGTATCTCATGCAATTAGTTTCAAAACCACTTTAACATTATGCAAATATTGGCTTTTCATTTAATTATGGCAAATGTCCTAAAAGTTTTACTTATTGTTAAAAGTAAGAGATAATGAATTATTGATCAAAAGAGAGTTTAGGAAATGCAGAGCTTAACTACATTATCTATCTGCTCTTGGAAGGAACTTTGATGTAGTAGGAGAAGGCAGATAAATTATTGATCTAGTCAGTGCATTCCCTCCTCCTCTCTGACCCACAAGATTGAGGAGAGGAAAAAAAGTGGATGAAATCAATGTATTTCAACTTCCTTGATATTTTGCAAGCAAGAAAAAAGACCTAAAGAAGCAGAAGACCTGAAAGAGGAACCATACTCAGCCTGGAAATGAGTTGATGATACTTCCATTCTGTGGCATATAATGCCCTATTTCTTTCTTTTCACAGTACATAAAATGCCATCATCAGCAACAAAAACTGGTTTAAGTGAGACTAGGCATGTATTTTACCTGGTTTACTACAGGCCTCAAGAATAAATGGCATGAAAGTCTCCCCATTGAAGTCTGTTTAAGCCTTATTTGATTCTAGATTTGTACAAAGGTAACATTGGAGAGAGAGATTACCAAAACATAAACAAATATATTAGTGGGAGTATGTATTTTTTCCAAGGTCATGGGAGGTTATTTTAAACTGGGCCTGACTCAGTCCAGTCTTTTCGTTATGTATATTCCATATTTGAACAAAGTGAGATTTGATCAATAGTGAAGCAAAATTGATTCATTTTCTCTTGAAGAATGATTCTCAACAAGGATAACTATTAAAGACACCGCTTATTGATTCTGAGCATAGTTCCTTTGACTAAATTACTGAAATAACTTGGAATTATGTACTGAGAAATCTTTTCCTCTTCCTATCTACCACACTGCTCATGATTCTCAACTCTATCTTGTTCTAAACTCTCAGGTAACTTTCAGTCTCCCATTTCCAATGGCTTTTCAGAAATGTCAGCTATATATCCAGTAGACATCTCAATATGTGTAAAGCAAAATATCATTTCTTCTCTAAACCCTCCTCTCCTACTTTCCTTATCATTTATAGTAGGGGTAGGGAATCGTTTTATTCTGCCAAGAGCCATTTGAGTATTTATAACAATATTCCTAGGTCATACAAAATAACCAACTTAAAAATTAGACTGCTAAATTTAGTCAAACATTTAATTAATTTACACCTGAAAAGGTCCTAGATTTATTTTGAGACCCATTTTCATTTGCCATGACAGCACCAGGTCAAATTATTTCACAGATCAGGGTGTTGTCACCTGTTCTTTAAAGGGTAACATCATGGCTCCTCATGTTCACAATCTAGATGATATTCTGGACTTATCACTATCACTCACCTCCTCAAAATAAAGTGTAACCAAAGTTTATTGATTTCATCTTTGAAACATTTCTCAAATATGACCCTTTCTTTCTTTTGACATCACCTCACTCCTGAATTATTAAAATAGCATGTGGGTGGATCTGCCTGTTTCCACTCTAATTTATCCTTCATTGAAAATGATTTTTTTTTTCCACAAGTGTCATTAGAATGTCACAATTATACTTTATAAACTCCATTGGAATATTGTTGTCTATACCAGGATCAAAGGAAAATGTTCTGTTTGACATTCAGAGCCATTTATCCTGTAATCCTTCTCTGGTAATTTCAATTTTCTGACACCTTACTCCTCAATACAAATTCTTTGATATAGTGAAGAGCCTCCTGGCTCTTCCACAAACAAGACAATTATATCTGTTTTGGAAATTTTCTCTGGATGTTCCTCATGCCTATAATGTTTTTTCCTCCTCAATCCTACCTTATGACATCCAGGAAAGTCCATCTTCTTTGGGTATTCTTAAATTCTTTAATTTTTAATTTTTTTTTTCCTTTTTAACCTGTTTAATTATTTATTTCCTTTATAACCTATAATATATTATTTGGACATATTTTCTGGTCTTTTATCTTCTCCATTATATTTTGAATTTTTTTTTGAAAATACACACTGACTTTTGTTTCTTTTTATAGACTTAACAGTACCAAAACGTAGTAAGTGCTTAATAAATATTTTTTGACTTAACTGCTGTATGATAAATCATCAGAGGGTGTCTGAATCATCTTGTAGCTTTTTTGCCTTGGATGATGAGGAAGTGATTGTCAACAGCCTCAATTTTTAGTGACCTGAGTCAACCAATTCTCAAGGAAATTCTCATTGGAAAAAAATGTCTTTTAATGAAAGCACACACACACAAAAAAACATTTTTAAAACTGTGAACTTTGAATTTCCTAAGGGCTAAAAATATTCCTCCCATCACACTCTATCCCATCTTGGTAAGGTCCTTCAGGAATTCTAGAGGAATTTATGTCAATTAAATGCCTTCTTTGGCTATTTCTATTCAATCCTGATCTCCATTCCTCAAGAAGGTTGATGAAAGGAGCACTAGAAGAAGAGGAAGTAGTATCTAAATATGAAAGAATTGAATAAAAGGTCTGAAAAAAAGTCCTTGATAAAGGCAATGTAAAATATTTGCAGCTCATTGTTACCCTTTAAATTGGGTAAAATGATCATAGGCAGGGTCAGAACAACAAGGTTATAGAAGAGACTAGCATTTCTGACATGGCCATTGATTTTCACCATATGTAAAGAACATTTGCCCTACAGGGCCACATAACTGGACCTCCCATTATGATGACAGGGAGAAGCAGGCACTGTTTTTATTTTTTTTTAGATTTTGCAAGGCAATGGGGTTAAGTGGCTTGCCCAAGGCCACACAGCTAGGCAAATATTAATTGTCTGAGGCTGGATTTGAACTCATGTACTCCTGACTCCAAGGCCAGTGCTCTATCCACTGTGCCACCTAGCTTCCCCAAGCAGGCACTGTTTTAAGGTCTCCTGGTTTTCCCTCAGAACTAACATGAATCAAGCCTCTTAACAGAGAACAATCTAGGAGAAGATCCTGCAACAAGGTCTGTCAGAAGGGAGCATGAGCATATGGGTGATGGGGTAAGGGCAGGGAACTGACTTGAGGCCAGCTGCGTAAGTGTTTTCTGTGTGCATGCTGACCCTGGAAGTACTTGTGTTGTGGCAGAGACATCTATCCCTTCGCCTTGGCTGATCTGGAAATTATGATAAAAATGCAGTTCTCAAGCCCCCATGTTTTCTGCAAAGTCCCCTTGTTTTCAACTGAGCACCTCCTCATTGCCGTGGGAGAATGTGGCTTTCTCCAGAACAAACAATACAACCAATCCACAGGTGTTTGCACCTTGCCTCAAGGTTCAGGTTGGGGCAGTAGATCTCCCCCAGCACTGATTGTGGATTAAATTGACTATCTATTTAGCCCACATTGGGAGAGTACAGTCCAGATCTTGCTGTCCCCTCCTCTCCATCCTTAGAGAGTGAGTCACCAATTAACTTCACAGATAAAACAGAAAAAGCTTCTATTATCCCTTACAGGCTTACCCACTGAGTAATTCCCTGGAGTGGGCAAAGACCTATAGGCATCTCAACACCAAATGTATGTGAATCAGCCCCTCCTGAAACACAAGATCATAGGGAAAATGTACAAAATGAAGAAAGGCCAGTGAAAAGTCGGGTCCACTAAATGTTACTTTGCAAACAGGTATCCTAACTGAGAGGACTGAGCTTCAGAGGAGAATTTGAATTGGTCTCCAGCCCAGAAAGACTTATCAGAAGAGACCATAAAGGAGTTTAAAAGTCAAATGGAAAAATTGGGAAAAGAAACACAAGATAAAATTAACATTATCCAAGAGAGAATTAGGATCTTCTAAAAAGAAAACAAATCCTTTGGAAATATAATTGAACAAGAATGAAAAGATAATTCTCTCAAAAACAAAACTACACACATGGAAAAAGTTAGGATTACACAGGACCTGGCTGAATAAATATTAAAGTATGAAAAGGCCTGGAATATGGTGTTCTAGATAGCAAGGGAACTAAGAATTTAGTCAAGAATCCACTATCCAGCAAAACTGAGCCTTATCCTCTAGGGAAAAAAGATGGATATTTAGCAGAATAGGAGACTTTCAATTTGTTCTGATGAAAAGACCAGAGCCTAATAGAAAATTAGAACTTCAAACAGGAGACTCAAGAGATATATGAAAAGGTAAACAGAGAAAAAGAAAAAAAGCTTATCCAAACTTATCCAATTCTCAACTTTTGAGAATTTTAACTCTATTAGAGGGAATATACTTAACCAGAAATAATGGTCCCATGACTTGTCCATGACTCTGATAGAATGATTTAAGAATAATATCTCCCTAAAAATGGGCCATGGTAAAGTGATAGAAAAAAGGGGAAATTGAATGAACTAAATTACGTCACATGAAGAGGTGCAAAGGAACTATTGCAGTAGAGGAGAAGAAGAGAAGAGATGAGAACCACTTTAATGCTACTCCCATCAGATTTGGTTGAAAGAGGTATTAACACACATACACTCAGTTGAATTTTGAAGTTTATCTTACCTTTCAAGTATTAAGAAGTATAAGGAAGAGGGGACAGAAAAAGAGGATCTTCTAGAAAGAAGAAAGGAAGAAGGGACAAAGGGGAAGTGGAAAGAAAGGGGAGAGCAATGGATAGAAGGGGGCAAACAGAAATAGGGAGGTGGCATTCAGAAGGAAAATTTTTGGAAATAGGGTAAGGTTAAAAAAAGTGAGAAAATACAAATAAGGAAAGCTAGCATGGAGGGCAAGAAAGAGTTAGTAATTATAACTTTGAATATGAATGGGATTACCTTTCCCTATAATGTGTACAGACAGCAGAGTGGATTAAAATACAAAATGCTAATATATACTCCTTACAAGAAAGAAATTTGGAGCAAAGAAATATATATAAAATGGAAAATGAAGTGAAAATTGAAGCACTTCTTAGCTCAGACAAAGGAGATGCAAAATAGATCTCATTAAATGAGATAGGGAAAGAATCTATAACTTCCTAAAAGGTTCCATAGACAATGAAGCAATTGATCCACTAAATATGTATGCAACAAATGGTATAGCATCCAAATTCTTTTTTATTAAATTAATCCATCAAAATTTATTTTACCTTCAAATATTTACAAACTATATTCAAACATGGAAATATGTTCTTCAATCTCTTAAGAATATGCCTAAGTAAATGAGAGCAGTATCACCTAAATGACAAGAGATTGACTCAGAGGCAGAAAGGCCCAGGATCAAGTCCCATCTGCAACAGACACTGCCGGTGATCCTGGGTAAGTCCCTCAACCTCTTGGTGCTCTAGGCAATTCTCAAATTAGATATCACAGGGAGGATTCCTACCTATATTGGCAGAAGTTCCCTAACCAGGGAACTCCCAATACCAATGCTTATCCCCTAAATGGGAAGCTGTAACACATGGAAAATTCCCTTAAGAGATTGTTGCAGAGCTACATTGGCTAGTTTTAACCCATTATATAGTGTATGTAAACTCCCTTCAAATCCTAGAAATTGAGAAAAAAGTAAACTTTCAACACTGTCCACTAGGAACGAACATTTCACCAGGTATCCTTGGGACTGTGCAGTTTAGATTTGCAACATCCTTCATACTTCTAAAAGCCCCTTCACGTCCATTACTGATCCACTGATCCAATATGATTCTATGGTTTTCAATGTTCTAAGTCCACAGGCTTCATCTGGAGGGATGATAGCAGGTGAGGAAAGGTATCTTTCTATGGGTGGCTTCTCTGTAGCACATATAAAATAGGCTTGAGTCTAATGGAAACAGTAAACCAGGCAAGTCCAGTTCTTTAAATTCTAATTCTACATTCTGAAAAAAATACAAAATTTGTGTAAAAGCTATACCTTATTTCTCATGAAAGTTACCAAGCTTTACACACAATGCAATTAGAAACAAAACACTAGAGGTTGTACTTGAATTCATAGAAATGCCCTTAGTGGATTAGCAAAATATCTTTACAATGCATTTTATAATTGCCTATGAAGATTTTACAGTCAAATTGTTTAAAAGATACAAATCCTTGGAGTCTTTGCAAAGAAGTCTAAGACAGACAACTATGCCTGGAGTTCCTTTAATAAACATAATAGCATTTACAAAATCCACTTTATTTTCAATTACTTCCCTAATTAAGTCCTTGTGAGATTTTTTTTATATCTCTTTAGTCTGATCATCTTCTTCAAGCTTCCTGATTTCATTTTTTAAACAATTGATAGTTTCACGACTTGCTTTTAATCTCTCTTCAAGTTCAGCAGTTTCAAAACTTGTTTTTTTTTCTTGGCAGCTTCTAATTTTTCCCTGGTTTTTACTTCAAGTTCAGCAAATTCTCTTTCATGTTGTTGGATCATGACATATCATTTCATCATAGAACTCAGAAACAACAGTTTTTTCCCCAGAATTGCATTGGTGTCTGACTGAAATAGCTTTAATAAGTGATAAAGTGTTATAGGTCTTTCATTAGGATCAATGAAAAATATTTTGATGATTATTCCAAATTCACCCCAAGCTGTTTCTGTAAACTCATATGGTGGCTTAGTAACAACTCTTAAAGGATTAACATAGCTTTCATGCAATTTAAACTGGATTTTTTTTTTTTTTTACGTATGCTCCCATATCCTCATTCCTGTATGGCTTTACATATACTGTCCACTGATGAGTATGTCCATCTTCTTCTCTTTTCTTTCCAAAATAACGAGCAACATTACCATAAACTATGGATTTAACAATAGTCACCCCCTTTACTCTCCCGCCGGAGCCAGGCCCAAATTCGGCCATTCTCTTGAACATATTGCACCCGAGGAGAAGCTGCCGCCGCCAGAGGGGAGAGAGGGTCGGGGCCCCTCAGCAGCAAGGAGCGCTCCTCCCGCCCGGGCCTGGCCTCCTCCCTGGTACCGAGGGGAGGCGAATCCAGCATCCAAATTCTTAAAGGAGAAGCTAAATGAGTTATAGGAAGACACTGACAGCAAAGCATTACTAGTGGGAGACTTCAAAGTGCCTCTCAAAATTAGATATATCTAACAATAAAATAAAAAGAAGGGAGTTAAGGAGATAAATAGAATGTTAGAAAACCTAGACATAATAAACTTTTAAAGAAAAATTGAATGGGTATAGAAATGAATATACCTTTATTCTGCAGGGCATGCATGAAACTTACTCAAAAATTGACCATGACCTGGGCATAGGAACCACAAAATCAAATGCAGAAAGGCAAATATATTGGATATATCCTTTTCAGACTATAATGCAATAACAATTAATAAAAAATTATAGTCCAGTAATGGTCCATAAAGTGATGGGCCTAAACCTAATAGGAAACTAAACCACCTCAATTTAAATCATGACTGGATCAAACAATATATCATAGAAAGAATTAATGATTTCATACAAGAAAATGACAATAATGAGAAAACCTACCAAAACATATGTGAAACAACCAAATCAGCTATTACATCTCTAAATGTTTAAATGAATAAAATAGAGGAGGAAATCAATGAACTGAGCATGCAATGCAAAAAGTTAGAGAATTTAAAAACCCCAATTAAATACCAAATTAAATATTCTAAAATTATAGGAGAAATTAGTAAACTCAAAATCAAGAAAAATTTAAACAAACACATAAACCAAATGTTGGTTTTATGAAATAAAACATTAGAATAGATAATCCTTTGATTAATTTGACTAAAAAAAGACAGAAGCAAGACAAATTTCTAGTATCATAAATCAAAAATTGGGAACTCACTATCAATGAGTTGGAAATTATTTTGTGCAGTACTATTTTGCAGATCTGTATGCCAATAAATTTGATAATCTTATGTGAAGTGGATGAATTTTTACAAAACTACAAATTGCTCAGGTTAAATGAAGAGGAAATTAAAAACCTAAATTAGCTTATCTCAGAAAATATAAATTCAACAAGCTAGCAATGAAATCCTTAAGAAAAAGATCTCCAGGTCCAGATGTATTCACAAATGCATTCTATCAAAGATTCAACGAACAAGTAGTTGCAATTTTATATAAACTACTTGGAAAAATAGGTGAAGATGAAATTCTGCCTAATTCAATCTAAGACAGGAATATGGTGCTGATACCTAAATCAGAAAGAGGTAAAAACAGAGAAAGAAAATTATAAAACAATTTTCCTAATAAAAATGCAAAGTGATTACAGCAAGTTATCACTAGCATAATAAACTATAACCAAGCAAGTTTTATTCCAGGAATACAGGGTTGGTCCTATATTAGGAAAACTGTCAACACATTTCATTACTTTATCAATAATAAACCTAATAGAAATCATTGGAGTCATGGAAAACTCATGAATATTCATTACTTATGGCTAAGTATATTCTCTCTAATAGAGAGTTGCAATTATCAAGAGCTATGAGAATCTTTCTCCCAGGTGGGAGATGCTGAAAAAACTTTTAACAAAATACAGCATCCATTCCTACTAAAAACTCTAGAGATAACAAATGGATTGTACCTTAAAATGATAAGCAGTACCTATCTGAAACCATCTACAAGCATTATATGCAATGGAGATAAGCTAGGAGCATTTGCAATAAGATCAGAGGTGAAACAAGGATGCCTACTATCAGCAGTACTCTACAGTATTATATTAGAAATGTTAGTTCCAGCAATAAGAAAAGAAAAATAAATTGAAGGAAATAGAATTGGGAAGGAAGAACAAAATTTCCACTCTTTGAAAATGATGTGATGATATACCTAGGGAACCCTAAAAATAATCAAAAAAAAAAAACTACTGGAAGCAATTAGCAACTTTAGCAAAGTTGCAGAATATAAAATAAAACAATTTAATCTTCATTTCTTTGCATTATTAGCAAGATAAAGTAGCAAGAGCTAGAAAAATCCCATTAAAAATAACTTCAGATGACTTCTTGCCAAGATGGCAGAGAGATGCCAGGCATCCCTCCCCCCCCCACAGAAGGCATATTTTCTCATGATTACATTGTTTCCATGGTATACACTAATCCAAACTGAAGGTGATGGGAAAGAAATCATATCTTTAAGGAAGAAACATGAAGTATAAAAGATAGCAAGATCAGACAATAAAATATCCATTTTTATCTAAATTAAAGTTAAAGGTCCTTGATCTTTGTTCAAATTCCACCTATCTTTCTCTGGGTACAGATGATGTTCTTCATTGCAGACAGCCCCATATTGTCCCTGATTGTTGCACTGATTGGATGAGCAAGTCCATCAAGGTTGATTATTGCCCCCATATTGCTGTTAAGTTATACAGTATTTTTTGGTTCTGATCATCTAATTTAGCATCAGTTCATGCAAATCCATCCAGGCTTCCCTGAATTCCCATCTCTCTTGGTTGTCTAAAAGAAGAATAATGTTCCATGACATACATATACCACAGTTTGATAAGTCATTTCCCAATTGAAGGATATTTACTTGGACATCTAGTATTAAATTGGTCTCCGGCTCAGAAAGACTTCTTAGAAGACATCAGGAAGAAACTGGAAAAATTGGGAAAATAGATACTAAGGAAATTAACACCTTGTCACAAGAAAATAAATTCTTGAAAAATGCACTTGGACAAGCGCAAAAAGAAAATAATTCTCTCAAAACCATGGGCAAATGGAAAACTCCTTCAAAAATAGAATTTGATCAATTGGAAAAGGGCATTGCAAAATTTAAAAGAAGAAAATTCTTCTCTTAAAAATAGAATGGAATCTGTGGAAACTAATGACTTAATGAGACAAAAAGAACATGTTAAGAATTATTTTCAATAGAATATCTAAAATACCTCACCAGCAAAATGACAGACATAGAGAATAGATCCAGGAGAGACAACTTAAGAATAATTGGGCTTTCTGAAAACATTGAGGAGAAAAATGCCTGGATCAATTTTCAGGTTATGGCGAAGGAAAATTACCCCATTATCATGGAAACAGAAGGCAAAATAGTTACTGAAAGAATACATGGATCCCCTCTAGAAAGGTATCCCAAAATGAAAAACCAAAGAATATTTTGAACAAATTCCAGAAATATCAGATCAAAAAGAAAATTCATGCAAGCAGCCAGAAAAAAAAAAAAAAGCAATTTAGATATCAAGAGGCACCAAAAAGATTACACAGGTCCTATTTGCATCAAAATTAAGGGATTGAAGGGCCTGGAATAATATATTTGGAAGAGCTTGGAATATAGGCAATAATTCCTTATCCAGCAAAACTGAGCCTTGTCTTTGAGGGGAAAAGGTGGACATTTAACAAAATGATGAAAAGATAAGAACTAGGACTTCAAAAAGGTAACTGAAAAGATAGAAGAAAAGGTAAGAAAGTGAAAAGAGTAAAAAACTGCTAACCAATAGATGAAAATGACTGTATCCCCACCTGGGAGAAAGATTCTCATAACTCTTGATAATTGCAACTCTCTATTAGAGAGAATATACTTAGCCAAAAGTAATGGATATTCATGAGTTTTCCATGACTCTGACAAAGTGATTTAAAACAATATTTCCTTAAAAAGGAATGACAGCAAAAAGATGGAAGAATAGAGAAGATTGAAAAGGATAAATCACATCAATTGAAAATGTACAAAGGAACTAGTAATAGAGGGGAAGAAGGAAGGAGGTAAGTACTGCCTGATTCTTACTCTAATCTGATTTGACTCAAAGAAGGATTAACATACACACACTCGATTGATGTAAGAGACTTATCTTACTTTTCAAGTAATAAAAATGGGAAAGGGGGAGGGAACTAAGAGAAACTAACAGAAGGAAGGGAAGGAAGAAGGGACAAAGGGAAAAAAGGAAGAAAGGGGATACAGTTGGCTATAAGGTGGCAAACACACTGAAGGAGGACATATTCAGAAGCAAAATACTGGGTAATATGGATAAGGTGAAAAAAGCGGGAAAACTACAAACAGAGGAATGATAGCATGAAGGATAATAAAAAGTTAGTAATTATAACATTGAATGTGAATGGGATGAACTCTCCCATATAATGTAAGTGAATAGCAGATTGGATCAAAATCCAGAATCCTACGATATACTGCTTACAAGAAACTGATTTTAAACAGGGAGAAACATACAGAGTAAAGGTAAAAGGTTTGAGTAGAATATATTTTGCTTCAGTTGAAGTGAAAAAGACAGGGATAACAATCATTATCTCAGACAAAACAGCAAAAATAGATCTCATTAAAAGAGACGAGTAAGTAAAATATATCCCCTAAGGGTAGCATAGACAATGAAGCGATTTCAATACTAAATATGTTTACACCAAGTGGTATAGCATCCAAATTCTTAGAGGAGAAGCTGAATGAGTTACAGGAAGGCACACACACACATACACACAAAAATATACATATACATATATATATATATGTGTGTGTGTGTATATATATAATATATGTATATATACATATATATATATATACACACACACATATATCAAAACACTACTGGTGGGAGATCTCAACATCCTTCTATAAGATTTAGATAAATTAAGCATAAAATAAAAAGATTGAAGTTAAGGATATAGACAGAATGTTAGAAAACCTTGACATGATAGACATTTAGAGAAAATTGAATAAGCATAGAAAGAAATACAATTATTTTTTCTGCAACAAATGTAACTTACAGAAAAATTGACCACATTCATTGTCATAAAAACCCTATAATCAAATGTAGAATGACATAAATAGTGAATTCTGCCTTCTCAAATAAATTAATTAGTAACTAAATAATCCAATTTCAAAGAATGAATAGCTCAGACAAAACTTAGAGATAGAATTAATGATTTCATGCTAGATAATGACAATATGAGACAAAATATCAAAATTCATGGGATAAAGCCATGGAAGTTATTAAGGTATATATTATATCTTTAAATGCTTACATGAATAAAATAGAGGAGGAAAACAATGAACCAAGCACACAACTAATAAAAATTAAAAAAAACTAATTAAGAACCCGCAATCAAGCACCAAATTACAAATACTAAAATTTAAAGGAGAAATTAATCAAATTAAAAGAAAAATATCTATTGTACTAATAAATAAAACCAAGTGTTGGTTCTATAAAAACAATAAACATGATAAGCCTTTGGTTAAAAAAAAGAAAGAAAACAAATTTACTACTCTCATAAATGAAAAAAAGTGAACTCATTACCAAAGAAGAGGCAATTAAAGTATTAATTCAGAACTATTTTCTCAACTTTATGCCAATAAAATTGATATAAAAATGTAAAGGATGAATATTTGCAAAAATATACATTGCCCAGGTTATATGAAGAGGCAATTAAATACCTGAATAACCCTATCTCAGAAAAAGAAGTTCTACAAGCCATCATTGTACTTCCTAAGAAAAATTCTTTAGGGCCAGATGGATTGACAAGTAAATTCAGTCAAACATTTAAGGAATAATTATTTCCAATTCTATATAAACTCTTTGGAAAAATAGGTAGAGATGGAACTCTGCCTAATTTCTTCTATGATATTAATAGGGTGCTGATACATAGACTGGGAAGAGTCAAAACAACGAAAGAAAATTATAGGCCCATTTTCCTAATGAATATGGATGCAAAAATCTTCAATAAAATCTTAACAATGCAATTACAGAAAAAAGTTATAAGTAGGATAGTACACTATGATCAATCAGAATTTACCCTAGTAATGCAGGGTTGGTTCAATATTAGGAAAACTGTTAGTTTAGTTGAGTATAATAATAACAAATTTAACAGAAATCATGTTTATCTCAATAGTTTCTGAAAATGTCTTTGACAAAATACAGCATCCATTCCTACCAAAAGCAATAGAGAACATATTAATAAGTGGATTGTTCCTTAGAATGATAAGCAGTATTTAAGTGAAACCATCACAAGCATTATATACAATAAGGATAGGCTAGAGACATTCCCAGTAAGATCAGGGGTGAAAAGCAAGCATGTTCATTATCATCACTACTATTCAATATTGTATTAGAAATCCTAACTTCAGCAGTAAAAGAAAAAAAAGAAATTGAAGGAATTAGAAATGGAAAGAAGCAAAACTCTCACTCTTTACAGATGACATGATTGTATGCCTAGAGAAATCTATAAAATCTTCTAAAATTTTTCATAATCAATTAGCAATTTTAACAAAGTTGCAGGATAGAAAAAACCCACATAAATCCTTAGCATTTCTATATATTTCTACCAACATACAGCAGGAAGAGTTAGAAAGATAAATCTGATTTAACTTTAGGTAACATAAAATACAGAAACTCTAGGAAAAAAAACTATGAAACACTTTTCACAGAAATAAAATCAAATTTAAATTATTGATCAAATATCAACTGCTCATAGACAGGCCAAGCTAATATAAAAATGATAATTTCATCTTAATTAAAACACTTATTTAGTATCATGCCAATCCAACTTCCCAAAAATTATTTAATGAGCTAGAAGAAATTGTAACTAAATTCATGAAGTCAAGAATATAAAGGGAACTGATGAAAAAATATAAAAGAAGGAGGCTTCGAGTTAACATATTTAAAATTATATTATAATATATAAGTCATCAAACCTAGTTGATACTGGCTCAAAAATGAAATGGTGGCTCTAAGGAATACATTAAATACAAACGAGATGGCAGGAAATGATTATAATAATCTTCTGTTTGATAAACTCAAAGATTATAGCTTCTTGGAGAGGAACTTTTTGATAAAAGATGCTGGGAAAATTGGAAGATAGTATGTCAGAGACTTGGATTAGGCCCACATCTCATATGTAAAAGAATATTATAGACAAAATAGGACAATAAGGAATAGCTTACCTGTTAGACCTATGGAAAGGGGAGCATTTTATAACCAAGGAAGAGATAGAGCACATCATAAAATACAAACTAGATAATTTTGGTTACATTAAATTAAAAAGCTTTTGCACAAAAAATCCAATGTAAGCAAGTTAAAAAGAAATGTAGCAAATTGGGAAACAATTTTAACAACTAGTTTTTCTGACAAGGATGTAATTCTAAAATATATAGAGAACTGAGTCAAATTTATAAAAAAAAAAAAACCCAAATCATTTCCAAATGAGAAATGGACAAATGATATGAAAAGAAAATTTTCAGATGAGAAATAAAGGTTATCTATAGTTATAAGAAAAAATTGCTCTAAATCATTACTCAGATAAATACAAATTAAATAACCTCTGAGGTGCCACCTCATACCTCTCAGATTGGTCAATATGACCTGAAAGGAAAATGATCAGTGTTGGAATGGATGTAGCTAATCTGGACACTAATGCTGATGGAATTGTGAACTGATCTAATATTTATGGAGAACAATTTGGAATTATGCCCAAAGGGTAATAAATATCTGAAATTGAGAATACCATCTCTATTCAGAGAAGTTACTATGGAGTTTAAACAAAGGCCAAAGAATATTATATCTAAATTTTATAAAGTTGTCTTATGTTTTACATAATTTTTCTATCTCTATTATTTCTTTTCTTCCTCATGGATATGTATTTTCTCTCAATATATTCAATTTCAATCTATACATATCATAGATACAAATATAGACTCTAACAGAATGCCTTCTGGAGAGGGGAGGGAGGAGGTAAATGAAGGAGGAAGGAAAATTACAAAATTCAAAAATTTGCAAAGAAAAGACTGGTAGAAGATATTATTGTATATAATTGGAAAACAAAATATTTATATAATTAAAAATAAGATAAAATAAATAAAATGAAAAAAGAACTTTACAATTGTTTTTAAAGTATGGGTGACACTGACTTAGGACCACCCAGCATTCGATGCCATCATCAGAGAAAGTGTTAAACTCTTTGAGGAAGATAGAATTAAAAAGGTAAAAAGAAATATGAGACACTTAAGATGAGAATAAATTCTCCAGATTTTCATCTTGGTTATTTATCTCAAGCATGGTGATATCATTATGATCTTCTTCAATAGAAAAACAAGAACCAAGTCTACCCATATCCCCTAAATCCAATCTATTCAACTAGATTCAATAATTTAACTATTCTAAGAGAAAGACAATTCTCAAGAGTTTCCACTGTTATAAATACCCTTGTAGGGTTCTGTATAATTTAATCTTCTTGACTAGTTTTTATTTTGTCTTCTTTACCCCTTTCCATTTATTTTTTACGTATATTTAGTTTTGATTTGGAGACTAAATTCTGTGTTTGGTTCTTTTTTTTTAATCTGGAATTTTGAAAATACTCTATGTTGTTGAACATATGCTGAATTTTTCAGGGTAGAAAATTCTTGGTTGTAATCCACGTTTCTTTGCTCCATGAAATATTATCATATTATTCCAGGACCTCTAGTCCTTCAGTGTTGATGTGGATAAATTATGCAAGTCTGATTGTGCTTTCAGAGTATTTAAATTGCTTCCTTTTGCTGCTTGCGATTTGTCCTTCTTTATTTGAGATTTCTGGAATTTGACTATGATTGGAGTTTTTATTCCTGAGATTTCCTTTCAATGCCTATTTTGTCTTCTTGATGTTGTGATTTGGATAGTTTTCCCTAACAATTTCCTGAAAGATAATTTCCAGGCTCTTTTTTATCTTGGTTTTCTAGTAGACCAATAATTCATCAATTATCTCTTCTGAATCTATTTTAGTTCACTTATTTTTTCCTATTTTTCAGTAATTTTACATTACTTGATGGAATCCTGTAGTCTTGAAAATTCATTGGATTCTATTTGTCTAATTATAAGTTTAATCCTTTTACTTTCTTCAGTTAACTTTTGTGTTTCCTTTTTCATTTGGTTAATTTAACTTTTTGTTGAATTGCATTCCCTTTTGTATTCTTTTTCCAATGGCTCAATTTGAGTCTTAAATGAGTATCATTTATTTTCCAGTTGCTCATTTGAGCTTTAGCTGAGCTGCTTTTCTTTTCCAGGTAATTGATATTACTTTTTTGAAGAGTTATATTCTTTATCCAGTTGAATGCTTTACTTTTAAAGGAGTTTATTTCTTTGGACAATTTTTCATAATATTTCTGCATGACTTTCATTTATTTTCCCCCTTTTCTTCTTCCTCTATTCTTTGGTTTTTAAATTCTTTTTAAGTTCTTCTATGACCTTTTGGATTTTATTTCAATTCATTGCAGTTTTCCTCTGCTTTTTCTTTCTTCTGAGATGACATTTGATCATCTTTATTTGCAAACTAACTTTCTATAGTAGGTGTTCTTTGAGCTCTTTTGCTCATTTAGATTGTTTGAGCTCTACTCCTGGGGCATAAGGAATAAACTACCAAGCTTTTTATAGTGGATCTGTGGTCTGATCCCTGGCTTATTACTGGCCAAGATGTTCCCTATGCAACCCAGGTATTTTCTTTTCAGGTGTTTGTTTCCTCTTTTATGTTTAAATGCTACCTATGCAATATTTTGTGCCGGTGTTCCTAGGGATCAGGCTTTGTTTGATGTTGGGACCCTTCCTGATGATTTGATATCTAGATATGGTTTCTATGCTGTTTTCAGGCTGACTTGATCTGGACTGCACTGTGAATATAAGTCTCTTGGTAACTTTCCTGCTCAGATTTACTTCCCTCTTTCCCCTGAAGAGACAGACCTTCAATGAAGATCCTCCACAATTTCTACAGTTGAAGACTTGTTTTTATCTTATCTTTTTTTGGTGTTAACTCTATCTTTAATGCCTGTGTAGAAGTTTCATTTAGCCTTGTATAGGGGAAAGCTCTGGGGGCATGCTGAATTAATGCCACCATCTTTCCTCCCCCTGAGACATCCTCCAAAAGCAATATTCTCTTGGAAGATAAGCATAACTCTCCAATTCATCTTTTGTAGGTTAAGATACAAAGGATCTTAAATTTGTTCTGTGAATTTTATTTTATTATTATTTTATTTATTTATTATTATATTATTTTACTTATTATTAATTTCTTCATTTTATCATAATTGTTTTCCTTTGTAATACTTATGCATTTCGTATACTATATCATCCAAAAAAGACTGCTCTAGATTTATCAGACTGTCAAAAGAATATGTGATACAAAAAGGGTTAAGAACCATTATTTAGATTTTTATCAAGGACTAGATGACTCAATTTGAATTTTGATTACATTATATTAAAATGATGAAGGATGTTCATGACAAAATTACTTAAAGATTCTTATGTCTTTGAGAGAATATTAATTGTCAAAAGTATGTTTATTTATTTCAGTACTTATAAAAATAGAATGCAGATTGTCAGAAAAAATAGAAAATAATTCCAAATTCATTCCTCCTATAATCTGAGGAATGTAACCATGTTGCTTTAGGTTCATAGTGAAAGACTATCCTGGGAGGAAGAAAACAGAATTGGAAGGAATAGAAGTGATCATCAACTAATCCTGATTTTACAGAATCTTTTCTAAATTACTTTAATAACTGGTCATCTATTATTTATTTGATGATGTATAGTGAGAGGAGAATGGAAATTCTGTGAAAGTTTAAATGGAAATATTATTTACATCATTTGAATTTTTTTTAATTAATCACTCAGTAATTTTCAAGCATTGTTCCTGTATTTTTCCTCTGAGTAATTTTGATCCCTTTTTCACTGGATAACCCATGAAACTGTATTACATTCCTTTGAAGTCTTTTCTTCAAATGTTAAATATCCTCAGTTCTTTCCACTTTTCCTCTTATGAGGAAATCTTGGCTTTTTCTTTCTGTAAACTTAAACTTAAATGTGATACTCAGAAGTGAAAACAATATAATACTAGATGTAGACTAGCAAGGAAAAGTCACTTTAAATTTATCAATGTTATTTTATGAAGAGGGAACCAATTGAAGACATTTAAAAATGATGTTTAAAATATTAAAAAGATTTTTAGAATGGTCAGATTTTGAGTTTTGATGTGAGAAATTCATGAAAGTTTCAGGTCTAGCCCCAGATGCATTTCAGGACAATAAAATTTATTTAAGTATTTTTGTGGCTAGCAGAAATTAAGAGAGAGAGAAAGAATAAAGGAAGTTGGAAGCCACTGATCATGTGAGTTGATTAGGAGCAGCAGCAACAGCTGTCTCCATGAGGGGAAAGGCAAGGAAGAAGAGTATATAGGAGTATGGGGGGTTACTTGGATGAGGGGGGGATCAAAAGGCCCAAAAGTAGACTGGTCTCCCAAAGGATTATAAGCATCTCTATTGAGAAGAAAAGCCAAAAGATGATGTAGTTGGATTTGCACATATGGGGTCAATAACTCAGAGAGCAGAGATGTGGTAATTAAGGCCTTGTACAGGACTTGAACAATGAATTAGTGTTCAGTATTAAATGTAAGAAACATGTGTAGTGCATGTATTAATCATAGAATATATTTCTCCATCTAATATTTCCTCTACTAAATTAAAATGAATAGACAGTGTCAGATCCAGGGAGACCTGTGTCCAAGACTTGTCTTTTAAATCATGTCTGTTTCATTGAGAGTAAATCACATAATCTCTCGGTGCCTCAGATAATTATATAAAAGCAGAAATTTCACAGATTGTCTGAAATGTTGTTTAACAACTTCATTCTTGAAGTGGACCATGACATCAGGAAAATAATGTGATAATGTGCAAGTGAATTAGATTTAAGTAAGGAAAGGCTAAGAAAACTCACATGTATCATCTTCTCCTCCAGAGCCAAATGGCTACAGTGGCCAAATGAAGATTAGGATGACTTGAGAAGACCTTGAAGTGGGATAATTTAGTCATTTTTTTCTGGATTCAAATACAAAGTTTTACATATTTTGGGGGGGTTAGGTTTTTTCAAGGCAAATGGGGTTAAGTATCTTGCCCAAGGCCACACATCTAGGTAATTATTAAGTGTCTGAGACCGGATTTGAACCCAGGTATTCCTGACTCCAAGGCAGGTGCTTTATCTACTATGCCACCTAGCTGCCCCCCCCATTTTTTTTTAGGTTTTTGCAAGGCAAACAGGGTTAAGTGGCTTGCCCAAGGCCACACAGCTAGGTAATTATTAAGTGTCTGAGACAAGATTTGGACCCAGGTACTCCTGACTCCAGGGCTGGTGCTTTATTCACTACCCCACCTAGCCGCCCCAGTTTTACTTATTTTTTAAATAAATATTTCCTTTATTTTTTCCAAATATACACACTGGTAAATTTTACCAATCATTTTTTGCAATGTTTTAAGTTTTACCATTTTTCTCCATTCCCCTCCCTCTCTTCTGCTCCTGACAGAAAGCAATCTGATATAGGCTTTACATTTGTAACCATGCTAAACACTGATCGAAATTGAAAGTGTTGTGAGTGAAGAACCAGATCCTAATGGAAGAAAGAAAGCAAAGATAGCAAAATTACATAATACATAGGACAACCTTTAAAATTTGAAGCTTTGGTCTTCATTTAAACTCTACAAATTCCTTCTCTGACTAAGGATGTTATTTTTTCCATCAAAAATATTTTAAAATTGTATTTGATTATTTTTCTGCTGAAATGAGCAAGTCCATCATGGATGATCATTACCCCATGTTGTATAATATTTGGCTAGTTTTGCTCATGGGCATTCTCTCACTATCCAATTCTTTGCCTCTACATTAAGGGCTGCTATGAATAATTTTGTTCATATAAGATTTTTATGCCTTTTCATGATTTCTTCAGTATAAAGACTCAGTTAGTGTCTGTATCTAAGGGTATGCACATTTTTATTGCCCTTGGTACATAATTCCAATATGCTCTCCAGAGAGGTTGGATCAGTCCATCACTCCACCAAAAATGTATCCCAGTCTTCCCACATCCCCTTCAACATTGATCATTATCTTGTCCATCTGAGAGGTGTGAATGACTATAGATAGCTTTTGTTTAAGAATTGCCTTTCCATAGCCTTTGACCATTTATCACTTGAGGAATGACTTTTAATATACATTTGACTCAATTATTTATTTTAGAAATTGATTCCTCAGTCTTTTTTTTGTTAGGGTTTTTAACAAGTATCAGTTTTTCAGTAATTAATGCTAGATATGAAAGAAAAGAATTAAAGAATGAAACTCTTTAACCTATTCAAAGCAACACAAAAAATTATAAGCCTGAGAAGGGAAGATTCTCCAGGTTTTCATCCATAATAGAAATAATTGCTATATATTCACTCTGTCAATCAAGATTTAAACAATGGCCAAGTGGGGCTTGACCCAAGACCTATTTTTGGCCAATCAATGGGAACAGGTGTAACTAAAGGAACTAACCACAATGGAAATTCTTACACAATGTAATTATAAATATGTTATGAAACTCTGTTTTTCTCAAATTTTACAAAGTTTGAACCCACCACAGATAACACTGTAAACTCCTGTGGAGGGAAGTAGAGCCAAGATGACAACAGGAGAGGATCCTCTCTCTGATATTTCCAAACTTATAAAATAAGGACTATAACTACATTTTTGAGAGACAGAACCCACAGTGGGATCCAGTGAGGGAGTTCTGCAGCCCAAGGTAACCTGGAAAATAGTGGGAAGGCTCTGCTCCATGGGGTTAGAAGGGTGGCCACCGGAGTAAAGAAATTTCAGCCTCCCAGAGGCAGCCTGAGGGAATTGTTAGCAATGTGCCCCGACCCGCGGGACAGAAAAGTGGGGTGTCAAGGAGGACCCAGCCTGAAAAGGAATGGGTGAGAATAAGGAGAGTGAGACCCAAGGATGGTGGATAAGGTCTGAGTTTATTTGACAAAAGTACATGCTTATATATTGTAGAGAAGGAACAAGGGGATTAGCTTAGGGGTGGAGTGGGTATGCCTTGGCCTGAGAGAAGGGATAGTCTGTGGTCTGTTTGTTCTTGATAAAATAGGGTGAGGCCTCTTTCCTTTATCTTGGCCCTTGGTATGCCTGGAATTTTGTTTGCTTGTTTTATCTTATCTGCCATGGGGCTTCTTGGCTCCTGGTATGTCTGGAATTTTGTTTGCTCTTTTCTTATGGGGCTTTTTGGCCCCTGGCATGTCCCCCTTTTTTGTTTTAAATTTATGGGCAGGATCCCTGTCTTAGGCTGTGCAACTTGTTTTTCATGCTTGGTATCCATGACCAGGAGGGGACCTTAGTGAGGTCCTTGTTATCTCCTGTAGGATCTGATGTTCCCAAGTCATGGAGTCCCACTAAATCCCATCATTGGGTATCACTGCAGCCCTTAGGGGGTGCCTTTCCTTGAGCAGATGCGTGCATACCAAGGTGGGCGAGGTGTAAGAGCAGCGATCCTCAAGGGTTCCATTTGGAGGTCCTCACAGGACCCTTGGCTTTTCAATTGGTGGTATAAGACCGAAACTGGTTTTCCAAGGGCTGAGTCAATTTGGGATTTGATAAAGTTGGTCAGTCTCCTGAAGGCCCATGGTCCAAAAGAAATTAGAATTAGGAAGACAATTAATGGGCCTAGAAGGCTTGGGAGCAGAGTAGAGAGCCAGGGGGATGTGGAAAACCCATTTTTATACCATGCCTCACCTTTCTCTCTCTCCCTTTTTCTTTTTTCCAGGCTATCCTTAACCCTTTGCAGACTGTCTCCTACCAGGCCAAGTTTATCCTTAAAAAAACAGCATTCTTCCTTTAGTGCCGCGCAGCCCCCTGTTGTAAAAATAACAAATCAAGACCACGTCTATTTTGTAATGCTACTTCAGCTAAAGAGGCCACAGAATCTTTTAGGTGTTCTAACCCTGCTTGAAGTTCTGAGAGATCCTTTTCAATAGCGGAGCTAAGCTGGGTGTACTGTGCATTGGAGGAGACTAAGGAGGCAATACCTGTACCAGAGCCAACAAACCCAAGTCTAATCAGGACCGCGAGTGTAACTGCTGTCAGGGGTTCTCTTTTGTCTCTGATAAGGGTACCCCTTCCATGTTCCCAAAATTGGAGGAATTCCTCCGGGTAGTGGACAGTTAGGTGAGGAAAAACGGAGACAAGGACACAATAGTCCTTTTTCTCAAGGAATTGTTTGGTATCCACAAAGGTGGTTAGTCCTGATGAGCAGGCAAGATAGGTATTAGGAGGAGCTACAGCATATTTATAGGAAGTATTAATAAGGGTACTTTGGTTACGTACTGTGTCTAGCTGAAGAGGGGGGAGCATTTGCGGGCCAAGGAGACAATTTCCCTGACTGGAGATTTTTGCAAGAGTGAGGCCTTGGGATTCCCCAGTGCCCCATCTGAGATCATCTGTTCTGTTGGAGTGTGTGATGTTCCCAAATTGAGCAATACCTTCATAGAAGGGCGGGGAAGAGGAATAGCAGATCCAGCATTCTTCCAATGAAGAATTCTGTATCTGGGTCAAAGCTTGTACAGAGGCATTAATGAGACTAAATATGATATGGGCAGTAGAGGGATCGCTAGCAGGGAGGGTGGGTCTATAAGGACTGGTCATGTTGGGGGATACAGGGGTGCTGGGAGTAGTTTGGTCCAAGGGTCTGGTATTATAGATGTTAGCATTAGGCCCAACGGCCACCGGTTGGGGGGGTGTGGGGATGGTTTGAGTGAGCTTTATGGTAAATATTAAACCCTCATCATATCCTTCCTTGTACAATCTGAGTCACCAGGTGTATCCTGTCCCCCATCCAGACGCCCTTTTACCTTCTGTCGTGAAGTGGATTTTTAGGGGGTTACACCATTGATTCTTTTTGCAAGAGGGGAGGGACAGGGGGTCACATCTATATGAGTTACAAATGCGGGTAGTATAAGTGGTAGTTACGGAAATGAAGTCTGATTTTGAGTTCATGATCCAGTACCCAGTTCCTGTCGTCTCACAATCCCATTCTTTACAATAGAAGTCCACCGTTCTACCGCATTGTGGGGCTGATGAGCGATGGTATCCCGGGCAAACATAAAAGGAGAGGATCCCAAGCCTCTCTTTTCTATCTTGAGAGCCACAGCCTGTCATGCGATCATCAGACCCCCATACTGCATCCCATCCACTGTTCCATTCAGATAATCGACAAAGATCTGGGTACAGGGGAAGCCTGGGTGTCGTGGAATCAACTTTACAGGTACTCCAGATGCAGAATCCTTGAGCGTCTTCGACTGACCAAGTGTAGTTAAGTAGTTGGTATGAGCAGGACAGTGGAAGGAGCAGGCACAGGACGAGTGCCTTCATGCTGGATCTTTTATCTACAAGAGAGCACAGAGGGAGATTCCTCAGGGGGTTCCCTGGGTGGATTATGTAATTTTACTAGAAGCTCAGGTAGCCATCTAGCATTTTGAGCTGATGAATCATAAATACAGGCATGTCCTTTACCCCAGATAAGGACGGGGTCAGGTCCTTGCCATTTGTTGGAGATGGGATCTCTCCACATCGCCTGTGCATAATTGTGTTCAGTAGTGGGATGCCAAAGGCGATCTGCTGCAGATTTGGCATTAGCATCAAGGGAGAGGAAATTGAGGACAAAGAGGGCATGGTTAAGAATGGTTTTAGCATTATTAATCTTGGGGTAGAGTGTCTCTAAACCTTTCTGTAATTTAGTAATCATGTTTTTGAGTGTTTGGTGGGCTCTTTCTACAATGCCCTGTTAGGGTTAGGGTTAGGGTTAGGGTTAGGTTTAGGGTTAGGGTTAGGGTTAGGGTT
Source organism: Macrotis lagotis (assembly GCF_037893015.1). NCBI lineage: Eukaryota > Metazoa > Chordata > Mammalia > Peramelemorphia > Peramelidae > Macrotis > Macrotis lagotis. The sequence goes on along the minus strand of NC_133660.1, from coordinate 65,917,747 downwards.
AGGGTTAGGGTTAGGGTTAGGGTTAGGGTTAGGGTTAGGGGTTATAAGGAATTCCTGTAATATGTTTGATACCTAAACTCTGACAGAAGTTACGGAAGGAGGCGCTTGCATATCCAGGGCCATTGTCTGTTTTAATGATCTTAGGGTTGGGGAGTGTAGCCAAGGCGGCCAGAACATGGTTAATAACATGGCGGGTAGCTTCAACGCTCTGGGGGGTGGCAAAAATAAACCCACTGAAGGTGTTGATAGAAACATGGATGTACTTACGCTTTCCAAAAGGTGCATAGTGGGTGACATCCATCTGCCAGACTTCACCAGGAACCAACCCCCGGAGATTGACGCCGAGGTGTGGCTCTGGGAGCAGGACAAGACACCCTGGGCACTGTTTGACAATTTGTCTTGCTTGTTTCCTGGTTATGCCAAATTTAAGCCTGAGTGTCTGTGAGTTTAGGTGGTGCAGCTTGTGGGCCCGCATGGCAGCCTCTAGGGGACACAGCAACGCAGGCTCATAAGCTACCCCACAGAAACCTGTTCCTTTTCCTAAAAATGGGTCTTGAGTTGCCTGGTCCACTTGTGTGTTCCCTTCTGTCAGGGGGCCTGGGAGGTCAGAATGGGCACGAATATGACCAATGAAAAAGGGTTGACTTCTGGAAAGTATGAGCGACTGTAACTTGGCAAAGAGAGGGGAGGCATTGGTAGATGGTCGTATATAAGGGACAGTTTCTAAAAGGGGTACAGAGTGTGCAACATAGGCACTGTCTGTGTACAGATTTAAAGGATCAGGGACTGCCTCAAAAGCCCAGATGATCGCAGCAATCTCTATAAGTTGTGTAGAGGTGTATGGGAAGGTGAGGGAGGTGATCTTCCCATTTATGCTCACTGCGGCTTTCCCAGATGCTGAGCCATCTGTGAAGATGAGATGGGCCTCCTTGAGGGGTGCCCTTTTAGTTATTTTGGGGAAGACTACAGGTGTTATTTGCAGGAACTGAATAAGTTTGTCAGGGGGGTAGTGATTGTCTATGACCCCCGGGAATGAGATACAGCTCACAGCCCAGTCATCATCGTTTAATAGGAGCCAATTTATTTGTGATGCTGTGTATGGGCAAATGATGCGATCAGGTTCTTTGCCAAAGAGTCTTACTGCAGCTTCTCTTCCTCCTTTAAGGAGGTCAGCGGTGAGGTGTGGGTATGATGGGAGAATTTTGGTGGGGGTGGCTGGCATGTGTATCCAGAAAAGTGGATGATTTTGCCAAAGCAGGCCAGTGGGAGAGAGATTTGTGGGAAAAAAGCAAAAGCCAGAGAGGCTTTTCAGGGCTATAATATCCTATGTGTTGGTTTTTTATGGCTTGCTCGACTAGCATCAGGGCTGAGCGGGCTTCTGGTGTCAAGGAGCGTGGGGAGGTGGGCTCTGGGTCTCCCTTTAAGATGTCAAATAAGGGCTTTAATTCCCCTGTTGTTAGTTTTAAATAGGGTCGGAGCCAATTGATGTCTCCTAGTAATTTCTGAAAATCATTGAGGGAATTCAAATGATCAATACGAATATGGGATTTCTGGGTCAAGATTTTGTTAGTGAAAAGTTCAAATCCAAGAAATAACTGGGGGGATCGGGTCTGAACTTTTTCCGGGGAGATCCGGAGTCCTCTTTTTTCTAGTGCCTCTATAAGTTTCTGAGAGAGAGTTACCAATTCTTTTTCCGTAGGTCCCGCAAGGAGGATATCGTCCATGTAATGGATGATATAGAGTGAGGGATATTGAATCCTAGAGGGGTCAATAGTCTGGGCTACGTACTTTTGGCAGAGTGTAGGGCTATTGGTCATACCCTGGGGTAAGACTTTCCATTGAAAGCTTGGGAATGGGCCATGGCAATTGGTGATGGGTAGGCTAAAGGCAAAGCGTTTACAGTCAGCGGGATGGAGAGGGATTGAGAAAAAACAATCTTTGAGGTCAATAACTACCGTGGTAAAACCTTCAGGGATTGCTACAGGTGAGGGAAGACCAGGTTGCATTGCCCCCATGGGGATCATAGTTTTATTAACCGCTCTGAGGTCATGTATAAGTCGCCATTTACCTGAGCGTTTTCGGATGACAAAAATGAGGATGTTCCAGGGGGACACAGAAGGTTCAATGTGTCCTGCATCTAATTGTTCCTGCACTAATCTAAAGGCTGCATCCAATTTAGCCTTAGGAAGGGGCCACTGGTCAATCCAGACGGGATGGTCATCTTTCCATGATATTTTTTCCGCCTGTAGTGCAGGGGGACCAGTGGCCCTTATAAAAAATGGTTTTCAAACCCTAATCCCGAGCGCCCTGTTTTTCCTGTAATTTGCAAAGGGAGCGGTTGACCTTGCTTTTCTTTTCCAAGGCCTTGTCCAGGGAGAAATCCTGGAGCAAGCATCTGGCTGGTTACTGTAAAATTAGGGCTGAACATAATGACTCCCATTTGGGAGAGAATGTCTCTTCCCCAGAGGTTAACAGGGAGGCCAGGGACTACATAGGGTCGAACAGTACCTACATTTCCTTCCTCATCTTTCCAGGGGAGCCATTGAGAACTTTGTAGGGCATTTTGAGATTGTCCTATTCCTTGTAGGTGGGTCATAGAGGGCTGAAGGGGCCAGGAGGGCGGCCAACTTTCTTTGGAGAGGACTGTGGAGTCCGCCCCAGAATCTAGTATGCCGGAAAAGATCTGGTCCTGAATGACCAATTTAAGTGTAGGGCATTCCTGTGAAATGGTTTGAGCCCAAAAAACATCTGAAGACCCTGGGTTGGAAGCTCCCCTCCTTTGTGTAACTGTTGAATATTGGGTTTGCAGGGGGAGCGGGAGTGCTTGGGCAAGGCGTTGTCCTTTCTGAATAGTGATGGAGTTATTAAGAGTGGATGCCATTATTCTAATTTCTCCCATATAATCATTGTCTACAAGAGAGGGGAGGACAATAAGGTCACCCAAGGTGGAGGAGGCACGGCCAATTATAAGAAAAAGGAATCCCTTGGCGGGGGCATAGATGCCAGTGGGGATCATACTGGGACCATCCTCAGGGTTTAATATTGTACAGGAGGAGGAACACAAGTCCACCCCTGCGCTCCCTGTGGTGGCTCTGCGTAATGGTAGGTGGGCAAGCTGTTCCCCGAGGCTTGCGGGTTGGGGGTTGTTTGAGGGGCCCGGGGCTGGCCCCTCTTGCCGTTTCCCGGAAACGGGACAATGGGTTGGCCTTCAGAGTTGGTGGTGGATCGACAGGTGTTGGCCCAGTGCTTTCCTTTCCTACATCTGGGGCAGAGGGTCTGTGGTTGATTAGGTCTTTGGTAAAAACCTCCTGTGTTGGTGTTGGTAATTGGGCATTGGCGGGCAAAGTGGCCTTCCTGGCCACACCTAAAACAGGTCTTAGATTGGTCAGAGTACTGAAGGGCTGCCCCAACAGCTAAATGAACTGCCTGCGTAAGGGGGTCTATGTCTCTACAGAGTCTTATCATTTCATCTAAGGTTTTGTCTCTCCATTTTCCCCGTCTAATGGAGCGGCAAGTGGCATTGGCATTCTCATAGGCTAAGCGTCTAACAAGCTGGTCATCAGCCGCTTCCTGCCCTAGGGTCCTCTCTGTGGCTTCCAGGAGCCTGCTTACATATTCTGAGAATTCCTCCTGGTTTCCTTGGACAATTTTATTGAGGGGTACAAAAGGGGAGCCAGTGTTGGGAAGGGCCCACCAGGCAGAAATGGCAGCACTAGCTGCCTGAGCAAGCAATCCAATCGGGAGATGGGACTGCCGGGTTTCACTAGCGTACGTGCCCTGCCCTGTGAGTTTTTCATAAGCTCCCTTAGAAGGTAGTTGAAGCAATGGTTTGACAACGATCAAAAAAATCAGCCTTCCAGGTGAGGAACTGTCCTCATGTAAGTACTGCCTGGACGACCCTGAGCCACTCGAAGGGGAGAAGATATCCCCCACGGGAGATGGTGTCTAGTGCAGAGAGAGTAAAGCGGGCATTAGGCCCATAGGTCTTAACAGCTGTATGTAAGTCTTTCAAACTTTTGAAGTGGATTTTTCTATAATTTAGTGATTTTTGTTCCCCTAGACTATCTGCCACTTCCCTTTCATCTTCCCTGTTCCTATTCTCCTCTTCTTCTTCTCCTTTGCTATGGGAAGACTTGGGGGGCTCAGCCTCTCCTGCATCGGGGTCACTATCATCTTGGAGGGATCTTGTCATGAAAGGGAATGCCATCTGTTTTTTTATAATTCATGGCAGCTCCTGCCTTAGAGTGTCTCTGTTTTGTTTTGCTTTCACTTCTGGTTTTTGAATTAAACTGTTTTTTTAAGAGGAGGATTTTAAGGGACCTTTGTAATGAATCCTGTAGGGCAGACAACTCACAGGAGAGCTGCGCATATTGAGTTTGGAGATCTAAAACCTCACGGAGTTCTTTTACTTGAGGGGATAGTTGCTCCCATGCTTTATTGAGTGTGCTCATATTAGGCCCCAGGGGCAGGAAGGCAGGCGCGGTTAGGTATGGAGGGGGAGCGGAGGCTAGGGGCCAGTCTGGGTTATTATATCTAGCGGTCTCTTCCTCAAGTTCTGCCTCATCGCCTGCGTCTGGAGGCTCTGAATCTGGGTCCGTTTCTGGACTGGACCGGAGATTCTTATTTCTTGTAAACACTGGGCAGGTTATGGGCTCCTCTGCTGGTGTTATCTCAGAAGGGAGAGGAGGATAGAGGGATTTGCTTGGGGGGATTTCAATAGCTGCTGAGGGAGATCTAGCTGGAGTTTTAGGGGGTTTCGCTTCCTCTTCTTTCAAAGACTTTATAGAGGCTGTATGCCAAAGAGGGCGAAGGCAGGACTCCGCAACTGAAAGAAGCTGTTGTTTTGTGGGGTCCCCGGTGGCGCTTTCCACTATGTCTCTTATAAGACCCCAGTAAGAAAGGGCTGAAACAGGGATGGCATTGGGTCCTTCTATTTTCAATTGCTGATTAATATCTCTTCCTACTTTCTGCCATTTGCCTGGGTGGATCTCAGGTCCTGTTACCAGAGACCACGGGCATACTTCATCTATAAAAAGGAAGAATCTAACAAGATCCTTTTTCTTTACTTTAACTCCCCTGTCTTTAAGTGCCAGTTTGAGGTCCCGTATAAAGACCTGTTCTTTAGACAGCTTGGAACCCATGAGAAAAGAATGAGGCAGACATCACTTACCTGTTCGTGGGGCTCTCCGGAGCGATCAGAGGGGATCGCAATGATTCTTCTTCACGGGGTCTGCCTGGCAAAAGTCCGTGCCTCAAGCCACACGTTGGGCGCCACGTGCCCCGACCCGCGGGACAGAAAAGTGGGGTGTCGTCGAGGAGGACCCAGCCTGAAAGGAATGGGTGAGAATAAGGAGAGTGAGACCCAAGGATGGTGGATAAGGTATGAGTTTATTTGAAAAAAGTACATGCTTATATATTGTAGAGAAGGAACAAGGGGATTAGCTTAAGGATGTAGTTGGTATACCTTGGCCTGAGAGAAGGGATAGTCTGTGGTCTGTTTGTTTTTGATAACAGAGGGTGAAGCCTCTTTCCTTTATCTTGGCCCTTGGTATGCCTGGAATTTTGTTTGCTCCTTTTATCTTATCTGCCATGGGGCTTCTTGGCTCCTGGTATGTCTAGAATTTTGTTTGCTCTTTTCTTATGGGGCTTCTTGGCCCCTGGCAGCCATGGCTCATGGCAGTTGGGGCAGTTCCCTGACCTAAACCCAAGAGCATGAGACACAACCTGGGAGATCAGTGGGGGGGACCTCTCCCAGAGCCAGCCAGGAAAACTAGCCCTCAGCGCACTCAGTGAGAAGCATGGTCACTGCAGCCCAGGAATTGGAAGCAGGCAGAGCCGGTAAGCAGGAGGTGAGTTGAGAGAGACTGTGGATATCTGTCCTCTGTTTCTGGAACAGGATTCTGGGGCTTGGACCACATTCAGATCCTGATTGCAGTCTAGGCCCCCCCCCCATAGAACAGCAGGGCCTTCCCACCTCAGTCCCATAGCAGAGGGGTGAGCTTGGGGACATTCACAGACCAGGAGGGAAGACAGAGCTTCACACATTAAGACCCTTGTGGGGCATGTCCCAATAATACTCAAAACCTTGATGAGGTACCCCAAAGTACCACAAAACCATACACAGGCTGGGGAAATGAGTAAGCAGAGAAAAACAAGGAACACTACTGAGAAATACATTGTCTGTGATCTCAAGAAGAATCAAAATACTCAATCTGAAGATGAGGACATACAAGCCCCTGCATCTAAAGACTTCAAAAAAAACAGAAAGTGGGCTCAGGCAATACAAAGCTCAAAAAATATTTTGAAAATCAAGTGAGGGAGATAGAAGAAAAATTGGGAAAAGAAATGAGAGAGTTTCAGGAGAAATATGAAAAAGAAGTGAGCAGATTATTCAAAGAGATTCAAAAAATGCTGAAGAAAATAACATGTTAAAAAGTGGCATAGGTCAAATGGATAAAACCGTTCAAAAAGTAATTGAGGAGAAGAATGCTTTACAAAGCAGAATTGGCCAGATGGAAAAAGAGTTAAGAAAGGTCTCTGAGGAAAACAGATCCTTCAGATATAGAATGGAACTGAGGAAGGCTACTGACTTTATGAGATATCAAGACACAATAATTCTAAACCAAAATAATGAAAAATTAGAAGAAAATGTGAAACATTTCATTGAAAAAAACAACTGGTCTGGAAAAGAGATACAAGAAAGATAATTTAAAAAGTATTGGAATATGTGAAAGTCATGGTCAGAAAAATAGTCTTGATATCATTTTCAAAGAATTCCTAAAGGAAAATTGCACTGATATCCTAGAAGCAGGAGGCAAAATAGAAATTCAGAGAATCCAATGATCTCCCCAAGAAAGAGATCCAAAAAATTCAACCCCCTGGAATAAAGTTCCAGGATTCCCAAGTCAAAGAGAAAATATTACAAACAGCCAGAATGATACAATTCAAATATCGTGGAGCTGCAGTCAGGATCACACAGGACCTAGCAGCAACAACATTAAGGACTCATAGGGCTTGGAATATAATATTCTGGAAGGCAAAAGGACTCATAATACAACTGAAAATCAATTACCTAGCAAAATTGAACATCTTCTTCCAGTGAATAATATGGAATTTCAATGAATCAGGGTAATTCCAAATGTTCCTGTTGGAATGGCCAGAACTGAACAGAAGGTTTGATCTTCAAATACAGGACTCAGGTGAAGTATAGAGTGGAGGAGAAGGATAAAATATGAGGGACTAAATAATGATGAGCTGCATGCATTCCTGCACAGAAAAATGACACTGATAACACTCATGAGAAATTTCTCATTTAATAAAGCAGGTAGAAGGAGCTTTTATAGATGAAAGACATGAGAGAGCTGAATTTGAAGATATAATGTAGTTTAAAAAAGGAGTCAATGCCTAAAAGGGAAGTGTGATGGGAGAAAGATATAGGAGAGATGGAAAAGGCTGAGGTATGTCATATAATAAGATATTTTTTATTACAATGAGCTATTGCAATGATATGGAAGGGAGGAAGGCAAGGGGGAATGAGGAAACCTTTGCTCTCATCAAAGGTGGCTCGGAGAGGAAACAGCATATATACCCAATGATATATAGACATATAGAGTAACAAGGAAAGAAGGGGTCAGGGGCAAGGTGGGAATGTGAGTGATGGAGGAGAGGGTGGATTGTGGTGGGAGAGTGGTCAAATATATTTTATTTTCTTATTTACTTCTTGAAAGGGGCTGGGATTGGATGGCCTGTCTATGACCATAGGGCTGGGTGGATGCTGGGCCTAAGGGGTGTTATGTGGACTCAGAGCCTCTTGGTCTCAGGGCCAGGGATCTGACTGTTGCAACTTTCAGCTACCCTACAGCATATTTAAGAAGAGGGCCAAAGTGAAAGGGGAGAAAGAATATAGTATAGGGTAGTAGGGATGTATGAATCGAGGGAGTTTCAATCAGCAATGGCAATGGTGGAAAAATATTTGATGGACTTATAAAAAATGTGATCCACCCACAACAAAGTTGGAGGTGTTGGGAAACAGACTGAAAGACATTTTTTATTATTGTTATTTTGAGGGGGAGTTGCAAGGCACATGGAGATGGGTGGCTTGCCTGGGGCTGCACAGCTGGATGATTGTTGGATGTCTGAGGCCGGATTTGGTCCCAAGTGCTCCTGGCTCCAGGCCTGGTGCTCTGTCTGCTGGGCCACTTGGCCACCCCTACTATTATTATTGTTGTTGTTGTTGTTATTATTATTATTATTATTATTATTATTATTATTATATTTTATTTGGGTTATTTTTTTAGTTTTTGCATGGAGTGGGGTTGGGGTGGCTTGCCCAGAGTCACACAGATGGGTGATTTGGGGGTGTTTGGTGCTGGATTTAGGCTTGGGTGCTCCTGGCTCCAGGGTCAGTCCTCCATCCACTGTGCCACCTGGCTGCACTTATTCTTATTCTTATTATTAATTTTAATTTTAATTTTTTTCTCTTTACTTTATTGCTCATGTGATTCTATATTTTTGGGGGGAGGGGGTATCTTGTTTTCTCGTAAACAACAATATTTTAGTATTGTATAAAAAAGCATTTGTACCAAAATAAGAATAAATAAATTAATTAAATTGAAAAATAAACTTCTATTGAGCTTGCATTCCACTCCGGGAAAAATGTTTCCAGGTTTCATTCTTGCTTTCAAGTTCTTTTTTAAAATAAACTTAACAGAGTTGACTCTAAATTTCAAATCCTCAGTTGAAAAGTCAAAAAGTGAACCCCTGATGTAACATAAACAGCAATGTGAATGGAATTGAATGGAAAAGTGTTTAGTGAAGGAAGGTACAGTGGCTGGGTCAGAAGAGACTCCAGCAAGGGGTAGTTAGGAGAACATTATGAAATTTTGAAAGAATTTTATAGAATGAGTACTATTAGAGAATAGGGTAATGTGTTTCTTATAACAGTTTGAGACTTCTTTGAGTTTTCCATAGATGTTGTGCATAGTTTAGGGTTTCTATAAAGTTTAAGATTCATTTTCTCAGAAAACAATATTTATGTGGGTTCAACTGAACAGGCCTGGATCCAACATTCAACAGCAATTTTAAACTTTGTTCATCTTGAAAACAATGAGGAAACTTTTAAACAGAACTTAATTATAAAATACTTAATTAAGGTCCTCCAACACAAGGAAATGAGTTTGGTGAAAGATGGATAAATAAGAAGATAAAAAGAAGACAAAAGACTTAATCTACTGCATCATGTGTAAAAGATTTTATATATTTTCAGTGAAGACAAAGTTTCAGTGTAAGAAGATGTAGAAATCCCTTACTTGGGTTTTTAGTTTTCTTCCTCACTGATGTGTTCATGGTAGAGATTTATTATTTTCATTGAATCTAATTTCTAAAGCATTATATGCATCCAAATTGAAATTAAATACATAATTTTGTTTGAAAGTCAAATATAGAAACTACTTTGGAATTTCTTTCAGTTGACAAATTTGTTTGAGACAAGCAGAAATAGGTCTTATTATTTGCATTGATGTTTACTCTAAAGAAAATTGAGCATTATGAAATTTTAAAAATATGAAAATAAAACAATATCAGAATTAGACTAATTAAAAGAAAGTTATTTTATATAGTAGAAGTGATAGTTTCATGGTAGGATTATTAATATCTGCAAGGTGGGGAATAATGATGAGTTGAACGAATGAGTATGAATCAGTTCCTAAGTACAACTAAAATATTTGGATAAGCAGGTTAAGAACAAAACAACCAACAATAAAAAATTCTAGTCTGGCAAGTGTGTTAAGATAGGGTACATGGAGATTGTATAAGATGGGGTACACTCAGATTGTAAAATAATTAACTTTTAACTTAGTTGTAAAAATGACTGCCATTCCTTCTGGATACTGTCAAGGAAGATTTTTGTGAGACCCAAGAATGGAATATATTCTCACTAGTTTGAACAATTATAAACCATAAGTTTTATTCTCAATTTAGTTGGCTATCATCCATATGACTTTAGACAAAACATTGAACTTCATTAAGTCTTAATTTTTTCCTCTGTGAAACAACTACTATAATACTTATTTTGCTTATCTCACAAAGTATCAAATCAAATAGAATATCAAATACTATCAAATAGAATATCATTTATAAATGTACTATAGATTTATAAAGCAATTTAAGATTATGTGATCATAAATGCATAAAATATTGTACTCTTAGAACCAGAGAACTATAAATTTTATCACAGAGGTCATTAATAAAAGTTCAGTATTTATCAAATAAAAGTCTAATATAAATTAAATTATTTATAGCAACACTTTTTGTGGCAATCAAGAACTGGGGAAAAAAGTGAACATTGATTAAGGACCGATCAAAATGATATTTGGCATATGGTAGTATGGAAGATTACTTTGTTTTACACTGTGTCAAATATTATGAATATAAGAATTATGGAAAAAAGACATGAAATAATACACAGTAAAGTGAACAAATAACATGCATTATGATTATATACTCTTACCCAACTGAAAATAACTACTGCAAAATTATAAGAAAATTTTTATTTCAAAGAAGAGATATGACAGAAAACATTTTTATTCTTTTGAAAATTGGGAAAGTTCAAATATGGATAATGAATAATTCATGGAATTTCTACTTTTTCAATTTATCAAATTTAGTTGAATTTTTTCTTTCTTTTTTTTTAGAAAAAGCTAGATTATTTTAGTAATTGGAAGAACTGACATACTAGAGAAATCTAGGCAAATATAGCAACAGAAGTTATAAATTAGCAAGTAAACAAATAAACATGTCTGCATAGGTATGTTTTTGTGTATATATATTATATATATATATATATATATATATATATACCTATATGTATATAGATATTTATATATGTACACATAATACTTATATACATATATATGTATGGATTATATATGCATATATGCATATGTGTATATAAGTATGTATATATATATATTTATATATATACATGAATTTTTCTTTGCTTACTTCAGGAGTGTCTTGTTTAGGTGGAAGTCTAATAATTTTATAAATGTTGTGCTTCTAAACATTTAGTGTTGAAGTTTGGAGAATTCACATCTTAATAGTGCGCCTTTCTCAGAATCTCCAAGTTCTGCCTGGAGTAAATTCTTTTAGAGTGGGGGGGGTGTTACTTCAAGTCTCTGAATGAGTAGCTATGAAAAGCAGAGTTCAATATCTCTTAGAAAAATGATTCTTTGTGAAATGACCTGTTTGTAAACATTAAGAAAAATTCAGGGGCGGCTAGGTGGCATAGTGGATAAAGCACCAGCCCTGGAGTCAGGAGTACCTGGCTTCAAATCTGGTCTCAGACACTTCATAATTACCTAGCTGTGTGGCCTTGGGCAAACCACTTAACCCCATTTGCCTTTCAAAAAACCTAAAGAAAAAAAAGAAAAAAAGAAAAAAGAAAAATTCAAAATATAGATACTTGTCTGAAGTGAGGTTTCTCGGAGTTAACTGCTACTTCAAACATCCCCTCCTTTGGTTCTCTTTTGTGTAGTGTTCATATTTACTGTGTAACACAACTCTTTGAAGAGAAAGTAGTTGGTAATCCTAAAGGGAGTGGCAAAGTCAGAAACTGACTTTGAATCTCATTCCTACGTACCCTGGGTTTAATTTAATTTTCACATTTTGAAGATGATGATGTGAGGATTTTTGGTAAAATGGTCTTTCCTTGGATGTAGAAGCCACTTTATAGTGAATATTAGGGTGAGATGGGACAGAAACAGGTCTCTCCTCTTCATATTGTTTACAGTGTTCTCAAAAAAAAATAAGTATGTGGGTTGGTGATATGTATCACCAAGTCTCTCCATTCTTCTTGAAATCAAAAGAATGTTTATCATGTAATCTTATTTTTTAATCTGGGTTATGGACCAAGATTTCTCAATCCTGATTTGGGCAAATCATGAACCCAACCCTGAAAACTTTCAGTGTAGTTGAGGTGTGCCAAATGGGGCTGATGAGCATCTCAGAGGGCAATTGTTCTTTTGTACATGTGTGTGCATTAACCCTCTCATTATGTTTCTTATCTGGAATATTCCAACTATATTTTATGCCTTTTCTTTACATTTTACTCCCATGAAAACACATTTGCCCTGTGTCTCATCTGTTGCCTTCTTTCTATCACCTCTTTTAAGCACCTCTTAGAGAAATTGAAATCTAGACTCTCTCTTTGCCAGGGAGACAAATGGATCAAGAAATGGGTGTCACATCTCTTAGAAGCACAATTTCATTCATTGAAGTGAAAAAATATTCTTTATATTAAGACCTAAATTCACTATCTTGAAGGGTCCTTCACACAATAGATGTTCTCTACAACATTTCTGGTACTGTTTCATTCAGTTTCACCAGGCAGCAACTTTTCTAAAATTGCTTGTCTTTCTGGACCTATGATTTCATTTGTCAATGAAATTCCCCTAAAGGAAACTACCATAAATTCAGAATAAACATTTTTCATCTTACAGTCTTAGAGAGTTCACTGTGGTAATAAAAATTCAAGTGTTTCATTTAGGGACATACCTTGTATGCTTTAGATGTGAGACTAGAAGACAAGGTATAACTGATTCTAAAGTAACTCACTATCTATTGTGTACCCTGACTGCTTTACTGCATATTGTATTAAGAAATAAAGCAAAATAATTGTGGACCTTAGAAAACATCATATATTATGGAAATATATTGATTCATTTGGTATTATAAGATCAGAAGGTTCTGATTATCGATGAAAGGAACACTGGGAAAAAAGGAGCAATTAGAATAAAAGTTTATCATATACTTAAATAGTACTGTTCAAGGGAGAGAGATCAGATCTGGAAGACACAGTTATTTAATCTTTGGAAAGGTTAATTCTACTTTAACTAAATATGGTTCTTTGGGCATAGCCAGTGATGACGTGTAAAGAGAAAATACGAAGGTTCAAGTTTTGATTCTAACATTTAACAATTATGTGACCATAAATAAGTTATTTAATTTTGCAAGTAATCAGTTTCTTCATCTCTAAAATGAGAATTGGATTTAATAAATGCTAAGATTATTTCAGAGGTTAATTTTAAGGGGTTAGAAATGAGGGGACTTACAATAAAAGCTTCCCAGGAGTGAAATAAGAACTCCTTCAAAGACAGGATTTCAACTCAATAATCCTTTTATTTAAGTGAAGGCTTAGTGACCCCTTGGTTTTTCACAAGAAAATTTATGAGAAATGGTATTGAAAATATTATTATTACCTTTACTTCACAGCTAAGGAACTTGGGTATTTCTTTTGTGAATGAAACTCCTCTAGAAGAATTTCATGTACCTAATCATGTACCTAGCAAGTGAAAGAATCTTTAGAATATCAAATCTAGGGCTTCTTAGCCAAGGTCCAGTATTTATTATACCACACCATGCTACATATATGAGCTATAAACACTGACCAATGTTTATAACTAGAAGATGAGTTTAGGAGGCAAGCCTTTGTTAATTCAAAACCTGAAATTGATTCCTTATGATCACAATTCCTTGTATTTCACCTGTCTAGCTTGTCTTAAATCTACTCTTCATGTCACCATCTGAGCTTGTTTTCTCTATCTAGAATCACTATTCTAGCCATGCTTTCTTTTCTTTATAAGCTTGACCTATTGATAGTTCTGTTATGCACTCAACTTAACATTTAATTACTTTTCTCTCATTTCCTTCTGCTATCCCTGTCATATTAATATTAAATTCTGGATCCTTCCCCTATCTTTATCAAGCCACGTTCTTCAATCATGCTCCTAATCTTTTGGATATGACCGAAGGAATAACTATAATCTTGCTAAAGTGGCAGAAGATGAGTTAATGTTTTCAAATTTCAACTGAACCTACATTTTGTTCTTCATTATTGACTGCAGACTATAAGCAGATGTTGCCTTCCATTTTACTTAGAAAATCAGTTACCTCTAAGGTGTCATCATTACTCTACACCATATTTCGAAGATTTTTTTCAAAACTGTATCCAGCCTCTCTACCTTTTCTAAAGGATGTAGGTCTCTGATGGACCTTCTCTTTTTAATTTCTTCTCCTTACTTCCCTGGCTTCCTTAAATCCTAACTAAACTACTTTCTGAAAGAAGCCTACCTTGATTTTCGCTTAATAGTAAGACCTTTCATTTGTGATTAACTACAATTTTTATTGCATGTATCTTTTTTTGGACAGAGTTGTTTGGATGTTATCTCTCCCATTCACCTGGACTGAACTGATTTTACTGTTCTTTGTATCTCAAGTATTTTGCTTAGTATGTGATACATAGTATAATTTTATCAAATGCTTGTTGAGAACTGACTGTGAAGCTTCTCTTTTCCTCATCTATAAAATGAAGGAACTACATGAAATAGTATATAAGACCATTCAAGGTCTAATTTCTATGATATTATCAACCAAAGTAGTAAAGGGACTTGAAATCATGCCAGTTGAATACTGATTAAATATATTAAATTTATATAAGGAGTGGCAACAGCAATATTTTAGTATTTAAAAGTCTGTCATTCTCTAAGGAATTAACAGTTTTGCTTATTTACCTGAGTTCTATTTAGATATTTAGAGATTTAGTAGCATTAGATTCAAATCATGAGTCATATATTTCATTTCAATATGAAGATAATTGCCAAATAATTGTTGTTCAAATGTGAATTGTTTTGCCTAAGAAGTGAGTGTCCATCATTGATTCTGAAAAGGGAGAGCAGGCAAACTTCCTTCAGATATGTTATAGAAACAATTTATTTTATAGTGTAGACTAAATTAGATAACTTGAGATTCCTGCTTAGTCTGATATTATGAATTGAATAAAATTTTAAAAGAGAAAAATCACCAACCAAGATGGCGGAGAGAAGACAGGCACTGTGGTAAGATCTCCTGGTTTCCCTTAAAAAATAACATGAAAGAAACCTTTTAAAAGAAATTTGATCTACAAAACAGAAAAAAAAAACTAGGAGGACATTATCTCAAGGTCAGTCTCAAGGGACCGTGAGGGAACTGGGAGTAGAGAGCAGATAGGGACAGCAGTGTTGGTGCAAAGGCAGAGGAGCAGCATTGGCCATGGAGGCTTTGGTGAGTGGCAGGTCCAAGGACCAACATAAGCCATGGAATCTTTGGCTGGGGAAGTGGAGGTCTGGTGAGTCCCAGCTGGTCTGGAGTGCGAGTTCCAGCACAGAGTTACAGAACACAGCTGGACATTGACCTGAGCTGGGGGCCTGAGCTCTATAATTTCAATTGAACCCTATTCCCAAAAGAGAAAGTAATACCCCTCCATCCCCTCAGGTTCAGATGTGGGCAGGAGTGCTCCCTTAAGTGAAATAGAGATTGACTAACTACCCCCCCAGTGCCCATACTGTTTTTCTAGGACAATTCAGACCCTGCTGCCAATACTACTACCATTCCTCATTCCTTCCAGGCATAGAGAGGGGGCCACAAAGCCACAAATACTCTAGAGAAAAAAGCAGTAGCCTCTACTGGTTGGCTCACTTGGAGTTACTAAGCCAAGAGAACAAAGCCTCTAAGGCCTGCAGAAGCAAACCTCTGAGAGCCAGCCCCTCCTCCAACACAAGATCCTAGGAAAATGTAGAAAGGCCAGAAGAAGGTGGCCCATTTGAGAATTAATTTGAAAGCACAGATTCTAACCCAAAGAGAAGTTAACCCTTCTGTGGAGAATATGATTTGTTCTCCAGCCCAGAAAGATATCCTTGAAGAAATTAGGAAGGAATTTAGGAATCAATTGGAAAAAGAATCAATTGGAAAAGTGGGAAAAGAAACTCCAGAGACATTTAACACATTGCAAGAAAAAAAATTAACGTCTCACTTGATCATGTTCTAATTTTCTAGGTTTTAATCCTTTACCAGTTTAAAGGGAGCAAAATGGAATTACAGAAAGTTTTTCATTTATATATTTTAGTAAATAGAGAATGTGAACAGTTTTTTTTTCAGGAGATTTGCATTCCTTTTAATAATTGTGTATTACAAATTTTTCCCATTTTGTCTTTAGGGAAATAGATGACTTCTTTTATAATCAGTTCCAGGTTTCTAAAAGAAATATGGAAGCAAGTTTTTCCTCAGTCTGTTTCTATCCAATTTAATTTGGATGCTTTTATTTTTTTGGAAAGAAATGATTTATTTTTTGTGGGGGGGATTAGAAAGAAATATATATTGTTCCCAACTCTCTGCATTTTCACAAAAACTGACACATAATTTAGGCATAAAACTTCACAAATAAATGCAAAAGTGTTCAGAGTCAAGATGGTAGAATATAGGCAGTAACCCAACTGAACTATCTCAAAATTCCCTTCAAAGAAACTTTTTTCTACAAGTGAACTTTCATTTAATGCTACTTTTAATACTCCCTCCCTCTCCCCCACAAGAAGATGAGACACCTCAAGAATAGTGAGAGAGAAAGAGAGAGGGAAAAGTATATACTTCAGTCTGTGTTCAGATTCCGATAGCTCTGTCTCTGACTTGAGATATTTTTTCTCTATCATAAGTCCACTGGAGAAGTTGCTTCAATTTTTTTTCCCACAGCTGCTATTACTAGCTGTCCCTCCACTCTGTTCCTCCCCATTCTCATTTATTCTGTTCTCTCTCTTCTTTCATCCTAGCCCTGTCCAAAAGTGTGTTGTACCTGAATACCCTCTCCCTCAATTTTCCCTCCCTGAAATCACCTATTCTCCCTTTCCCTCCACCCATTCCTCCTTATCCCATCCCTTTCTTTTCATTTTTTCTCTATGGTAAGATAGATTTCCTCACCCTATTAAGTGTGTATATTATTTACTCACTGAGCAATGAGAATAAAGGCTCACTCATTCCCCCTTTCCATGCCATTGAAATAGCTTTTTCTTGACTCTTGTGTGAAATTTCTTTGCTTCTTGTTCATCTCCTTTCCCCTTACTCCCAGTACTTTCCTTTATTACCCATTTAATCCATCTTTTTACTACATTATACCATTATATCTCTCTCCTTCTTGTGTCCTTTCTATATATATGATCCTTCTGACAGCTCTTATAAATGAGAAAGTTCATATGAGTCATTGATATCTTCTTCTCATGAAGGACTACAGACAGTTCAATATCATTAAGTTCCTCATAGTTACTCCTTCTCATGCACCCCCTTTATGGTCCACCACAGTCTTGTACTTGTAGATCAAACTTTTGGTTCAGCTGTGGTTGTTTCAATAGGAAAGTATGGAAGTCCCCTGTTTCATTGAAAGTCCATCTTTTTCCCCCTGAAGGAGAATGTTCAGTTTTCTGGGTAGTTGATTCTCAGTTGTAAACCAAGATCTTTTGCCTTCCAAAATATAATATTCCAATCCCTACCAATCCTTAATGTAGATGCTGCCAGATCCTGTGCAATCCTGACTATGGAGCGATGGTAGTTGAATTGTTTGTTTGTGGCAGCTTTTAGAATTTTCTCTTTGATTTGGGAGTTTTGAAATTTGGCTATAATATTCATGGAAGTTTTTCTTTTGTGATGTCTTTTAGAAGGTGATCAGTGAATTCCCTCAATTTCTATTTTATCCTCTGCTTCTTAGGATCACAGGGCAATTTTATTGTATTTTTTTTAGGTTTGTGAAAGGCAAATTGGTTTAAGTGGCCTGCCAAAGGCCACACAGCTCAGTAATTATTAAGTGTCTGAGGCTGGATTTGAACTCAGCTACCTCTGACCCCAGGGCTGGTGCTCTATCAACTGTGACACCTAGGTGCCCCTGTTGCATTATTTCTTGAAAAATTGAGTCTAGGCTCTTTTTGTGTTCATGGCTTTCCAATAACCCAATAATTTTTAAATTATTAACTTCTGGATCTGTTTTCAAGATCGGTTGCTTTTCTAATGAGATGTTTCACATTTTCCTTTAATTGTTGCCTTTTTTGGAAGAGTTTTATTTCTTCCTTATTTATTGTAAAGAAATCCGCTTCCTTTAGTTCCACTCACCATATGGAGTTATTTTCTTCAGAGAGCTTTTTACTCTTCTTTTCCAGCTGACCAATTTTTCTTCTTAAGGCATTCTTCTCTTCCTATGTATTTTGTTTTGCTTTTTTCTATTAGGCCTAAACTGTTTTTAAGATTATTTTCTACAGTATTTTTTTTTCACTTCTTTCACCAGGCTGTTGATTTGATTTTCATGATTTTTCTGCATCATTCTCATTTCTCTTCCCAATTTTTCCACCACCTCCCTTAATTGCTTCTCAAAGTCTTTTTTTGAGCTCCTCCATAGTCTGACCCCATTTTCTCTTGGGGGTTTTGGATATGGAAGCTTCAACTTTGTCATCATCTCAGTATGTGTTTTGATCTTCCGTGGGACTAAAGTAATTCTCTATGGTCACTCTTCTTTTTCTGTTGTTTACTCATTTCCTCAGCCCAAGGCTAATTTACAGCATTTCCAAGGCTTTGGGGTTTTTTGGGGGACCACCCCACTGGGACATTTATTCTTTCAACATCTTATGTACTCTTGCCTGTATATAATGAGAAGGTGTAACTCACTGGGTATGGTCCAATGTTGGCAAAGATTGAAGGCAAAAGAAGGGGATGAATTAAATGAATGTTAGTCACTGTGGTCAATTTGATTAAAAAAAGAATGAAGAAAAAAGGAGAGCTCACCAACAAGGAGGAAATTAAAATAATAATTCAGAATTGTTTTGTCCAATTATGTGTCAATAAATTTGATAATCTAAATGAAATAGATGAGTAATTACAAATATAAAAGTTGCTCAGGTTAAATGAAGAGGAAATTAAATACCTAAATAACCCTATCTCTGAAAAAGAAATTCAACAAGCTATTACAGAACTTCCTAAGAAAAAATCTCCAGGGCCAGATGGGTTCTCAAGGGAATTCTATCAAACATTAACGAATATATGAATTCTATATGATGTCTTTGAAAAAATAAATGAAAAAGGAACTCTGCCACTTTCTTTGACACTAATATGGTTCTGATATCTAAACCAGGGAGAGTTAAACCTGAGAAAGAAAATTATAGACCTATTCCCCTTATGAATATAGATGCCAAAATCGTAAATAAAAATCTTAACAAAATGACTACAACAAGTTATCACTAAAATAACATATTATGACTAAGTAGGATTTATCCCAGGAATGCATGGTTGTTTCAATATTGGGAAAATGGTCAATATAATTTATGATATCAATAACAATCCTATCAGAAATCATATGATTATATCAATAGATGCTGAAAAAGCTTTTGTCAAAACACAGCACCATTTCTACTAAAAACACTAGAGAAGGTGGGAATAAATGGATAGTTCCTTATAATAATAAGAAATATCTATCTGAAATCATCAACAAGCATTATATGCAATGGGGATAGATTAGAGTCATTCCCAATAAGATCTGGGGTGAAACAAGTTTGCCTATTATCACCACTACTATTTAGTATTGTCTTAGAAATGTTAACTTCAACAATAATAAGAAATTGAAGAAATAAGAATTGAGAAAGAAGAGACAAAATTCTCACTCTTTGCAGATGACAAAGTGGTAAACCTAGAGAATCAAAAAAAAATCATCGTAATAACTACTAGAAATAATTAGCAACTTTCACAATGTTGCAGGATATAAAATAAACCCTCATAAATCCTTAACATTTCTATATATGACGAGCAAGATGCAGCAGAAAGAGCTAGAAAGAGAAATCCCATTCAGAGTAACCAGAAAATATAAAATACCTGGAAGTCTAACTGTCTATGCAGACTAAGAAACTTTTTGAAAACAATTACAAAAGACTTCTCACACAACGAACATCATTAAATAAATGGGCAACATCAACTCCTCATGGATAGGCCAAGCAAATATAACAAAAATGAAATTATACCAAAATTAAACTACTTATTTAGTGCCCAAACAATAAAAATTCTGAAAGATTTTTAATGAGTTAGAAAAAAATTTTAATTATATTCATATATTGAAATAAAAAAACTCAAAAATCTCCAGGCATTTGAAGAAAATAGTGCAAAAAATTATATTATAAATTATCAGTCATCCAAACTGGCTGCAATTGGCTAAGAAACAGAGTGGTGAATCAGTGGAACAGACTAGGTGCATTAGGAGGAATCTTTGATAAACCCAAAATTCAGCTATTGGGATAAAAATACTCTCTTCACTAAAACCTTTCCGGAAAATTGGAAGTTAGTATAGCAGAAACTTGTAATGGACCAACACCTCACTCCCTATACCAATATAAGATCAATATGGGTACATGATTGAGACATAAAAAACAATATTATAAAAAAAACTAGGAGATCAAGTTATAGTTTACCCATCATATCTATGAAAGGAAGCAGTTTATGTACAAGGAAGAGATGAAGAACATCATTAAAACAAATTACATAATTTAAATTACATTAAATTTAAAAACTTTTGCACAGTAAAAACTATTTTAACTAAGATCAAAATAAATGTAGTAAATTGGGAAACACTTTTTACAACTAGTATTTCTGCCAAAGAACTCATTTCTAAAATATACAAAGAACTCAGGCAAATTAAAAAAATGACAAGCCAGTCCCCAATTGACAAATGGTCAAAGGATATGCAAAGGCTATTTACTTATGAGGAAATCAAAGTGATCCCTAGTTATATGTAAAATTGTTCTAAATTGCTAATTATTAGAGAAATGCAAATTAAAGCATCTCTGAGGTCATGTCTCACACCTCTCAGATTGACCAATATGACCAGAAAGGGCAATGTTCAATGTTGGGAGGGATGTGGTAATGTGGGACACTAATACATTGTTGGTGGAGCTGCTAACTCATGCAACATTTCTGGAGAGCAATTTGCGATTATGCCCAAAAAGTTACAAAAATGTGCATACCCTTTGGTACAGCCATTCCACTACTGGATCTATAACCTGAAGAGATTAAAACATCACTTGTATAAAAATATTTACAGCATCTCTGTTTGTGGTGGCAAAGAATTACAAATTGAGTGAATATCCATCAATTGGGGTATGGCTTAATGAGCTGTTCTACATGTATGCAATGGAACACTATCATTCAGTTAGAAACCAGGAGGTATTGGAATTTAGAGTGTCCTGGAAGGATTTGCATGAACTGATGCTGAACAAGATGAGAATAACCAGAAGAACATTGTAAACCTAACAGTAAGATGGGAGTGATGATAAAGCATAATGGACTCGCTCATGTTAACAGGGCAACAATCAGGCACAATTTTGGGATATCTGTGATGGAGAATGCCATCTGGATCCCAAGAAAGAATTATGGAGTTTGAAAAAAGACCTATTACCTTTAATTTTTTACTAAAAGTTATCTTATTATATAACTCTGCTATAGCTCATGTTTTATGTTTCTTTCTTTTTTCTTTATTTTTAGGTTTTGGCAAGGTAAATGGGGTTAAGTGGCTTGGCCAAGGCCACACAGCTAGGCAATTATTAAGTGTATGTATATATATATATACATATATATATATATGTATATATATATATACATATATATATATATACATTAAAACATAGGTGGTAGTTGAATATGAAGAGGTATTATATTAAAAATTATGGAGTTAAGGGCTGAGAGAGGAATGTATAATTTACTAAAAGTTATCTTATTATGTAACTCTGCTATAGCTCATGCTTTATGTTTCTTTCTTTTTTCTTTATTTCTTTATTTCTTTATAGTAAGTCATTTCACATAAAAGAGGAAATAAAAATTTCAGTGGAATGGGAGAGGGTGCAATTGAAGGGAAGTGAGGCTTACTCTCACCTAAATTGGTTCAGAGAGGGAATAATATACACACACTCAATTGTCTATAAAAATCTAATTTACCCTAGAGGAAAATAGGAGAGCAAGGGGATGGGAGAAGGAGGTGGGATGAGAGAAGGGACAGAGTATTGTGGGATTGAGTAGTCACTTGAGGAGGGACAGCGTGAAAGGAAATGGCAGGTGTTGGGGAATAGGATGGAGGAAAAATACAGTTATCAATAGAAACTTTGGGTGAAAATATTTCTCTGATAAAGACTTCATTTCTCAAACATAGAAAACTGAATTAAATTTATAAAAAAAAAATAAAAGACTTTGCCCAGTTGATAAATTATCAAAAGATGTGTAGAGTTTTCAGATGATTTTATCAATACTATCTATGGTCATATGAAAAAAAAATACTTGGGGGCAGCTAGGTGGTGCAGGAGATGGAGCACCAGCTCTGGAGTCTGAAGTTCAAATCCAGCCTCAGACATTTAATAATTCCCTAGCTGTGTGACTTTCGGCAAGCCACTTAACCCCTTTACCTTAAATTTTAAAAAGTAAAAGTAGGAAAAACAAATACTAATTTACTATCAGTAGTAGAAATACAATTTAGAACAATTCTAAGATACTACTTTATACCTATTGGATTGGCTAATATGTCAGAAAGAGAAAATGATAACTGTTACAGGGGATGTATGGAAAATGAGATATTAATATATTGTTGGAAGAGTTGTGAAATGATTCAAGAATTCTATAGAATTATTCCCAAAGGATTATAAAAGCTTACCTACATTTTGACCCAACAGTACTATTACTAGGTCTACTTTCAGAAGAGATCAAAAACAGAAAGGAAAAGATCCTATTTGTATAAGAACATTTATAGCTGCTGGCTATAAATTTACTCATGCCAATGAGCTAGAAATTGAGGTGATTTCCATTAATTGGGGAATGGCTGAACAAACTGTGATTAAAGTATCGGAATACTTATCTATAAGAAAAGATGAGAAGAAAGCTCTTAGTAAAACCTGGAAAGACTAACAGGAGCAGAAAAAGCAGGAGATATATACCATATACTACACAAATTAACAGTAATATAGTAGGATTTAAGATGTCAATGCCTTACCTTTTCTCAGCAATGATGTTAACCAAGACAGCTCTGAAAGACTAATGATGAAGAATACTATCCATTCCCCAAAACAAAGATGATAGTGTCTGAATGCAGATTAAAACATAATTTTAAAGCTAACTAAAGGAAACAGCTGGGTGCTTCAATGGATAGAGCATCAGACCTTGAGTCAGGAGGACCTCAGTTCAAATCTGACCTTAGGCACACTTAATGATTTCCTAGATGTGTTACCTTGGGCAAGTCACTTAACCCATTGGCTTGCAAAAACAAAACCAAAAAAAAGCTAACTGAAGAAAATAATTCCTCAAAGAACAGACAAGGGCAAGTGAATTCTAATGACTATGAGAAATCCAGAATCAGCCAAGCAATATCAAAAATTAAAAAATATTAAAAGGAAATGTAAAATACCTCATTGATAAAAACAACTGATCTGGAAAATCAGTAGAGATAATTTTAGAAATATTGAACTGCATGGAAGACATGATAAAAAAAAAGCATCTAGACAACATCCTTCAAGGAAAATTTTCTTAATATCCTAGAAGCAGAGGTCAAAATATTCATTGAAAATATCTAACAGAGGAGTGGAGCCAAGATGGGGACAAGAGCTGATAATGTCTTAGGTGCTCTTTCTGAAATCTTCGAAACTAAGGATTCTAATTAAATTTTCCAGAGACAGAACCCACAGAAGGACCCAGTGAAGCAGTTCTCCTATTCAAAGAAACCTGGAAAAGAGCAGAAAGGCTCTGCTCCCCAGGGTTGGAAGGGTGGCCTGTCAGAGGGTTGGCCCACCAAAGGAAAAGAACTTCAGCCTCCTAGAGGCAGCCCCGGGGCACTGGGAACCACAGCTCACAGCAGTGGGGGTGTTTCCTGACCTGTGCCCCAGGGAGCACCGGGCAAAACTTTGGGGAACAACAGGGGACCTCTGCCAGAGGGAGCACTTGAAGGCCAGCTCTCAGGGCACACAGCGAGCACTATGGCCACTGCAGCCCAGATCCAGGAAACAGAAGCAGGGAGAGCCAGTAACCAGGAGCCCCCAGGGCATTAGCCCATTGAACCTAGGGAGGGGAGTGAAGAGAGAGACTGCAGAACTCTGCCCCTGGAACAGGATTCTGGGGCTCTGAACACATTCAGATCCTGATCGCAGTCGAGGACCCCCACATAGAACAGCAGCCCCCCCCCACCTCAGCCCCATGGCAGAGGGAGGCGCATATGGCTATTCACAGACCAGGAGAGAGGACAGAGCCTCACACACTGAGACCCTTGTTGGAGGGCAACAAAAGCTCAGGAAGCACCCCCAAAACAAGCTTAGGCTGGGAAAATGAGCAAGCAGAGAAAAAAGAGGAACACCATTGAGAAATACATTATCTATGATCCCAAGAAGGATCAAAATACTCAGTCTAAAGATGAGGAAGCACAAGCTCCTGCATCTAAAGACACCAAGAAAAAGAGAAATTGGTCTCAGACTATGACAGATTCGAAAATGAAATGAGGGAATTAGAAGAAAAACTGAGAAAAGTAAAGAAAGAGATGCAGGAAAAACATGAAAATGAAGTCAGCAGCTTAGTCAAGGAAATCCAAAAAAAGCTGAAGAAAATAGGATGCTAAAAATCAGCTTAGATCAAATGGAAAAAGCAGTTCAAAAAGTTATTGAGGAGAAGAATGCTTTAAAAAGCAAAATTGGCCAGATGGAAAAAGAGATAAGAAAACTCTCTGAGGAGAACAAATCCTTCAGACAAAGAATAGAATTTGGGGAAATTGATGAATTTACCAGAAATTAGGACTCAATACTTCAAAACCAAAAAAGTGAAAAATTAGAAGAAAATGTGAAACATCTCATTGAAAAATCAACTGATATAGAAAACAGATTTAGAAAAGATAATTTAAAAATTATTGAAATACCTGAAAGTCATGATCAGGAAAAGATCCTTGACATCATTTTCAAAGAATTACTACAGGAAAATTGCCCTGATATCCTAGAAGCAGAGGGCAAAATAGAAATGGATAGAATCCATCTATCCCGCCAAGAAAGAGATCCCAAAAAACCAACCCCTAGGAATATTATATTAAAGTTTCAGAACTCCCAAGTCAAAGAGAAAGTATTACAAGCAGCCAGAAGGACACAATTCAAATATCGTGGAGGTGCAGTCAGGATCACACAGGACTTAGCAGCAACTACATTAAAAGCTCATATGGCTTGGAATATAATATACTGGAAGGCAAAAGAACTTGGAATGCAACTGAGAATCAACTACCCAGAAAAATGAATGTCTTCTTTCAGGAAAAAAGATGGACTTTCAATGAACCAGGGGAATTTCATATGTTCCTTTTGGAATGGCCAGAGCTGAACAGAAAGTTTGATCTTCAAATACAGGAGTCAGGTGAAGCATAGAGAGTGGAGGAGAAGGGGAAAATATGAGGGACTTATTGATGATGAACTGCATGTATTCCTGCATAGAAAAATGACACTGATAATACTCATATGAACCTTCTCAGTTAATAGAGCAGGTAGAAGGAGCTTTAATAGTAGAAGCACAGGAGAAAGCCGAATTTGAAAATGAAACATGGTGTAAAAATGGAGTCAATACAAAAAGGAAAATATAATGGGAGAAATAAAAATGAGAGGGGGAATAGGCCAAGATATTTCATAAATAAAATTTTTCTTTATTACAGTGAGTTATTGCAATGATATGGAAGGGGTAAGGCAAGGGAATATTTGTTCTCATCAGAGGTGTGTAGGAGAGGAAACAGCATATATACTCAATGGGGTATAGGCATCTGGAGTAAGAAGGAGAGGGGCAGACAGGGGGAAGGGGGGGATGTGAGTGATGGAGGAGAGGATGGACCATGGGGGGAGAGTGTTCACATATAACATATTTTCTTTTTTACTTGTTGGAAGGGTCTGAGATTGGATGGGTTTGTCCGGGACCATACAGCCAGGTGGATGCTGGGCCTAAGGGGTGGTGTGGGGGCTCGGGGCTTCTTGGCCCCAGGGTCAGGGATCTGTCTTCTGTACCACTCAGCTACCCTACAGCAGAGGCAGAGTGAAAGGAGAGAGAAAACATAGTACCTGGTAGTGGAGAAATCTGAAAGGAGGGAGTTACGATCAGCAATGGCAATGGTGGAAAAATATGGAAGTATTTTTTGCAATGGACTTACCATAAAGAATGTGATCCACCCAGGACAGAGTTGTTGGTGTTGGAACAAAGACTGAAGCACATTTGTTATTATTATTTTTGGGGGGAGTGCAGGGCAAATGCGTCTGGGTGACCTGACTGGGGCCATGTAGCAGGGTCATCCTTGAGTGTCTGAGGCCCGATTTGGACCTGGGTGCTCCTGGCTCAAGGGCCAATGCTCTGTCCTCCAACCAGTAACCCCTACTATTATTGCTATTTTATTTTATTTTGGGTCTTTTTTTCTTTTTTTGGTTTTTGCAGGGTAGTGGGGTTTGGGTGGCTTACATGACACACAGCTGGGTAATTGTTGGGTGTATGGGGCCGGATATGGGCTTGGGTACTCCTGGCTCCAGGGCTGGTGCTCTGTCCATTGCCTACAATTATTTTTTTTTTATTTTTTTCTGTCCCCTTTACTTTATCGCTCAAGTGAGACTATTTTTTGGGGGGAGGGGGTATTTTGTTTACTCTTAAACAAGAATATTTTATTAATGTATAAAAATTATTTGTACAAAATGAGGATAAGTAAATACTAAATATAAAAAAATACAAAAAAAAAATTGAAAAAAGAAAGTATCTAACAGTCACCTCCTGAGAGGGATACTAAATTAAAATGCCAAAGATTATTATACTCATTTTGAGAATTCTCTTTTTTATTGATGCTTTACTTTTCCAAATACATGCTATGAATTTTTCTAACAATCAACCATATGCTTAGGTTACAAAATTTACTTCCCCCCTCCCTTCCCTCCCCCTCCCCATAGTGGTGAAAAGTAAGGTTAATATTTTTATTTACACATTTGTGTTAATCATGTTAGTTGTTAGGCATTTTCCATAAGAGGGATTAGGATAAAGATTTAGAAATAACTAAGAGATATTTTTTATAAAAAGTGAATGCAGTGTTTTGGTTTTCTTCCTCTGGATGGGATAGCACTGTCCTTAGGTGGCCTAATAAGATTGTCCTTGGTATCTGAATTGCTTAGATCAGCTGCATTCATAAGTGTCTATCATCTCACATTGTTATTAATGTGAATATTGTTCTTTTGGTTCTGCTCCCTTCATTCAGCATCAGATTCTGTAACTGCTAAATTTCTCTAGAGTCTTACCAATTGCAACTTCTTATAGAACAATACTATTCCTTAATATTTATGTACAATAACTTGTTTCACAATTGCCCAAAATATGGGCATCCCCTCAATTTCCAATTCTTTGCCATTACAAAAAGAGCTGCTATAAATATTTTGGAACATGTGGAATTTTCAGATATTTTAGGATTTCTTCTTTATATAGGCCTGGAATTGGAATTGCTGGGTTTTGTGTATGAACAAATTTATTGTTCTTCTGAATGGCTGAATCACTTCACAATGCTATCAGTGATTCATTATTATCCCAGTCCTGCCACAACCTCTCCAACATTAATCATTTTCCATTTTTGTCATCTTAGTCATTCTGATAGTTGTTAGCTGATACTACATAGTTGTTGTTTTTGAAAATGCGTTTTTTTCATCTATTTGCACATGTATTTTTTTAAGTTACAAAATTTCTTTCCACCTTCCCTTCCCAACCCCCTCCGCTCAGGGTGAACAGTCATGCATATTTTTGGTAAACATGCTTACAGATTAATCATTTTCAATATGAGGAATTAGAATTAAGGGAAAGAGCTATATAAATGATAATTTCTATGAAGAGTTCTTCAGCATCTGAACAGTTTTTTCATTTTGTTTTTTTTCCTCTGGATGGGAATAACATTGCCCATATCTACTCTAATATGGTTGTCCTAGTTCTCTGTAATACTGAGAGATGATGCTTCCATCAAGTTTGATCATTTCACAATGTCATTGTTAATGTGTACATTGTTATCTTGGTTCTGCTCCCTTAACTAACCATCAGATCCTGTAAATCATTCCATGCTTATCTAGAATTCAACAATTTATGACTACTTATAGAACAATAATATTCCATAGTATTCATGTAACATAGCTTGCTTAGACATTCCCCAATTGATGAGCATCCCCTCAAATTCTAATTCTTTGCCACTACAAGAAGAACTATTATGAATATTTTGTATATGTGGGACCTTTTCCTATTTTTTTATGATTTCTTCTAGATATAGACCTAGAATTGGAATTACTGGGTCAAAGGGAATGAACAATTTTATTTTTCTTTGAGCATAGTTCCATATTGCTCTACAAAATGGTTGGATCTTTTCACAAATCCATCAGCAAAGCATCAATGTCTCAAACCCTCCACAACCTCTCCAACATTGATCATTCTCCCTTTTTCTCATGTTGACCAATCTGATAGATATGAGGTGATACCTTATTGGTTTTTTAATTTGCATTTCTCTAATCAGTAATGATTTGGAACATTTTTTCATATGATTTTATGTAGCTTTAATTTCTTCATTTGAAAATTATCTATTCATATCCTTTTACCAATTATCAATTGGGGAGCGACCTTATAAATTTGATGCAATTCTCTATATATTTTAGATATAAGACCTTTATCAGGACCCCCTCATTGTGAAGATTGTTTCCCAGCTTATTTTGGCCACATTGATTTCAATAGTGCAAAACTTTTTAATTCAATATACACAAAGGCATTCATTTTGAAATTTATAATGTATTAAAATTCTTATTTGGTCCTAAATTTGTCCCTTTAACCCTGAAAGATAATTTCTTGTTCAATTAACTTATCTATGTCTTTATGTCTCAATGCTGCAATCATTTTGACCTTTTTTGGTATAACTGGGACTATGCCTAGATTTTGACAAACTATTTTCTAGTTTTCCAAACAAATTTTGTCAAATAGTGAATTCTTATCCCAGAAGCTGATATCTGGGTTTGTCAAACAGTAGATTACTGTAGTCATTTACTGAAGTTTCTTTTGAATCTATCCTAAGGCACTGATTCATTACTCTAATTTTTAGCAAGTACAAGATACTTATGATGACTGTTGATTTATGCTGTAATTTTACATCTGGTAGAATTAGGCCTTCTTTCTTCAAATTTACTTTCATCAGTTCCCTTGCTATTGATTTGTCTTTTATTTCATTTCATTTTATTTTATTTTTTAGGTTTTTGCAAGGCAAATGTGGTTAATGGCTTGCCCGAGACCACACAGCTAGGTAACGTTTAAGTGTCTGAGGGCATATTTGAACTCAGGTGCTCCTGGCTCCAGGGCTGGTGCTCTATTCACTGCACCACCTAGCTTCCCTGCTATTCATTTTTTTTTTAATTAAGGCAATAGGGTTAAGTCATGCAAGCAATTATTAAGGGTCTGAGGCCAGATTTAAACTCAAGTCCTCCTGACTCCAGGGCCAGTACTCCATCCACTGTACCATTCAATTGCCCTTCCCTTGCAATTCTTGATGTTTTGTTGCTCCAGGTGAGTTTTGTTATTATTTTTTCTAGTTCAGTAAATTAGTTAATTGGTAGTTTGATTGGCACTGAATAAATAGCTGAATAAGTATAATTGTCATTTTTATTATATTAGTTTGATTTAATATGAGCAATTCACATTTTTTGATTATTTCGATCTGACTTTATTTGGGTGAGAAGTGTTTTATAATTCTGTTAATATAGTTTCTGAGTATGTCTTGGGAGGTAGATTCCAAAGTTTTTAATGTTGTTTATTGTTATTTTAAATGGAATTGCCCTTTCTATTTCTTATTCTTGAGCTTTGTTGTTCATATATAGAAATGCTAATGATTTATTTGGATTTATTTTGTATTTTGATACTTTGATGAATTTCTTCATTGTTAGAAGGAGATTTTAACATTATTTTCTCAGATTCTGTAAATAAACCATCTTATCATCTACAAAGAGTGAAAGCTTTGCTTCCTCATCGGCTATTCTTATTCCTTCATTTTCTTTTTCTTCTCATTTCTAATACAAGATTGAATAACTATGATGATAATGAGCATCCTTGTTTATATCCCTAATTTTATTGAAAATGCTCCAAGTTTATTCCCATTATATATAATATTTGCTAATGGTTTTAGATTGATGCTATTTATTATTTTAATGAAAACTTCATTTTTTTCCTAAATTGTCTAGTGTTAATAGGAATGGATGGCTTATTTTCTCAAAGGCCTTTCAAACATCTAATGAGATAATCATATGATTTCTATTGCTTTTGCTATTGATATGTTCAATTATGTTGAGTGTTTTCCCAATATTGAACTATTTCTGTCAACCTGGTATAAATCCTACATGAACATGGTGTAATATCCTAGTAAAATTTTTTTGTAATATCATAGTTGAAATTGCATCAATATTGATTAGGGAGATTGTTCTATAATTTTCTTTCTTTCTTTTGCTTGTTCCTGGTTGGGTTATCAGCACCATGTTAGAGTCATAAAAGGAGTTTGGCAGAACCTTCCTCTGTTTTAAAATACTTAATGTAGAATAGGAATTAATTGTTCCTTAAGTGTTTGGTAGAATTCACTTGTAAATACATCTGGTCCAGGAGACTTTTTCTTAGGAGTTCATTGATTGTTTCTTCAATTTATTTTTCTTAAATGCAGTTATTTAAATAATTTATTTCCACTTCTATTAACATGGACAATTTGCATTTTTGTAAATATTCATCCATTACACTCAAGTTAACCAATTTATTGGCCCACAGTTCAACAAAGTAGCTCCAAAATATCTCCTTAATGTTCTCCTTATTGGTGGTTAGTACATCCTTTATATTTCTGATACTGGTAATTTGGTTATCTTCCCTCCCTTTTATAATCAGATTCACCAATGGTTTGTCTATTTTATTGCTTTTTTCAGCAAACCAACCAGGTTTCATTGATTAGATTAATGGGGTTTTTTTTTTGCTTTCTTTTTTTTTTCATTTTCCCCTTTTTACTTTTTAATTTTAGGCAATGGGATTAATTAAATTGCCCAAGGTCACTCAGCTAGACAATTAATAAGTGTGTCTAAGTTTGGATTTCAACTAAGTTCCTCCTAACTCTAGGGCCTGTGCTCTATCCACTGTGCTACCTAGTGGCCCCTCTTGCTTTCAATGTTATTAATCTCTCCCTTGATTTTCAGTATTACTTATTTGGTATATTATTGGGGATCTTTAATTTGTTCTCTTCCTAGATTTTTTAGTTCAATACCCAATTCATTTTTCTCCTCTTTCTCGATTTTATTCATATAGGCATTTAGAGCTATAAAGTTATCTCTCAAACATGCCTTGACTGCATCCCATAAATTTTGGTATGATGTCTCATTAGTATCATTTTTCTGGATATAACTATGGATTATTTCTAAGATTTGATGTTTGATACATTCATTATTTAAGATAGTTTTTTTTTAATTCCCAATAGTTTTTATTGTATTTTTCTTTGACCCTTTATTTATGTAATTTTTATTGCATCATGGTCTGAGAAGTGTGCATTTGTTATTTTGGCTTTCTGCATATAATTATAAGGATTTTATGCCATAGTGCATGGCCAATTTTGGTATAAATCACCAAGAAAAAGGTAGATTCTTTTCTAACCCCATTAAGTTTTCTCCAGAGAACTCTCATTTCTACGTTTTCTAAGATTTCATATGCCTACTTAACTTCCCTCTTATTTATTTTGTTGGTAAATGTATCTTGTTTTGAGAGGGAGATTTAGGTTCCCCATTATTACGTTTTGCTGTCTATATCTCCTTCCTATTCACTCAGCTTTTTCCTCTAGAAATTTGGATATTATACCACTAGGTGCATACAAGTTTAATAATGATATGGCTTCATAACCAATGTGCCTTTTAAGAAAATGTAGTTTCACCACCATATCCCTTTAAATTAAATCAATTTTTGCTTTTTATTATTATTTTCTTTGTTTTCAATTATATATAATAGTTGTTTTGGTAAGGTATTTTGTAAGCTTATGAATTTTACAATTTTCCTCCACCCTCCCTTCCCTCCCCCATATGCCCCCACAGAAGTTAGTCAGATAATCATTACATTGTTTCCATGCTATATATTGATCGAAATTGAATGTGTTGAGAGAGAAATCATATCCTTGAGGACAAAATAAAATATTAGAGATAGCAAAATTATTTAGTACGTAAGACACTTTTTCAAAAAATGTAGGTAAGAGACTTTGGTCTTTTTTTAAACTCCTCAATTCCTTTTCTTGATACAGATGTTATTCTCCCTTTCATGTACTCTAAAGTTGTCCCTGATTTTTCACGCTGATGAAATGAGCAAGGCCATTAAGGTTGATCATCACCCTTATGTTGCTTTTAGGGTTCTGTTCATCTGTCTGGTTCTGCTCATC
Source organism: Macrotis lagotis (assembly GCF_037893015.1). Classification (NCBI taxonomy): domain Eukaryota; kingdom Metazoa; phylum Chordata; class Mammalia; order Peramelemorphia; family Peramelidae; genus Macrotis; species Macrotis lagotis. Next base: position 65,885,451 of record NC_133660.1, on the reverse strand, counting down.
TCTCTCAACATCAGTTCATGGAAATCTTTTCAGACTTCTCTGAAATCCATCCTTCTTGGTTTCTAATAGAACCATATCATACTTATACCCCAATTTGTTCAGCTATTCCCCAATTGATGGACATTCAGTTGATTTTAATTCTTTGGTACTACAATCTGAGCAGCTATGAATATTTTTGAACAAGTGATCTCTTTTGCACGATCTCTTCAGTGTATGGAGCCATTAATGGTATTGCTGGATCAAACAGTATGCACATTTTTGTGCCATTTGTGCATAATTCCACATTGTTCTCCAGAAAGGTTGGATGAGTTCACAGCTCTACCCACAATGTATTAGGGAATCACATTTCCCACTGGCCAACCTGATAGATGTGAGAAGATACCTCAGAGCTGCTTTAATTTACATTTCTCTAATCAGTAATGATTTAGAGAAGTTTTTCATGTGGCTATGGATAGCTTTGATTTCCTCATTCTGTAAATTACCTTTGCATATCTATTGACCATTTTTCAATTGTGGATTTTTTTATAAATCTGACTCAGTTTTTTGTATATTTTAGAAATGAGTCCTTTGTCAGAAATACTAGTAGTAAAAATTGCTTCCCAATTTAGTATATTTCTTTTGATCTTGGTTAGAATGGTTTTGTTTGTTCAAAAGTTTTTTAATTTAATGTAATCAAAATTACCTAGTCTTTAATATTGTTCTCCATCTCTTCCTTTATCATGATCTGCTTCCCTTTCCATAGATATGATAGTTAAACTATTCCTTGATCTCCTAGTTTGCTTACAATATTATTTTTATCTATAAATTATGTACCCATTTGAGCCTACCTTTGTATAGGGTATAAGATGTTGGTTTAATCCAAAATTTTGCATACTAACCTCCGATTTTACCAACAATTTTTATCAAGGAGAGAGTTCTTATCACAGAAGCTAGACTCTTTGGGTTTATCAAACTTCAGATTACTGCAATCATTTCCTACTGTCTGTTTTCCACCTAATGTATTCCACTGATCCACCAATCTATTTCTTAGCCAATACCAGACAGTTTTAATGAGTGACCTTTTATAATATAATGTTACAGCTAGTAAGGCTAAGCCAACATCTTTTGCACTTTTTTTTTCATTAAATCCCTAGATATTCTGGTCTTTTTGTTTCTCCATATGAATTTAGTTACAAGTTTTTCTAGTTCATTAAAGTAATTTTTTGGAAGTTTGATTGTTAAGGCATTCATTAAGTAGTTTACTTTAAGTAGAATTGTCATTGTTATTATATTAGCTCAGTCTATAGATGAACATTGGCCCAGGTATTTAAAATTGAGTTTATTTTTGTGAAGTGTTTTATAGTTTTCATGGGGTCTGAGTCTGCCTGTACAGGTAGTCTCCCAATTGTTGAATTAACTTTGATGGAATTTCTCTATCTCTTGCTCTTGTATCTTTCTAGTAACATAAAAAAATGCTGAGGATTATGTCGGTTTATTTTATATCATGTGACTGTACTAAAGTTGCTAATTGTTTCTACTAGCATTTTAGATGATTTTTAAAGGATTCTCTAGGTATGCTATTATGTCATCTACAAAGAGTGAGAGTTTTGCATCTTCCTTCTCAGTTCTAATTCCTTCAATTTATTTCTCTTACTGTAGAAGCTAAAATGTCTAATACAATATTTAATAATACTGCTAATAAAGGGCATCCTTGTTTCACCCCTGATCTTACTGGGAATGCCTCTAGCTTATCTCCATTGCATATAATGCTTATTGATGGTTTCAGATGGATACTGCTTGTCATTCTAAGGAACAATCCATTTACTCCTTTGTTGTCTAATGTTTTCAGTAGAAATGGTTGCTGTATTTTGTCAAAGGCTTTTTCAACACTTATTGTACAGTCAATTATACTAACAGTTTTCCTAATATTGAACCAACCCTGCATTCCTGGGATAAATCCTGCTTAATCATAGTGTATTATCCTAGTGATAACTTGCTATAATTAATTTGCTAAGATTTTATTTAAGATTTTTGCAGCCATATTCATTAGAGAAATTGGTTTATAATTTTCTTTCTCTGTTTTAACTCTTCCTGGTTAAGTTATCAACACCATATTGGTGTAATAGAAGGTAATAGGCAGAGTTCCTTCTTTTTCACCTGTTTTTCCAAAGAGTTATTTTTAGAATTGGAACCGATAGTTCTTTAAATGCTTAATAGAATTGACTTGTGAATTCTTCTGATCCTGGAAATTTTTTCTTGGGAAGTTCAATGATTGTTTTTTGAATTTCTTTTTCTGAGATAGGGTTATTTAGGTATTTAATTTCTTCTTCATTTAACATGGGAAACATATCTTTGTAAACATTCATCATTAGTTAGATTAACAAATATATTGACATACGGTCAAATAATTCTGAATTATTATTTTAATTTTCCCCTCTTTTGTGGTGAGTCCATCTTTTTCATTTATGGTGCTGGTAGCTTGGTTTATTCTTTCTGTTTTAAATCAAATTAACCAAAGGTTTATCAATTTTTATCAGTTTTTTTTAAACATTTCTTGGTCTTATTTATTAGTTTAATTGTTTTCTTGATTTTGATTTTATTAATTTCTCCTTGAATTTTTAAAATTCATAATTTGGTATTTAATTGGAAGTTTTTGATTTCTTCTTTCTCTCCTTTTTTTAGTTACATGCTTAGTTCATTATTTCTTCTTTCTGTATTTTATTCACATAAGCAGTAAAAGATAAGACATATACTATTAACAGCCTTGGCTGTATCACATTAGTTTTGGCATGTTGTCTCATTGTTGTCAATATCTAGGTTGAAATCATTTTCTGTCTGTATTTTCTTGTTTGATATGCTCATTCTTACAATGAGGTTATTTAGATTACAATTAATTTTAGAGCCATCTGTCCATTACCCATTATTGCATGTGATTTTTATTGCATTATGATCTGAGAAGAAAATATTCATTATTTCTGTCATTCATCATTTGATTATAAGTTTTCTATGCCCTAGTAAATGGTAAATTTTGGTTTAAGTGCCATGTACTGCACAAAAAAGTATACTTCTTCCCATACCCCATTGAGTTTTCTCCAAAGCTCTATCATGTCTTAGTTTTCTAACATTTTATTTACCTCCTCAACTTCCTTCTTGTTTATCTTATGGTTAGATTTATCTGAAACTGAGAGAGAGATATTGAGATCTCCCACCAATAGAGTTTTGCTGTCTTTGTATTCCTGAAGTTCATTCAGCTCCTTTTCTAAGAATCTGGATGCTATATCACTTTGTGCATTTAGTACTGAAATTACTTCAGTGTCTGATACCTTTTAAGAGGATATATTTTCCTTCCTTATCTCTTTTAATGAGATCTATTTTAGCAGCTACTTTGCCTGAGATAGGTATTACTACCTCTGACTTTTTCATTTAAACTGAAGAAAAATATATTCTACTCCAGTCTCTTACATTACTCTCTCTGTATCTCTCTGCTTTAAATGAGTTTCTTGTAAGCTGCACCTTTTAGGATTCTGTTTTTTTAATTCACTCTGTTATTCATTTAATGTTTTATGGGAGAGTCCATCCCACTTACATTGAAAGTAATAATTACTAACTCTTTATTGCCCTCCATACTATCTTCCCTCTGTTTGTATTTTCCCCTTTTTTCACTTTATCAATATTCCCTAGGGAATATTTACATCTGAATATGATCTCCTTCAGTATGTTTACCTCCTTCTATCCATACCCTGACCTATCTTTTGCTTTTTCCTTTGCCCCTTCTTCCTTTATTTCCCTCTGTTAACTCCCCCTTTCCTACCCTCTCACTCTTTCCCCTTTTAATCATTGAAAGGTAAGATAAGTTTCTTAACCTGAATATATATATATATATATATATATATATATATATATATATATTATATTATATATCCTTCTTTGAGCCAATATGATAAGAGTAAGATCCAGGCAGTTCTCCCCTCCTCCCTTCTTCACCTCTATTGCAATAGGTCCTTTGAAGCTCTTTATGTAATGTGATTTACCCTATTCAGTCTCCTCCATCCTCCCATCTCTTTACTGCCCTCCCCTTTTTTATGGGGATATTCTTTTGAAATCATTCTAACAGAGTCACAGACAAGGCATGAGTGTCCATTACTCCTGGTTAAGTACATTTATCAAGAGTTATAAGAAACTTTCTCTAAGGTAGGGATATACCCAGTTTCATATTGGATAGCAATTTATTTTAATTTTCCCTCCTTTTTTGCCTTTTCATTTGGCTCTTGGTTCTTCTGTTTGAAGTTCAATTTTCTATTTAGCTCTAGTCTTTTCATATGTGGCTCTTTGGTATCTAAATTGTTTTCTTTCTGGCTACTTGCAGGATTTTCTTTTTTATCTGATAGTTCTAGAATTTGGCCACAATATTACTTGGTGTTTTTATTTGGGGATCCATTTCAGGAAAGGAGCAATATATGCATTCTATATGTATTTTGCCCTCTGGTTCCATGATAACAGGGTAATTTTCCTTTAAAGATCCCAAAATGTTGAGTCCAGACTTTTTTTATCCTCAATGTGTTCAGGATGTCCAATGATTCTAAATTTGTCTCTTCTAGATCTGTTCTCTATGTCAGCAATTTTGTTGGTGAGGTATTTTACATTTTCTTCTATTTCTTTGATGATTTGGTATTGTATTTGATTGTCTCATGAAGTCATTAATTTCCATAGATTCTGTTCTTTTTTACAGAGAATTATTTTCTTCATTAAACTTTTGTAACACCTCCTCCATTTGCCCAGTTTTGAGAGAATTGTTTTCTTTTAATACTTATCCAACCTTATTTTCAAAGGATTTGTTTTTTTATTGCAAGGTATTAATTTTCTCTTACAAGGAGTTAATTTTCTTATTGGTTTCTTTTCCAAATTTTTCAATTTTCTTAAACTCCTTCCTGATCTCTGCTAAGAGGTTTTATTTTCTGGACTGGAGATCAATTCATATTCTCCTCAGAAGTTCCAGCTCTCTCTGAGTTAGGGTCTTTGACTTCAAGGTCCTCTTCAATGAACCCCCCTACTCTGACTTTTCTTTATATTCCTAGGATCTTTTCTTGTGGTAGGGGCTGGTTTACAGCCCTTTGATTTTGAAAACCCTAAAGGCTTTGCTCACTGGGCTTAGAAACTCCAAGTGGGCTAGCCAGTAGGGGGTGCTACAGGTTTTCTCTGGGTGACTGTGACCTTCATTTGTGGCCCACTCCCTAGGCTTGAGGGGTTGGGGGAGCAGCAGGGTCTGAATTATCCTTGAAGATTATGTGTTGGACCCTTGAACTATATAGTTAATGTTATTATTTGCTCAGTACTGCAAGAGATATGCTGCCTACAAATGAGTCTGGGCAGGGAGGGTATCACTACACTGTTGATTCTAGGAAGAGTTCCTTTCTCCCATAGGGATGGCTGGGCACCAAACTGCAAAATATAGGGCTCACATCCCTGGTCATCCAGGCCAGCAAACAGCACTGAATTGATGTCTAGCTGCTGTGCTGGAGCTCTTCCACCCACTGCACTGGAACTCTTCCTCTAACCTCAATGGAGCTCTCCTGCCACCGCATAAAGCCAAAGCTTCCAAGGTTGTTGTCAAGTTAGACATAGATCTCATACTGCCACCCCTGCATTGGCTCTCTGTACCCAGCTAACCTACATTCCCCTGAGAAAGAACTTGTTGGTAGATGTTCTTCTTTGCTCTTTCTGGATTTGGTGAATTTGACTCCTGTTATGAGCTTAGATTCATATTCTTTCTGAGGGAAAGCCAAGAGACTTTAGTTCAGTGCCTGGCTTCTCTCTGCTATCTTGGCTGGAAGTGTCAAATTTTGACTTTACTTCATGTGTGAGATCAGGATCAATACCCCTGATTTTTTTTTTTGTAATTTCAGTTGATGCAAAATATATTTTGATACAACTTTTACCTTTATACTGTGTGTAACTCTATTTCAAATGTGTTTCTGGTAAGAAACATATTGAAGGATTATGGTTTTGCATCCATTCTGCTATCCACTTCCATTTTATGGGACAGTTCATCACATTCACATTTATACTTAAGATTACTAATTTTGTATTTCCGTCCATGCTAACTTTATCCTTTTATATTTTTGCTCTTTACTTTCCTCTTATTCCTCCTCACCAAATTTTTACTCCTTTTTTATTTGACTCCTCTTTTAAAATTTAACTTACAGTTTATTTTCACTTATCCCTTTGCTTCCCTTTCATCTGTCCCTTTTCCTTCATGATTCGCATTTCTTTTTTCCATTTTTCTTCTTCCTCTGTTCTTTGGTTTTAAATTCTTTTTTAAGCTCTATGATGAACTTTTGTATTTGAGTCCAATTTATAGACCATTTTGATATTTTCCCTGTGAGTGATTTTTTGCTGATGTCTTCTTCAGCCATGACATTGCTGTCATCTTTGTATGTAAAATAGTTTTTTATAGTGAGTGAGTGCTCTTTTAGCTTCACTGCTCATCTTTGTTGTTTTATATCTACTTCTGTGGTTTAGGGATTATAGACAAAAGGGTATTTTGTTTTGTTTTGTTTGCTGAGTCTGGGGTGTGAGCTGTCCCTTGTCATTAGCAAAGATATTGTCTTTGTAATCCAGGCATATGTCCAAGGACCCATGTAATCCTTGCCTTTGCAGAGGTACATTTCCCCCTTTATGTCCAGACTCTGACTTTCCAGTGGTTTGTTCCTGACCCAGTCCTGTCTTTTTCCATGCTATTCTTAGGGATCAGACATTGTTTGGGATTGGGATCCTCCCTGTTGGCTTGCTATTTGATTGCTGGGACCTCTACTTTTGTCAAGCTGTAGGGACTGGGTTTGCTCTGTGACTAAGAGTCTCCTGATCTCTTTTCCACTCTCCTTCCTCCCAGCCTTTACATCCCCCTTTCCCTGAAAGAGACAAACCTTCACTGAAGATTTTTCATAATATCTACCATTGAAAACTTCTTTGAATCTTCTCTTTTTCTTGGTGGGATCTGTTGCATGAATTTCAGATTAGAGGCTTGATATATCTTTGTTAGAGGAAAGTTAAGGGAGCATGTTAGTTTCACAATTCTATCTTGGCTCTGCCCCAGAAGTCTCATAGTTGTTTTAATTGGCAATTCTCTAATGAATAAGGATTTGGAGCAATTTTTCCATATGTTTATATTTGAAAATTGTCCAGTAATACACTTTGACTATTTATCACTTAGGAAATGACTTGCAATCTTATATATTTGATGAAGCTCTCTATATATTTTAGAAATGAGACCTTAATCAAAACTCTGAGTTGTGAAGATTGCTTCTCAGCTTTCTGGTTCCTTCTAATTTTGGCAAAAATGATTTTCTTTGTACAAAAATTTTATAATTTTAATATAGTCAAAATCATTCACTTTGCAGTTTATAAAATATTGTATTTCTTGTTTTGTCATAAATTTGTCCCCTTTCTATGGATCAGATGGATAGAATATTAGTTCATCTATAGATTCATCTATGGTGTCACCCTTTATGTCCAAATCTTGCACTCATTTTGACTTTATTTTGAAATAGAGAGTGAGATGTGGGTCTATGTCTAGTTTTTGTCATATTATTGTCCAGTTTTCCCATCAATTTTTGAGAAATAGAGAATGTTTATTCCAGAAACTAATGAATTTAGATTTGTCACAGTACATTACTGTACTCATTTAGTGCTGTTTCTTTTGAACCTATCCCAATCCACTGATCCTTCAGTCTATTTCTTAACCTGTACAAGGCAGTTTTGATGACTGCTGCTTTAAAGTATACTTTTAGATCTGGAAGGAGCTAGTTCATCTTTCTTTAAATGTTTTCATCAATTCTTTTGCTATACTTGAACTTTTGTTGCTCAAGATGAATTTTATTACTATTTTTTCTAGCTGATGAAATAATAATTTTATAGTTTGATGGGTCTGGCTTTGAATAAATGATTTAATTTGGCATTTCTCCAATTATTTGGATCTGACATTATTTGGGTGAGAAGTCTTTTATAATCGGTTCATACAGTTTTGGCATTTGTCTTGGAGGTAGTTTCCCAAATATTTAATGTTTCTACAGTTTCTTTAAATGAAATTTCTCTTTCTATCTCTTGCTCTTAGACTTTATTTTTCATATAAAGAAATGGTGATGATTTATGTAGGGTTATTTTATATTTTGCTACTATATTTGAATTTTTTAATAGTTTCAAGGAGTTTTTTAGATGATTTACTTGGGTTCACAAAGTATACCATCATATCAGCTGCAAAAAGTGAAAGCTCTGCTTCTTCAATGTCAAATCTGATACCTTCAATTTCTTTTTCTTTGCTTATTTCTAGTGTATACACTTCTAAAACTATACTGAATAGTAATGGTGATAATGGACATACTTGTTTAACCTGGTCTTATTGGAAATGCTCTTAGCTTATCCCAATTAAATATAATATTTGTTGATAGTTTTAGAGTGATACTATGTATTATTTTAAAGTGAACTCCATTTATTCCTAAACATTTTAGTGCTTTTAATAGGATGGAGGTTGTATTTTATTAAAGATGTTTATAACACTTAATGTAATAATCATGTGATTTTTGTTTGTTTTGCTACTGATATGTTCAATTTTGTTAAGTGTTTCTTATATTGAACCACCCTGCTCACCTGATATAAATCCTACTGATCATGAGGTATTATCATAGTAAAAACTTGTTGTAATATCATTGCTAAAATTTTATTTAGGATTTTTTCATCAATATTAATTAAGAAGACTGGACTATAATTTTGTCTGTTTTGATTTCTTCTTGCTTTAAGTATTAACACCATGTTGGTGTCATAAAAGAAATTTGTTCAAACTCCTCTTTTATATATAGCTTATGTAAAATAGGCATCATTTGTTACTTATATGTTTGGTAGAATTCACTTGTAAATCCATCTGGACCTGGTGACATTTCTAAGGGAGTTTATTTACGATTTCTTCAATTTCTTTTTTATCAAATAAGTACATTATTTCCTCTTCCATTAATCTGGGCAGTTTTCACTTTTTAAAATATATATTTATGGCCAAGATGGTGGAGAGAAGACAGGCACAGTTCTAAAATCTCCTGAACTCTTCCCCATCTTTCACATGAAACAAATGTCTTAAAACCCACAAAACCCAGAAAGAAAAAGCCAGGAGACAGAACATCTACCTCAGGATTGGTCTCCAGCAGCAGCTTTGGCCAAATTCACGCTGGGTGAATCTGGGTTCAGAGGGAGGATTATCCCCGGATCAGCCAGACTAACAGCTGAATTGGAACCGGGAGTCTGAGGGCCTGAGAGCCGGACCTGCTGGATCAGTGGTGGGGCTGGATGACAGGGGATTGGGTCTGCGTGGAAGCAGAGGCCTTCGTGTTGGTGCTGTCCCCCTGGAGCTTGGGGACAGGGGCTGGGGGAGAGTTCTGGTGCAGGAGAGCTGCGGATACAATCCCTGGACTCCTCAGGTCTAAGGAACTGCCTCCATTTCAGCTGAGACCTCTTCCCAAACAAACAAATGCAAACTACTTCTGCCTCAGGCCCAGGTGTGTGAGTAGAATCAGCCCAGCTGAGGAGTGACTTTAGGCCAGGGTAAAGCCCACCATTGATTGGAGGCAAAAGAATTCAGTAGCGCCAATGCCTCCCTTCAAGCAAAGGGAGAAGGCCTTAACCAAGGTCACAGACACTCCAAAGAAAGCAACCAAAACCTCTTACTGGCCAGCCAGAGAAACTGCACTCAGTGAGTAAAGCCTTTAGTGATATAAAGCCCTGGTGAACCAGCCCCCCACCCCAGCTCAAGGTCTTAGCAAAATGAAGAAGGATCAATGGAAAGGTGGATCCATAGAAAAATTCCTGGACGGGAAAGACCCTAACTCAGAGATACCTAGAAGCTCTGAGGAGAATACAATCTGGTCTCCAGCACAGAAAGACTTCTTTGAAGTAATAAGGAAGGAGCTTAAAAATTTGGGAGAGACAATTAATACCTTGCAACAAGAAAACAAAATCCTAGAAAGTACAATTGGACAAACACAAAAGGAGAATCTCTCAGATCATCAATTGGACAATTACAAAATCAGAATAAATCTCTCAGATCATCAATTGGACCAATACAAAATGAGAATAATTGTCTCAGATCCTCAAATGAGCAAATGAAAAAAGAAATTAATTCTCTCAAATCATCAAGGGTCAAATGGAAATCTCTTTGAAATGTAGAATTGACCAATTGGAAAAGGGAGTTGCAAAAGGCTTATGAAGAAAACTCCTCCCCCCAAAAAATAAATGGAGTCTACAGAAACTAATGGCTCCATGAGACAGCAAGAGTCAGTTAAATAAAATCAAAAAATATAAAAAATACAAGCAAATGTTAAAATACCTCATCAACAAAACCACTGACCTATGGAATAGATCAAGAAGGGGCAACCTGCAAATTATAGGACTTCCTGAAAACATTGAAGAGAAAAAAAAGCCTGGACTTAATATTACAGGATCTAGTGATGGAAAACTGCCCTGATATCATGGAATCGAAGGGCAAAGTAGTTATTGAAAGAGTGCATTGATAGCCCAACAGAAAAAAGATCCTAAAATGAATACACCAAGGAATGTTGTGGCCAAACTCCAGAATTATCAGATAAAAGAGAAAATCCTGCAAGCAGCCAGAAGGAAACAATTTAAATATCAAGGAGCCACAGTAAGGATCATGCAGGACCTGGCTGCTATCAACATTAAGGGATCAAAAGGCCTGGAATGAGATATTTCAAAAAGCAAGGGAGCTTGGAATGTAGCCAAGAATCTACTTTCCTGCAAAGCTGAGGCTTTCTCTTCCAGGGAAATAGATGGACATTTAACAAAATGGGAGAATTCCAAAAATTTCTGATGAAAAGACCAGAGCTAAACAGAAAATTTGGACATCAAACTGGAGGTTCAAGAGACACATGAAAAGGTATAAAAAAAAGGGGGGGGGAGTAAAAGGAAAAAAATGCAATCCAATAAGTTGAAACTGGATATATCCCAAGATGGGGGGGGGGGAAATTCTCATAAATCTTCAGAATTGTACCTCTAACAGAGAGAATACACCTAGCCAAAAATGATGGACATTCATGACTTATCCATGAGACTGCTATATAATGGGATATAACTGGCTTTAACCCCACTTGGGAGAAAGACTCTAATAACTCTCAGGAATTCTGAATCTATTCGATAGAATATACTGAACTAGAAGGGACAGACACTCAGAATTTTCTATGACTTAGATAGATTGATTAAAAAAACACTACCTCCTTAAAAAGGGGACAGGTAAGAGATGGGAGGAGGGAGGGGATTGAATTGGGTTTAAAACTCATTATGCTAAGAAGTACAAAAAACCTTTGATAAAAGAGGGGAAGAAAGGAGCAGAGGAGAAACACCTGAAACTTATTCTTATCACACTTGCAGACTTGGCTTAAAGTCAACCTACACATACTCAGTTAACTTATAAAACATCTAACCTTTCAAGTAGTAAAAGGAGGAAAAGGGGAGAGGGGGATGGACAAAGGTAAGGGGAGTGGGGGGAAAAGGGGAAATAACAAAAGGAAGGGAAAAAGGAAAAAGGGAAAGGGGAAAGAAAGGGGAGGGGGTGATATAGTTGGGGGAAACACACTGAAGTATTCAGAAACAAAATACTGGGGAATATGCAAAAAGGGTGGGGGAAGGGCAAAAAATAAAAACAGAGGGAAGATAGCACAGAGGGAAATAAAGAATTAGTAATCATAACCTTGAATGTAAATGGGATGAACTCTCCCTTAAAATGTAAGCAAATACCGGAGTGGATTAAAAACCAGAATCCTGCCATATGCTGCTTACAAGAAACTCATTTGAAACAGAGAGAGATACATATAGAGTAAAGGTAAAAGTTTGGAGCAAAATACATTTTGCTTCAGCTGATGTAAAAAAGCAGGGGTAGCAATCCTTATCTCAGAGAAAGCAGCAGCAAAAATAGATAGTGTTAAAAGAGATAAGGAAGGAAACTTTATCCTCCTAAAAGGTACCATAGATAATAAAGTCATTTCAATATTGAATATATATGCAACCAGTGGGACAGCACCCAAATTCTTAGAGGAGAAGCTCAAAGAACTACAGGAAGACATAGACAGCAAAACTCTACTAGTGGTAGACCTCAACCTCCCTCTATCAGATCTAGATAAATTGAATCATAAAATAAACAAGAAAGAAGTTAAGGAGGTAAATAGATTGTTAGAAAAATGAGATATGGTAGACCTTATGGAGGAAACTGAATAGAGATAGAAAGGAATATACCTTTTTCTCTGCAGTACATGGAACTTATACAAAAATTGACCATGTACTAGGACACAAAAACCTAATGATCAACTGCAGAAAGGCTGAAATTGTGAATATATTTTTCTCAGATCACAATGCAATAAAAGTCATATGCAATACTGGGCCAAGGAGATATAGACCCAGAACAAATTGGACACTGAATAACCTCATTTTAAAAAAAATGTGTGGACCAAAAAAGGAATTATAAAAAGAATTAACCATTTTATCCCAGATAATGACAATAATGAAACAACATACCAAAACCTATGGGATTCATTCAAAGAGACTCCCAGGGGATATATTTATACCTCTAAATGCTTACATGAATAAATTAGAGAAAGAGGAAATCAATGAAATAAACATGAAACTAAAAAAATTAGAGAAAGAACAAATCAAAAATCCCCAATTAAATAATAAATTAGAAATTCTAAAAATTAAAGGAAAAAATTAAGAAAATTGAAAGAAAAAACTATTGAATTAATAAATAATACCAAAATTTGTTATGAAAAAAAACATTAGAATTGATAAACCTCTGGTCAATTTGATTAAAAAAATGAATGAAGAAAATTGAATTGCTAGGTTCATAAATGAAAAAGGTGAACTCACCACCAATGAAGAGGAAATTAAAGTAATAATTCAGAATTATTTTGCCCAAATCTATGCCAATAAATTTGATAATCTAAGTGAAATGGATGAATATTTACAAAAATATAAATTGCCCAGGTTAAATGAAGAAGAGATTAAATACCTGAACAACCCTATCTCAGAAAAAGAAATTCAACAAGCCATTAGTGAACTCACTAAAAAAAAATCTCTGGGGCCTGATGGATTCACAAGTGAATTCTACCAAACATTTAAGGAACAATTGGTTCCAATCCTATATAAAATCTTTGGAAAAATAGGGAAAGGTGGGGCTCTGTCTAACTCTTTCTATGATACCAATATGGTACTGTTATCTAAGCCAGGAAGAGTTAAAAGAGAGAAAGAAAATTATAGCCCTATTTCCCTTATGAATATAGATGCAAAAATCCTAAATAAAATCTTAGCAATACGATTACAACAAGTCATAACTAGAATAATACATTATGATCATGCAGGGGTTGGTTCAATATTAGGAACACTGTTAGTATACTGAATTATATCAAAAACAAACCTATCAGAAACCATATGATCACATCAATAGATGCTGAAAAAGCTTTTGACAAAATACAGCATCCATTCCTATTAAAAATACCAGAGAGTGTAGGAATAAATGGATGGTTCCTTAAAATAATTAGCCGTATCTATTTGAAACCATTAACAGGCATTATATTCAATGTGGAGAGGCTAGAGGCATTCCCATTAAGATCAGGGTTGAAACAAGGGTGCCCATTACCACCACAATTATTCAATATTGTATTAGAGACGTTAGCATCAGCAATTAGAGAAGAAAAAGCAATTGAAGGAATTAGAATTGGGAAGGAAGAGTTAAAACTCTCACAATTTGTTGATGACATGATGGTCTTCCTAGAGAATCCCAAGAAATCATCAAAAACCTTGTTTTTGATGATTTCTTGGGATTCTCTAGGAAGACCATCATGTATGTGTGTATATATATATATATATATATATATATATATATATATATATATATATATATGTCTAGCAAGAAACAGCAGGAAGAGCTAGAAAGAGAAATCATCCCATTCAAATCTCAGGAAATATAAAATACTTGGGAGTCTATTTGCCAAGACAGACTCAAAATCTTTTTGAAAACAATTATAAAACACTTCTCACACAAATTAAATCAGATTTAAATAACTGGGCATATACCAACTGCTCATGAATAGGCAGAGCTAATATAATAAAAATGACAATTCTACCAAAACTAAACTCTCTGTTTAGTGCCCTACCAATCAAAATTCCAAAAAAATTACTTTACCAAGTTAGAAAAAATTGTAAGTAAATTCATATGGAGAAATAAAAAGTCAAGAATTGCCAGGAGCCTAATGAAAAAAAAAACAGTGCAAAAGAAGGTGGCTTAGCCCTACCTGATCTAAAATTATATTATAAATCATCATTCATCAAAACTGTTTGGTATTGGCTATGAAACAGAGTGGTGAACCAGTGGAATAGACTAGGTGTAAAAGCAGGAGATGATTTCAGTAATCTGCTGTTTGATAAAGCCAAAGTGCCCAGCTATTGGGATAAAAACTCCCTCTTTGATAAAAATTGCTGGGATAATTGGAAGTTATTATGGAAGCAACTTAGATTAGACCAACACCTCACACCCTTTACCAAGATAAGATCCAAATGATTACAGGACATAGACTAAAAAAATACTATAAGCAAATTAGAAGATCAAGGACTAGTCACCCTGTCAGATCAATGGACAGTGGAGCAGTTTATGACTAAGGAAGAGTTGGGGAACATCACCAAAAACCAATTAGATGATTTCTATTACATTAAATTAAAAAAGCTTTTGCACAGATAAAACCAAGGTAACCAAGATCAAAAGAAATGTAGTAAATTGGGAAACAATCTTTAGAACAAATGATTCTGGACAAAGTACTCATTTCTAAAGTATACAGAGACCTGAGTCATATTTTTAAAACAAAAAGCCATTCCCCGATTGACAAATGGTCAAAGGATATGCAAAGGCAATTTACAGATGAGGAGATCAAAGCAATAGATAACTACATGAAAAATGCTCTAAATCATTAATTATTAGAGAAATGCAATTTAAAGCTTCTCTGAGGTACCACCTCACACCTCTCAGATTGGCCAATATGACCAGGAAGGATAATGATCATTGTAGGAATGGTTATTGGAAATCTGGGACACTATTACACTGTTGGTGGGAGCTGTGAACTCATCCAAACCTGGAGAGCTATTTGGAACTATGCCCAAAGGGCAACAAAAATGTGCATACCCTTTGACCCAGCAATACCACTACTGGGTCTATACCCTGAAGAGATGATGGAAAAGGGTAAAAATATTACTTGTACAAAAATATTTATAGCAGCCCTGTTTGTGATGTCAAAGAATTGGAAATCAAATAAATGTCCTTCTTTTGGGGAATGGCTTAACAAACTGTGCTATATGTATGTCATTGAACACCATTGTTCCATTAGAAACCAGGAGGTATGGGATTTCAGGGAAGCCTGGAAGTATTTGCATGAACTGAGGCTGAATGAGATGAGCAAAACCAGCAAAACACTGTACACCCCTAACAGCAACATGGGAGTGATATTCAACCTTGAAGGACTTGCTCATTCCATCAGTGCATCTGTCTGCAATGGAGAGTTCCATCCATATCCAGATAAGGAGTTGTGGAGTTTGAACAAAGTGCAAGGACTATTCCCTTTAATTTAGGAAAAAAAAAAACAGATATCTTATTGTCTGATCTTGTTACCTCTTAGATCTCTCTTCTCTTCTTTACAGGATATGATTTTTCTCTCACCACACCCAATTTTGATCAAGGTAAAACATGGAAAAAAATAAAGACTGACATAGTGCTTTTTGTGGGGGGGGAAGCAAGATTGGGATGAAATTGTAAAACTCAAATAATATCTTTAATTAAAATAGAATTAAAGAAAATTAAATATATATATTCATTTTATTCAGGTTATTAAAGTTATTGGCATACATAAGGGCAAAGTAACTCCATATTATCCCTTTGATTTCCAAATCTTTGGTGGTTAGTTCCCCTTTTTAATTTTTAATACTGGTAATTTGCTTGACTTCTTTCTTTTTGTAAACAGATTAACCAAATGTTTTTCTATTTTATTGACATTTTCATAAAACTGACTCCTAGTTTCCTTTATTAGATCAATAGTTTCCTTGTTTTCAATTTCAATTTCATTTTCAGAAATTCTAATTTGGTATTTAATTGGGAATCTTTCATTTGTTCTTTCTCTAGCTTTTTAATTGCACTCCCAATTCATTGATCTCCTCTTTCTCTTTTTTTCTTGATATAAGCATTTGGAGACATGAAGTTTCCCCTTAAAACTGCCTTGATTGAATCCCATAAATTTTGGTATGATGTCTCATCAATATTATTTTCTTGGTTATAATTATTGATTATTTCCATTATTTATAATTGGACTCATCCATTATTTAAGGTAAAAAATATTTAATTTGCAATTAGTTTTTGGTTTCTCTTTCTATGACCCTTTATTACTTATAACTTTTATTGCATCATGGTCCTGAAACCTGTGCATTTATTATTTCTGCCTTTCTGCATTTCATTATAAGCTTTTTGTGCTGAAGTACACAGTGACTTTTGGTATGGATGCCATGGACTTCTGAGAAAAAAAGGTATATTCTTTTCTATCCCCATTGGATTTTCTCCAGAGTTCTACCAAATCTATTTTGTCTCTCTTCAATTGGTGTCATTTATCAGGTACTATTAAACAGGAATCATCAATTACAGTTTAATTAATTAATTAATTAATTAAATGTCCAATTGATTACTTGATAAGTACAAAATGTCATGGAAGAACCATCACAGATTCATTGTGTGATTGCTTGTTTGAGAAGCAGCATTGCCTCAAAGCCATTAAGTATCCTCCCCTCTTCTTTCTCATTAGAAGTACACTTTTCAAGCCTCCTGAATTACACCAATTTATAATCATTATTTCCTTCCCCCTTTTCAAGTACTATCCAAAGAAACATAATCCTCTTGAGTCAAAATATCATACAAAGTCTAATCATTTCGTGAACTTTTTGCACCTCCCCAGACTATTTTTTCTCACACTTTACTCCCCTCTCTCCAAACAGTACTTAATCCCTTGTTAAGTGTTGTAACAATTACCTCCAAACCTGGATTTCTTTACTATAAGAATCTTAAAGGGCTCTAAGTACTGGGAGGCTTTGAAGGTCACTTGAGAACTTTACAAATGATTGTATGTTATGGTAGGAATCGGTACATTACTGCCCAATTTATTATACCCTCATCAGAAAAAGTGCTAAGCTTTGTCAGCACAGCAGAATTAAAATGGGTCTAAGGATGCTGAGACACTTACATTTAGAGTTAACACTCCTGATTTCAATCTGGGCTTTTTACAACAAACACAGTGGTGTCAGCTTGGACCTCTTCACTAGAGAGAAAAGAACTAACTATACCCATATCCTCTAAGTCCAATCTCTTCAAGTAAATTTGACCCATTATTTATGTCAAGCAAATTAAAATTCTCAAGAGTTTAAAGTGTTATGTCTTACATTTTAGGGGTTGTATACAATTAGATGGTCTTGAATAATATTTGTTTTGTTTTGCTTTGCTTTTTCCTTCCCTTTTTCTTTTGTGAATCTCTTGAGTTGTGTATTTGGAGATTGAATTCTTTGTTCAGTTTTGGTCTTTGTGTCAGGAAATTCTGAATGTCCTATATTTTGTTGAATGTTAACTTTTTCCTCCCTGACAATATGTGCTGAATTTTGCAGGGTAGTAAAATTCTTGGTCATAACCTCAAGTCTTTTTCCCTCCTATATATGGTATCGCATATGGAAATTCCATATGTGGTATTCCACATGGGATTCAATATGTGGGAAAAATATTGAAGCAACTTCTTTGGTGGACTCATGATGAAGAAGGCAACTCATCTCAGCGATAGAGCCATTGGAATCTGAACAAAGAGTGAAGTATATTTTCTTGCTCTCTCACTATTATTGAGGTTTCTCATTTTTTTTTTTGTTTTGGGGGAGAGGGGGTTTATGTTTACTCTCACAACAAGAGTACTGTAATGATAAAAAAAATAAATAAAGCAAAAAAAGGGAGAATGGTCTAAAATTTTCTTTTTCTTTTGACTTTTTGTGGGTTTAGGTATCACCTTCATATTGGCATCACAAAGGGAATTTGACAAAACATTTCACCACAGTTTTTAATAGTTTTTAAATGTTTGATAGATTTCACATGTAAATCTATCTGGACCTGGAGACATTTTCTTACAGAAGTTTATTATAGTTACTTGAATTTCCTTTTTCTGAAAGGGGGTTATTTAAATATTTTATTTACTCTTCTGTAAATCTAAATAGTTTATATTTTTTGCAAATATTCATCCACTTCACTCAAGTTAACAAATTTATTGACATACAGACGGGCAAAATAACTTTGATTTGTTTCTTTAATTTCCTCCTCATTTATGATGAGTTCACCCTCTTCATTTTTTAGACTGGAAATTTGGCATTCTTTCTTTTTTTTAATAAAATTTATCACTGGTTAATCTTTTTTTAATGTTTTTTTCATCAAATGAACTCTGCTTTATTTATTAGATCAATAATTTTCTTGCTTCAATTCTATTAATATCCTTTTTGATTTTCAGAATTTCTAATTTGGTATTTAATTAGGATCTTTATTTTTTTCCTAGCTTTTGTAGTTTCATTCCTGATTCTCTATTTTATTCATATAAGCACGTTGAGATGCAAAATTTCCCCTAAAAACAGCTTTGGCTGCAGGCCATAAATTTTGGTATTATGTCTCATCTTCTTGGATGAAATTATTGTTCATTTCCATATTTTTCTTTGATTCAATCATTCTTTAAAACTAAGGTATTTAGTTTCCAAATAATTTCTGTTTTAGCTTCCCATTCATTTTTGCATGTAATTTTTATTATATAGTCTTTTCTATACCCATTTAGTTTTCCTCAGATGTTCATCATATCTGCTTTTCTAGGATTTTATTCTCATTCTTATCATTCTTCTTGTTTATACTGTAATTAGATTTCTCTAGTTCTGATATGGGGTGTATTGAGATTCCCCCAATTTTATAATTTTTCTGTCTACATCAGCTTATAATACATTCAGATTCTCCTCTAAAAATTTGAATATTATACCATTAGTTGAATATGTTTAAAAATGATATTACTTCATTGCTATGGTGTCTTTTAAGGACATGTAATTTCCTTTGCTATCCCTTTAATGAGACCTATTTTTGTTTTTGCTTTGTCTTAGTTCAGGATAACTATCCCTGATTTTTTTTTACTTCTGCTACACCATTAATTAGTATTTTATTCTACTTCCCTGTAGGATAGGAAAGATTCTTTTAAACCCATTAGAATTTGTGTTCACACTCTGGATCAAATCTATTGAATAAGAATTAGTCAGTATTCACAATCTCCATTTTTTATCTCTCCTATAAGAGTTCTTTATGTTGCTTCCCCTGGTGTTATTTATCCACTAATGCCTCAGTTTTCCTAATATAGTCCATCTTGTTATATTTTTATTGTTATAACCCTATCTTGTACTTGTATTCCCTTTATCAAAATATACTCCTGAAACCAGTTCTAGTCTCAAAAACTGACTGGTTGATTGATTATTTACTTTGTCGATTGATAAGCAGCATTACCTCAGTCACTAAGTCCCCTCCTTTCTTCTGTCTAACTAGAAATACACTCTTTTTGTGAGGGGCGATATTCAAAGTCAAAGGCCAAGTCAGTAGTAAAGACCTCAGTTTCTGTTACTTTATTCTTATTTAATTTAATAATTGATTATTTTCATCTGCATTCAAATGTATAATTTTTAAGTTGAACCCTCCTTTCTCCCCTCCCCTCAGTGATGAATAGGTAGGTGAGCACTGTATATACATATTTTTGATAAACATGTTTACATGATAGTCATTTTCAGTATGAGGAATTAGGATTAAAGAAAAGAGATAAATAAAAGATTAATTTTTATATATTGTTAATTTTTGTTTTGTTTTGTTTAGAAATACAATTTTAAGAGTCCTGAAACACATCAAATTAATCAATTACTTTATTTCTTAACTAAATCTGGCAGTTTTTATGACTGCTGTTTTATAGTATGGTTTTAAATCTGGTAGAATTAGAGCACATTCCTTTACATTTTTTCTCCCTTCAGTTCCCTTGCTATTCTTGCTCTTTTGTTACATCAGTTGAATTTTATTACTATAGTTTCTAGTTCAGTAAAGTAATTATTTGGTAGTTTGAGTGGTATGGCAGTGAATAAGTAATTTATTTTGGGTAGAATTGTCATTTTTATTATATTAGCTCTATGTAACCATGAGCATTTGACATTTTCCCCCAATTATTTAGAACTGACTTTATTTGTGTGAGGAGAGCTTTATAATTGTGTTCATACAATTTCTGTGTTTGTCTTGGGAGGTAGATTTCCAGGTATTTAATGTTATCCAACAGTTATTTTAGATGGAATTTATCTTTCTATCTCTTGTTCTTGGGCCTTGTTGTTCATATATAAAAATGCTGATGATTTATGTAGGTTTATTTTATATCCTGCTACTTTGCTGACTTTGTTAATTGTTTCAAGGAGATATTTAGATGGTTTTTTCTTAGGTTTTTTAGGTATATCATCAGCAAAGAGTGGAAACTTTGACTTCCTTTTTGCGCATTTGCTCCTTCAATTTCTTTTTCTTCTCTTATTGCTACTGCTAGCATTTATACTTCTAAATTGAATAGTAATAATAATAGTGGACATCCTTGTTTCAACCCTGATTTTATTTGAAATGCTTTATTCACATTACATATAATATTTGTTGGTGGTTTTAGATAGATACTATTATTTTCAGGAAAACTCCATTCATTCCTAAACTTTCCAGTATTTTTAAGAAGAATGGATGATGTACTTTACCAAAGGATTTTTTTAGCACCAATTGAGATAATCATATGATTTCTGTTGGTTTGCTATTTAATATGTTTAAGTATGTTGAGTTTTTCTAATGTTGAACCCAGGGTCATTTCTTTCCTCTAAGAGAATACTCAAGTGATTGACAAGTTTTCAGTTTCCCATCACCCATAAATTTATTGAAAGAAATCCAACCTCTTTTTCATCATATAGAATGATGAAGAACTGTAACCAAGGTGCTGATAAGCTCTAGAGTAGAGCCTAAATAATAGCTACATAATTCCTTGGCATAGTCCAATACTTCACCATCAGGATTGGATTAAATTTTATGAATAATGAGTTTAACAAAGAAGATATATTTCCTACTATTTTAATACTGTATGCTCATTGAGTTCCATAGGACTTTTACATTTAATTTGCCAGTCAAATTTCATAATGTCTTTTCAGAATACAGGATAACTTGTTTTTTTTTTAATTTTTTATATTACATTGTTCACAGAGTGGTTAGCAAAAAGCTATATTAAATTAATTTTATTTTTTCATCTGTTAAGTCCTTCCATGATTTATATAACTGACCTTGTAATTTGCCAAAACAATCTTCCATTTTATCAAACTTGAAGAAAAATTTTCAAATAAGGATAAAAGTTTTCTTTATCCCAAATTAATAATAAGAATGTCTCTCAACCATTGCAGCAAAAGAATAAAGAGTTACAAGGTTTTTAAAGAAAAGAATTGCTTACACAACAAATCAATATAAAGAGTTTAAGAGACACTTAGTCTCAAAACAAAGATGTTTGGAGGATGAGGGATTAATGGTTTTTCAAATCCTGCTCCAAAAACGCCATGTTATATTGGCTACTACAGAAATGTCACAAATACTCTGCTACACTCAACAGAACAAACAATGTCTTTCCTTAGAATAATTTTCACCCAGAAAGGCAAATGATCAATTCTGGAATGGATGTGGGGAAAACTGTGTCACTAATACATTATTGGTGGAACTCTGAATTCATTCAACCTTTCTGGAGATCAATCTGGAGCAATGCACAAAGGGAAATAGGAATGTGCATACCCTTTGATTCAGCAACACCGATACTGAGTCTATACCCTGAAGAGTGATGATGAAAAAGGGTAAAAACATCACTTTTATAAAACTATTCGTAGCAAACCTGTCTGTGGTGGCAAAGAACTGGAAAATCAGTGAATTGGAAATTGAGTGAGTTTAGCTCAGTCTATAGATGAACATTGGCCCAGGTATTTAAAATTGAGTTTATTTTTGTGAAGTGTTTTATAGTTTTCATGGGGTCTGAGTCTGCCTGTACAGGTAGTCTCCAATTGTTGAATTAACTTTGATGGAATTTCTCTATCTCTTGCTCTTGTATCTTTCTAGTAACATAAAAAAATGCTGAGGATTATGTCGGTTTATTTTATATCATGTGACTGTACTAAAGTTGCTAATTGTTTCTACTAGCATTTTAGATGATTTTTAAAGGATTCTCTAGGTATGCTATTATGTCATCTACAAAGAGTGAGAGTTTTGCATCTTCCTTCTCAGTTCTAATTCCTTCAATTTATTTCTCTTACTGTAGAAGCTAAAATGTCTAATACAATATTTAATAATACTGCTAATAAAGGGCATCCTTGTTTCACCCCTGATCTTACTGGGAATGCCTCTAGCTTATCTCCATTGCATATAATGCTTATTGATGGTTTCAGATGGATACTGCTTGTCATTCTAAGGAACAATCCATTTACTCCTTTGTTGTCTAATGTTTTCAGTAGAAATGGTTGCTGTATTTTGTCAAAGGCTTTTTCAACACTTATTGTACAGTCAATTATACTAACAGTTTTCCTAATATTGAACCAACCCTGCATTCCTGGGATAAATCCTGCTTAATCATAGTGTATTATCCTAGTGATAACTTGCTATAATTAATTTGCTAAGATTTTATTTAAGATTTTTGCAGCCATATTCATTAGAGAAATTGGTTTATAATTTTCTTTCTCTGTTTTAACTCTTCCTGGTTAAGTTATCAACACCATATTGGTGTAATAGAAGGTAATAGGCAGAGTTCCTTCTTTTTCACCTGTTTTTCCAAAGAGTTATTTTTAGAATTGGAACCGATAGTTCTTTAAATGCTTAATAGAATTGACTTGTGAATTCTTCTGATCCTGGAAATTTTTTCTTGGGAAGTTCAATGATTGTTTTTTGAATTTCTTTTTCTGAGATAGGGTTATTTAGGTATTTAATTTCTTCTTCATTTAACATGGGAAACATATCTTTGTAAACATTCATCATTAGTTAGATTAACAAATATATTGACATACGGTCAAATAATTCTGAATTATTATTTTAATTTTCCCCTCTTTTGTGGTGAGTCCATCTTTTTCATTTATGGTGCTGGTAGCTTGGTTTATTCTTTCTGTTTTAAATCAAATTAACCAAAGGTTTATCAATTTTTATCAGTTTTTTTTAAACATTTCTTGGTCTTATTTATTAGTTAATTGTTTTCTTGATTTTGATTTTATTAATTTCTCCTTGAATTTTTAAAATTCATAATTTGGTATTTAATTGGAAGTTTTTGATTTCTTCT
Source organism: Macrotis lagotis (assembly GCF_037893015.1). Classification (NCBI taxonomy): domain Eukaryota; kingdom Metazoa; phylum Chordata; class Mammalia; order Peramelemorphia; family Peramelidae; genus Macrotis; species Macrotis lagotis. Next base: position 65,861,998 of record NC_133660.1, on the reverse strand, counting down.
TTCTCTCCTTTTTTTAGTTACATGCTTAGTTCATTATTTCTTCTTTCTGTATTTTATTCACATAAGCAGTAAAAGATAAGACATATACTATTAACAGCCTTGGCTGTATCACATTAGTTTTGGCATGTTGTCTCATTGTTGTCAATATCTAGGTTGAAATCATTTTCTGTCTGTATTTTCTTGTTTGATATGCTCATTCTTACAATGAGGTTATTTAGATTACAATTAATTTAGAGCCATCTGTCCATTACCCATTATTGCATGTGATTTTTATTGCATTATGATCTGAGAAGAAAATATTCATTATTTCTGTCATTCATCATTTGATTATAAGTTTTCTATGCCCTAGTAAATGGTAAATTTTGGTTTAAGTGCCATGTACTGCACAAAAAAGTATACTTCTTCCCATACCCCATTGAGTTTTCTCCAAAGCTCTATCATGTCTTAGTTTTCTAACATTTTATTTACCTCCTCAACTTCCTTCTTGTTTATCTTATGGTTAGATTTTATCTGAAACTGAGAGAGAGATATTGAGATCTCCCACCAATAGAGTTTTGCTGTCTTTGTATTCCTGAAGTTCATTCAGCTCCTTTTCTAAGAATCTGGATGCTATATCACTTTGTGCATTTAGTACTGAAATTACTTCAGTGTCTGATACCTTTTAAGAGGATATATTTTCCTTCCTTATCTCTTTTAATGAGATCTATTTTAGCAGCTACTTTGCCTGAGATAGGTATTACTACCTCTGACTTTTTCATTTAAACTGAAGAAAAATATATTCTACTCCAGTCTCTTACATTACTCTCTCTGTATCTCTCTGCTTTAAATGAGTTTCTTGTAAGCTGCACCTTTTAGGATTCTGTTTTTTTAATTCACTCTGTTATTCATTTAATGTTTTATGGGAGAGTCCATCCCACTTACATTGAAAGTAATAATTACTAACTCTTTATTGCCCTCCATACTATCTTCCCTCTGTTTGTATTTTCCCCTTTTTTCACTTTATCAATATTCCCTAGGGAATATTTACATCTGAATATGATCTCCTTCAGTATGTTTACCTCCTTCTATCCATACCCTGACCTATCTTTTGCTTTTTCCTTTGCCCCTTCTTCCTTTATTTCCCTCTGTTAACTCCCCCTTTCCTACCCTCTCACTCTTTCCCCTTTTAATCATTGAAAGGTAAGATAAGTTTCTTAACCTGAATATATATATATATATATATATATATATATATATATATATTATATTATATATCCTTCTTTGAGCCAATATGATAAGAGTAAGATCCAGGCAGTTCTCCCCTCCTCCCTTCTTCACCTCTATTGCAATAGGTCCTTTGAAGCTCTTTATGTAATGTGATTTACCCTATTCAGTCTCCTCCATCCTCCCATCTCTTTACTGCCCTCCCCTTTTTATGGGGATATTCTTTTGAAATCATTCTAACAGAGTCACAGACAAGGCATGAGTGTCCATTACTCCTGGTTAAGTACATTTATCAAGAGTTATAAGAAACTTTCTCTAAGGTAGGGATATACCCAGTTTCATATTGGATAGCAATTTATTTTAATTTTCCCTCCTTTTTTGCCTTTTCATTTGGCTCTTGGTTCTTCTGTTTGAAGTTCAATTTTCTATTTAGCTCTAGTCTTTTCATATGTGGCTCTTTGGTATCTAAATTGTTTTCTTTCTGGCTACTTGCAGGATTTTCTTTTTTATCTGATAGTTCTAGAATTTGGCCACAATATTACTTGGTGTTTTTATTTGGGGATCCATTTCAGGAAAGGAGCAATATATGCATTCTATATGTATTTTGCCCTCTGGTTCCATGATAACAGGGTAATTTTCCTTTAAAGATCCCAAAATGTTGAGTCCAGACTTTTTTTATCCTCAATGTGTTCAGGATGTCCAATGATTCTAAATTTGTCTCTTCTAGATCTGTTCTCTATGTCAGCAATTTTGTTGGTGAGGTATTTTACATTTTCTTCTATTTCTTTGATGATTTGGTATTGTATTTGATTGTCTCATGAAGTCATTAATTTCCATAGATTCTGTTCTTTTTTACAGAGAATTATTTTCTTCATTAAACTTTTGTAACACCTCCTCCATTTGCCCAGTTTTGAGAGAATTGTTTTCTTTTAATACTTATCCAACCTTATTTTCAAAGGATTTGTTTTTTATTGCAAGGTATTAATTTTCTCTTACAAGGAGTTAATTTTCTTATTGGTTTCTTTTCCAAATTTTTCAATTTTCTTATACTCCTTCCTGATCTCTGCTAAGAGGTTTTATTTTCTGGACTGGAGATCAATTCATATTCTCCTCAGAAGTTCCAGCTCTCTCTGAGTTAGGGTCTTTGACTTCAAGGTCCTCTTCAATGAACCCCCCCTACTCTGACTTTTCTTTATATTCCTAGGATCTTTTCTTGTGGTAGGGGCTGGTTTACAGCCCTTTGATTTTGAAAACCCTAAAGGCTTTGCTCACTGGGCTTAGAAACTCCAAGTGGGCTAGCCAGTAGGGGGTGCTACAGGTTTTCTCTGGGTGACTGTGACCTTCATTTGTGGCCCACTCCCTAGGCTTGAGGGGTTGGGGGAGCAGCAGGGTCTGAATTATCCTTGAAGATTATGTGTTGGACCCTTGAACTATATAGTTAATGTTATTATTTGCTCAGTACTGCAAGAGATATGCTGCCTACAAATGAGTCTGGGCAGGGAGGGTATCACTACACTGTTGATTCTAGGAAGAGTTCCTTTCTCCCATAGGGATGGCTGGGCACCAAACTGCAAAATATAGGGCTCACATCCCTGGTCATCCAGGCCAGCAAACAGCACTGAATTGATGTCTAGCTGCTGTGCTGGAGCTCTTCCACCCACTGCACTGGAACTCTTCCTCTAACCTCAATGGAGCTCTCCTGCCACCGCATAAAGCCAAAGCTTCCAAGGTTGTTGTCAAGTTAGACATAGATCTCATACTGCCACCCCTGCATTGGCTCTCTGTACCCAGCTAACCTACATTCCCCTGAGAAAGAACTTGTTGGTAGATGTTCTTCTTTGCTCTTTCTGGATTTGGTGAATTTGACTCCTGTTATGAGCTTAGATTCATATTCTTTCTGAGGGAAAGCCAAGAGACTTTAGTTCAGTGCCTGGCTTCTCTCTGCTATCTTGGCTGGAAGTGTCAAATTTTGACTTTACTTCATGTGTGAGATCAGGATCAATACCCCTGATTTTTTTTTTTGTAATTTCAGTTGATGCAAAATATATTTTGATACAACTTTTACCTTTATACTGTGTGTAACTCTATTTCAAATGTGTTCTGGTAAGAAACATATTGAAGGATATGGTTTTGCATCCATTCTGCTATCCACTTCCATTTTATGGGACAGTTCATCACATTCACATTTATACTTAAGATTACTAATTTTGTATTTCCGTCCATGCTAACTTTATCCTTTTATATTTTTGCTCTTTTACTTTCCTCTTATTCCTCCTCACCAAATTTTACTCCTTTTTTATTTGACTCCTCTTTTAAAATTTAACTTACAGTTTATTTTCACTTATCCCTTTGCTTCCCTTTCATCTGTCCCTTTTCCTTCATGATTCGCATTTCTTTTTTCCATTTTCTTCTTCCTCTGTTCTTTGGTTTTAAATTCTTTTTTTAAGCTCTATGATGAACTTTTGTATTTGAGTCCAATTTATAGACCATTTTGATATTTTCCCTGTGAGTGATTTTTTGCTGATGTCTTCTTCAGCCATGACATTGCTGTCATCTTTGTATGTAAAATAGTTTTTTATAGTGAGTGAGTGCTCTTTTAGCTTCACTGCTCATCTTTGTTGTTTTATATCTACTTCTGTGGTTTAGGGATTATAGACAAAAGGGTATTTTGTTTTGTTTTGTTTGCTGAGTCTGGGGTGTGAGCTGTCCCTTGTCATTAGCAAAGATATTGTCTTTGTAATCCAGGCATATGTCCAAGGACCCATGTAATCCTTGCCTTTGCAGAGGTACATTTCCCCCTTTATGTCCAGACTCTGACTTTCCAGTGGTTTGTTCCTGACCCAGTCCTGTCTTTTTCCATGCTATTCTTAGGGATCAGACATTGTTTGGGATTGGGATCCTCCCTGTTGGCTTGCTATTTGATTGCTGGGACCTCTACTTTTGTCAAGCTGTAGGGACTGGGTTTGCTCTGTGACTAAGAGTCTCCTGATCTCTTTTCCACTCTCCTTCCTCCCAGCCTTTACATCCCCCTTTCCCTGAAAGAGACAAACCTTCACTGAAGATTTTTCATAATATCTACCATTGAAAACTTCTTTGAATCTTCTCTTTTTCTTGGTGGGATCTGTTGCATGAATTTCAGATTAGAGGCTTGATATATCTTTGTTAGAGGAAAGTTAAGGGAAGCATGTTAGTTTCACAATTCTATCTTGGCTCTGCCCCAGAAGTCTCATAGTTGTTTTAATTGGCAATTCTCTAATGAATAAGGATTTGGAGCAATTTTTCCATATGTTTATATTTGAAAATTGTCCAGTAATACACTTTGACTATTTATCACTTAGGAAATGACTTGCAATCTTATATATTTGATGAAGCTCTCTATATATTTTAGAAATGAGACCTTAATCAAAACTCTGAGTTGTGAAGATTGCTTCTCAGCTTTCTGGTTCCTTCTAATTTTGGCAAAAATGATTTTCTTTGTACAAAAATTTTATAATTTTAATATAGTCAAAATCATTCACTTTGCAGTTTATAAAATATTGTATTTCTTGTTTTGTCATAAATTTGTCCCCTTTCTATGGATCAGATGGATAGAATATTAGTTCATCTATAGATTCATCTATGGTGTCACCCTTTATGTCCAAATCTTGCACTCATTTTGACTTTATTTTGAAATAGAGAGTGAGATGTGGGTCTATGTCTAGTTTTTGTCATATTATTGTCCAGTTTTCCATCAATTTTTGAGAAATAGAGAATGTTTATTCCAGAAACTAATGAATTTAGATTTGTCACAGTACATTACTGTACTCATTTAGTGCTGTTTCTTTTGAACCTATCCCAATCCACTGATCCTTCAGTCTATTTCTTAACCTGTACAAGGCAGTTTTGATGACTGCTGCTTTAAAGTATACTTTTAGATCTGGAAGGAGCTAGTTCATCTTTCTTTAAATGTTTTCATCAATTCTTTTGCTATACTTGAACTTTTGTTGCTCAAGATGAATTTTATTACTATTTTTTCTAGCTGATGAAATAATAATTTTATAGTTTGATGGGTCTGGCTTTGAATAAATGATTTAATTTGGCATTTCTCCAATTATTTGGATCTGACATTATTTGGGTGAGAAGTCTTTTATAATCGGTTCATACAGTTTTGGCATTTGTCTTGGAGGTAGTTTCCCAAATATTTAATGTTTCTACAGTTTCTTTAAATGAAATTTCTCTTTCTATCTCTTGCTCTTAGACTTTATTTTTCATATAAAGAAATGGTGATGATTTATGTAGGGTTATTTTATATTTTGCTACTATATTTGAATTTTTTAATAGTTTCAAGGAGTTTTTTAGATGATTTACTTGGGTTCACAAAGTATACCATCATATCAGCTGCAAAAAGTGAAAGCTCTGCTTCTTCAATGTCAAATCTGATACCTTCAATTTCTTTTTCTTTGCTTATTTCTAGTGTATACACTTCTAAAACTATACTGAATAGTAATGGTGATAATGGACATACTTGTTTAACCTGGTCTTATTGGAAATGCTCTTAGCTTATCCCAATTAAATATAATATTTGTTGATAGTTTTAGAGTGATACTATGTATTATTTTAAAGTGAACTCCATTTATTCCTAAACATTTTAGTGCTTTTAATAGGATGGAGGTGTATTTTATTAAAGATGTTTATAACACTTAATGTAATAATCATGTGATTTTTGTTTGTTTGCTACTGATATGTTCAATTTTGTTAAGTGTTTCTTATATTGAACCACCCTGCTCACCTGATATAAATCCTACTGATCATGAGGTATTATCATAGTAAAAACTTGTTGTAATATCATTGCTAAAATTTTATTTAGGATTTTTTCATCAATATTAATTAAGAAGACTGGACTATAATTTTGTCTGTTTTGATTTCTTCTTGCTTTAAGTATTAACACCATGTTGGTGTCATAAAAGAAATTTGTTCAAACTCCTCTTTTATATATAGCTTATGTAAAATAGGCATCATTTGTTACTTATATGTTTGGTAGAATTCACTTGTAAATCCATCTGGACCTGGTGACATTTCTAAGGGAGTTTATTTACGATTTCTTCAATTTCTTTTTTATCAAATAAGTACATTATTTCCTCTTCCATTAATCTGGGCAGTTTTCACTTTTTAAAATATATATTTATGGCCAAGATGGTGGAGAGAAGACAGGCACAGTTCTAAAATCTCCTGAACTCTTCCCCATCTTTCACATGAAACAAATGTCTTAAAACCCACAAAACCCAGAAAGAAAAAGCCAGGAGACAGAACATCTACCTCAGGATTGGTCTCCAGCAGCAGCTTTGGCCAAATTCACGCTGGGTGAATCTGGGTTCAGAGGGAGGATTATCCCCGGATCAGCCAGACTAACAGCTGAATTGGAACCGGGAGTCTGAGGGCCTGAGAGCCGGACCTGCTGGATCAGTGGTGGGGCTGGATGACAGGGGATTGGGTCTGCGTGGAAGCAGAGGCCTTCGTGTTGGTGCTGTCCCCCTGGAGCTTGGGGACAGGGGCTGGGGGAGAGTTCTGGTGCAGGAGAGCTGCGGATACAATCCCTGGACTCCTCAGGTCTAAGGAACTGCCTCCATTTCAGCTGAGACCTCTTCCCAAACAAACAAATGCAAACTACTTCTGCCTCAGGCCCAGGTGTGTGAGTAGAATCAGCCCAGCTGAGGAGTGACTTTAGGCCAGGGTAAAGCCCACCATTGATTGGAGGCAAAAGAATTCAGTAGCGCCAATGCCTCCCTTCAAGCAAAGGGAGAAGGCCTTAACCAAGGTCACAGACACTCCAAAGAAAGCAACCAAAACCTCTTACTGGCCAGCCAGAGAAACTGCACTCAGTGAGTAAAGCCTTTAGTGATATAAAGCCCTGGTGAACCAGCCCCCCACCCCAGCTCAAGGTCTTAGCAAAATGAAGAAGGATCAATGGAAAGGTGGATCCATAGAAAAATTCCTGGACGGAAAGACCCTAACTCAGAGATACCTAGAAGCTCTGAGGAGAATACAATCTGGTCTCCAGCACAGAAAGACTTCTTTGAAGTAATAAGGAAGGAGCTTAAAAATTTGGGAGAGACAATTAATACCTTGCAACAAGAAAACAAAATCCTAGAAAGTACAATTGGACAAACACAAAAGGAGAATCTCTCAGATCATCAATTGGACAATTACAAAATCAGAATAAATCTCTCAGATCATCAATTGGACCAATACAAAATGAGAATAATTGTCTCAGATCCTCAAATGAGCAAATGAAAAAAGAAATTAATTCTCTCAAATCATCAAGGGTCAAATGGAAATCTCTTTGAAATGTAGAATTGACCAATTGGAAAAGGGAGTTGCAAAAGGCTTATGAAGAAAACTCCTCCCCCCAAAAAATAAATGGAGTCTACAGAAACTAATGGCTCCATGAGACAGCAAGAGTCAGTTAAATAAAATCAAAAAATATAAAAAATACAAGCAAATGTTAAAATACCTCATCAACAAAACCACTGACCTATGGAATAGATCAAGAAGGGGCAACCTGCAAATTATAGGACTTCCTGAAAACATTGAAGAGAAAAAAAAGCCTGGACTTAATATTACAGGATCTAGTGATGGAAAACTGCCCTGATATCATGGAATCGAAGGGCAAAGTAGTTATTGAAAGAGTGCATTGATAGCCCAACAGAAAAAAGATCCTAAAATGAATACACCAAGGAATGTTGTGGCCAAACTCCAGAATTATCAGATAAAAGAGAAAATCCTGCAAGCAGCCAGAAGGAAACAATTTAAATATCAAGGAGCCACAGTAAGGATCATGCAGGACCTGGCTGAGTCAACATTAAGGGATCTAAAGGCCTGAAATGAGATATTTCGAAAAGCAAGGGAGCTTGGACTGTAGCCAAGAATCTACTTTCCGGGAAAGCTGAGCCTCATTGTTCAGGGAAAAAAATGGACATTTAACAAAATGGAAGAATTCCAAAAATTTCTGATGAAAAGACCAGAGCTAAACAGAAAATTTGGACATCAAACTGGAGGTTCAAGAGACACATGAAAAGGTATAAAAAAAAGGGGGGGGGAGTAAAAGGAAAAAAATGCAATCCAATAAGTTGAAACTGGATATATCCCAAGATGGGGGGGGGGGAAATTCTCATAAATCTTCAGAATTGTACCTCTAACAGAGAGAATACACCTAGCCAAAAATGATGGACATTCATGACTTATCCATGAGACTGCTATATAATGGGATATAACTGGCTTTAACCCCACTTGGGAGAAAGACTCTAATAACTCTCAGGAATTCTGAATCTATTCGATAGAATATACTGAACTAGAAGGGACAGACACTCAGAATTTTCTATGACTTAGATAGATTGATTAAAAAACACTACCTCCTTAAAAAGGGGACAGGTAAGAGATGGGAGGAGGGAGGGGATTGAATTGGGTTTAAAACTCATTATGCTAAGAAGTACAAAAAACCTTTGATAAAAGAGGGGAAGAAAGGAGCAGAGGAGAAACACCTGAAACTTATTCTTATCACACTTGCAGACTTGGCTTAAAGTCAACCTACACATACTCAGTTAACTTATAAAACATCTAACCTTTCAAGTAGTAAAAGGAGGAAAAGGGGAGAGGGGATGGACAAAGGTAAGGGGAGTGGGGGGAAAAGGGGAAATAACAAAAGGAAGGGAAAAAGGAAAAAGGGAAAGGGGAAAGAAAGGGGAGGGGGTGATATAGTTGGGGGAAACACACTGAAGTATTCAGAAACAAAATACTGGGGAATATGCAAAAAGGGTGGGGGAAGGGCAAAAAATAAAAACAGAGGGAAGATAGCACAGAGGGAAATAAAGAATTAGTAATCATAACCTTGAATGTAAATGGGATGAACTCTCCCTTAAAATGTAAGCAAATACCGGAGTGGATTAAAAACCAGAATCCTGCCATATGCTGCTTACAAGAAACTCATTTGAAACAGAGAGAGATACATATAGAGTAAAGGTAAAAGTTTGGAGCAAAATACATTTTGCTTCAGCTGATGTAAAAAAGCAGGGGTAGCAATCCTTATCTCAGAGAAAGCAGCAGCAAAAATAGATAGTGTTAAAAGAGATAAGGAAGGAACTTTATCCTCCTAAAAGGTACCATAGATAATAAAGTCATTTCAATATTGAATATATATGCAACCAGTGGGACAGCACCCAAATTCTTAGAGGAGAAGCTCAAAGAACTACAGGAAGACATAGACAGCAAAACTCTACTAGTGGTAGACCTCAACCTCCCTCTATCAGATCTAGATAAATTGAATCATAAAATAAACAAGAAAGAAGTTAAGGAGGTAAATAGATTGTTAGAAAAATGAGATATGGTAGACCTTATGGAGGAAACTGAATAGAGATAGAAAGGAATATACCTTTTTCTCTGCAGTACATGGAACTTATACAAAAATTGACCATGTACTAGGACACAAAAACCTAATGATCAACTGCAGAAAGGCTGAAATTGTGAATATATTTTTCTCAGATCACAATGCAATAAAAGTCATATGCAATACTGGGCCAAGGAGATATAGACCCAGAACAAATTGGACACTGAATAACCTCATTTTAAAAAAAATGTGTGGACCAAAAAAGGAATTATAAAAAGAATTAACCATTTTATCCCAGATAATGACAATAATGAAACAACATACCAAAACCTATGGGATTCATTCAAAGAGACTCCAGGGGATATATTTATACCTCTAAATGCTTACATGAATAAATTAGAGAAAGAGGAAATCAATGAAATAAACATGAAACTAAAAAAATTAGAGAAGAACAAATCAAAAATCCCCAATTAAATAATAAATTAGAAATTCTAAAAATTAAAGGAAAAAATTAAGAAAATTGAAAGAAAAAACTATTGAATTAATAAATAATACCAAAATTTGTTATGAAAAAAAACATTAGAATTGATAAACCTCTGGTCAATTTGATTAAAAAAATGAATGAAGAAAATTGAATTGCTAGGTTCATAAATGAAAAAGGTGAACTCACCACCAATGAAGAGGAAATTAAAGTAATAATTCAGAATTATTTTGCCCAAATCTATGCCAATAAATTTGATAATCTAAGTGAAATGGATGAATATTTACAAAAATATAAATTGCCCAGGTTAAATGAAGAAGAGATTAAATACCTGAACAACCCTATCTCAGAAAAAGAAATTCAACAAGCCATTAGTGAACTCACTAAAAAAAAATCTCTGGGGCCTGATGGATTCACAAGTGAATCTACCAAACATTTAAGGAACAATTGGTTCCAATCCTATATAAAATCTTTGGAAAAATAGGGAAAGGTGGGGCTCTGTCTAACTCTTTCTATGATACCAATATGGTACTGTTATCTAAGCCAGGAAGAGTTAAAAGAGAGAAAGAAAATTATAGCCCTATTTCCCTTATGAATATAGATGCAAAAATCCTAAATAAAATCTTAGCAATACGATTACAACAAGTCATAACTAGAATAATACATTATGATCATGCAGGGGTTGGTTCAATATTAGGAACACTGTTAGTATACTGAATTATATCAAAAACAACCTATCAGAAACCATATGATCACATCAATAGATGCTGAAAAAGCTTTTGACAAAATACAGCATCCATTCCTATTAAAAATACCAGAGAGTGTAGGAATAAATGGATGGTTCCTTAAAATAATTAGCCGTATCTATTTGAAACCATTAACAGGCATTATATTCAATGTGGAGAGGCTAGAGGCATTCCCATTAAGATCAGGGTTGAAACAAGGGTGCCCATTACCACCACAATTATTCAATATTGTATTAGAGACGTTAGCATCAGCAATTAGAGAAGAAAAAGCAATTGAAGGAATTAGAATTGGGAAGGAAGAGTTAAAACTCTCACAATTTGTTGATGACATGATGGTCTTCCTAGAGAATCCCAAGAAATCATCAAAAACCTTGTTTTTGATGATTTCTTGGGATTCTCTAGGAAGACCATCATGTATGTGTGTATATATATATATATATATATATATATATATATATATATATATATATATGTCTAGCAAGAAACAGCAGGAAGAGCTAGAAAGAGAAATCATCCCATTCAAATCTCAGGAAATATAAAATACTTGGGAGTCTATTTGCCAAGACAGACTCAAAATCTTTTTGAAAACAATTATAAAACACTTCTCACACAAATTAAATCAGATTTAAATAACTGGGCATATACCAACTGCTCATGAATAGGCAGAGCTAATATATAAAAATGACAATTCTACCAAAACTAAACTCTCTGTTTAGTGCCCTACCAATCAAAATTCCAAAAAAATTACTTTACCAAGTTAGAAAAAATTGTAAGTAAATTCATATGGAGAAATAAAAAGTCAAGAATTGCCAGGAGCCTAATGAAAAAAAAACAGTGCAAAAGAAGGTGCTTAGCCCTACCTGATCTAAAATTATATTATAAATCATCATTCATCAAAACTGTTTGGTATTGGCTATGAAACAGAGTGGTGAACCAGTGGAATAGACTAGGTGTAAAAGCAGGAGATGATTTCAGTAATCTGCTGTTTGATAAAGCCAAAGTGCCCAGCTATTGGGATAAAAACTCCCTCTTTGATAAAAATTGCTGGATAATTGGAAGTTATTATGGAAGCAACTTAGATTAGACCAACACCTCACACCCTTTACCAAGATAAGATCCAAATGATTACAGGACATAGACTAAAAAAATACTATAAGCAAATTAGAAGATCAAGGACTAGTCACCCTGTCAGATCAATGGACAGTGGAGCAGTTTATGACTAAGGAAGAGTTGGGGAACATCACCAAAAACCAATTAGATGATTTCTATTACATTAAATTAAAAAAGCTTTTGCACAGATAAAACCAAGGTAACCAAGATCAAAAGAAATGTAGTAAATTGGGAAACAATCTTTAGAACAAATGATTCTGGACAAAGTACTCATTTCTAAAGTATACAGAGACCTGAGTCATATTTTTAAAACAAAAAGCCATTCCCCGATTGACAAATGGTCAAAGGATATGCAAAGGCAATTTACAGATGAGGAGATCAAAGCAATAGATAACTACATGAAAAATGCTCTAAATCATTAATTATTAGAGAAATGCAATTTAAAGCTTCTCTGAGGTACCACCTCACACCTCTCAGATTGGCCAATATGACCAGGAAGGATAATGATCATTGTAGGAATGGTTATTGGAAATCTGGGACACTATTACACTGTTGGTGGGAGCTGTGAACTCATCCAAACCTGGAGAGCTATTTGGAACTATGCCCAAAGGGCAACAAAAATGTGCATACCCTTTGACCCAGCAATACCACTACTGGGTCTATACCCTGAAGAGATGATGGAAAAGGGTAAAAATATTACTTGTACAAAAATATTTATAGCAGCCCTGTTTGTGATGTCAAAGAATTGGAAATCAAATAAATGTCCTTCTTTGGGGAATGGCTTAACAAACTGTGCTATATGTATGTCATTGACACCATTGTTCCATTAGAACCAGGAGGTATGGGATTTCAGGGAAGCCTGAAGTATTTGCATGAACTGAGGCTGAATGAGATGAGCAAAACCAGCAAAACACTGTACACCCCTAACAGCAACATGGGAGTGATATTCAACCTTGAAGGACTTGCTCATTCCATCAGTGCATCTGTCTGCAATGGAGAGTTCCATCCATATCCAGATAAGGAGTTGTGGAGTTTGAACAAAGTGCAAGGACTATTCCCTTTAATTTAGGAAAAAAAAAACAGATATCTTATTGTCTGATCTTGTTACCTCTTAGATCTCTCTTCTCTTCTTTACAGGATATGATTTTTCTCTCACCACACCAATTTTGATCAAGGTAAAACATGGAAAAAAATAAAGACTGACATAGTGCTTTTTGTGGGGGGGGAAGCAAGATTGGGATGAAATTGTAAAACTCAAATAATATCTTTAATTAAAATAGAATTAAAGAAAATTAAATATATATATTCATTTTATTCAGGTTATTAAAGTTATTGGCATACATAAGGGCAAGTAACTCCATATTATCCCTTTGATTTCCAAATCTTTGGTGGTTAGTTCCCTTTTTAATTTTTAATACTGGTAATTTGCTTGACTTCTTTCTTTTTGTAAACAGATTAACCAAATGTTTTTCTATTTATTGACATTTTCATAAAACTGACTCCTAGTTTCCTTTATTAGATCAATAGTTTCCTTGTTTTCAATTCAATTTCATTTTCAGAAATTCTAATTTGGTATTTAATTGGGAATCTTTCATTTGTTCTTTCTCTAGCTTTTTAATTGCACTCCCAATTCATTGATCTCCTCTTTCTCTTTTTTTCTTGATATAAGCATTTGGAGACATGAAGTTTCCCCTTAAAACTGCCTTGATTGAATCCCATAAATTTTGGTATGATGTCTCATCAATATTATTTTCTTGGTTATAATTATTGATTATTTCCATTATTTATAATTGGACTCATCCATTATTTAAGGTAAAAAATATTTAATTTGCAATTAGTTTTTGGTTTCTCTTTCTATGACCCTTTATTACTTATAACTTTTATTGCATCATGGTCTGAAACCTGTGCATTTATTATTTCTGCCTTTCTGCATTTCATTATAAGCTTTTTGTGCTGAAGTACACAGTGACTTTTGGTATGGATGCCATGGACTTCTGAGAAAAAAAGGTATATTCTTTTCTATCCCCATTGGATTTTCTCCAGAGTTCTACCAAATCTATTTTGTCTCTCTTCAATTGGTGTCATTTATCAGGTACTATTAAACAGGAATCATCAATTACAGTTTAATTAATTAATTAATTAATTAAATGTCCAATTGATTACTTGATAAGTACAAAATGTCATGGAAGAACCATCACAGATTCATTGTGTGATTGCTTGTTTGAGAAGCAGCATTGCCTCAAAGCCATTAAGTATCCTCCCCTCTTCTTTCTCATTAGAAGTACACTTTTCAAGCCTCCTGAATTACACCAATTTATAATCATTATTTCCTTCCCCCTTTTCAAGTACTATCCAAAGAAACATAATCCTCTTGAGTCAAAATATCATACAAAGTCTAATCATTTCGTGAACTTTTTGCACCTCCCCAGACTATTTTTTCTCACACTTTACTCCCCTCTCTCCAAACAGTACTTAATCCCTTGTTAAGTGTTGTAACAATTACCTCCAAACCTGGATTTCTTTACTATAAGAATCTTAAAGGGCTCTAAGTACTGGGAGGCTTTGAAGGTCACTTGAGAACTTTACAAATGATTGTATGTTATGGTAGGAATCGGTACATTACTGCCCAATTTATTATACCCTCATCAGAAAAAGTGCTAAGCTTTGTCAGCACAGCAGAATTAAAATGGGTCTAAGGATGCTGAGACACTTACATTTAGAGTTAACACTCCTGATTTCAATCTGGGCTTTTTACAACAAACACAGTGGTGTCAGCTTGGACCTCTTCACTAGAGAGAAAAGAACTAACTATACCCATATCCTCTAAGTCCAATCTCTTCAAGTAAATTTGACCCATTATTTATGTCAAGCAAATTAAAATTCTCAAGAGTTTAAAGTGTTATGTCTTACATTTTAGGGGTTGTATACAATTAGATGGTCTTGAATAATATTTGTTTTGTTTTGCTTTGCTTTTTCCTTCCCTTTTTCTTTTGTGAATCTCTTGAGTTGTGTATTTGGAGATTGAATTCTTTGTTCAGTTTTGGTCTTTGTGTCAGGAAATTCTGAATGTCCTATATTTTGTTGAATGTTAACTTTTTCCTCCCTGACAATATGTGCTGAATTTTGCAGGGTAGTAAATTCTTGGTCATAACCTCAAGTCTTTTTCCCTCCTATATATGGTATCGCATATGGAAATTCCATATGTGGTATTCCACATGGGAATTCAATATGTGGGAAAAATATTGAAGCAACTTCTTTGGTGGACTCATGATGAAGAAGGCAACTCATCTCAGCGATAGAGCCATTGGAATCTGAACAAAGAGTGAAGTATATTTTCTTGCTCTCTCACTATTATTGAGGTTTCTCATTTTTTTTTTTGTTTTGGGGAGAGGGGGTTTATGTTTACTCTCACAACAAGAGTACTGTAATGATAAAAAAAATAAATAAAGCAAAAAAAGGGAGAATGGTCTAAAATTTTCTTTTTCTTTTGACTTTTTGTGGGTTTAGGTATCACCTTCATATTGGCATCACAAAGGGAATTTGACAAAACATTTCACCACAGTTTTTAATAGTTTTTAAATGTTGATAGATTTCACATGTAAATCTATCTGGACCTGGAGACATTTTCTTACAGAAGTTTATTATAGTTACTTGAATTTCCTTTTTCTGAAAGGGGGTTATTTAAATATTTTATTACTCTTCTGTAAATCTAAATAGTTTATATTTTTTGCAAATATTCATCCACTTCACTCAAGTTAACAAATTTATTGACATACAGACGGGCAAAATAACTTTGATTTGTTTCTTTAATTTCCTCCTCATTTATGATGAGTTCACCCTCTTCATTTTTAGACTGGAAATTTGGCATTCTTTCTTTTTTTTAATAAAATTTATCACTGGTTAATCTTTTTAATGTTTTTTTCATCAAATGAACTCTGCTTTATTTATTAGATCAATAATTTTCTTGCTTCAATTCTATTAATATCCTTTTTGATTTTCAGAATTTCTAATTTGGTATTTAATTAGGATCTTTATTTTTTTCCTAGCTTTTGTAGTTTCATTCCTGATTCTCTATTTTATTCATATAAGCACGTTGAGATGCAAAATTTCCCCTAAAAACAGCTTTGGCTGCAGGCCATAAATTTTGGTATTATGTCTCATCTTCTTGGATGAAATTATTGTTCATTTCCATATTTTTCTTTGATTCAATCATTCTTTAAAACTAAGGTATTTAGTTTCCAAATAATTTCTGTTTTAGCTTCCCATTCATTTTTGCATGTAATTTTTATTATATAGTCTTTTCTATACCATTTAGTTTTCCTCAGATGTTCATCATATCTGCTTTTCTAGGATTTTATTCTCATTCTTATCATTCTTCTTGTTTATACTGTAATTAGATTTCTCTAGTTCTGATATGGGGTGTATTGAGATTCCCCCAATTTTATAATTTTTCTGTCTACATCAGCTTATAATACATTCAGATTCTCCTCTAAAAATTTGAATATTATACCATTAGTTGAATATGTTTAAAAATGATATTACTTCATTGCTATGGTGTCTTTTAAGGACATGTAATTTCCTTTGCTATCCCTTTAATGAGACCTATTTTTGTTTTTGCTTTGTCTTAGTTCAGGATAACTATCCCTGATTTTTTTTTACTTCTGCTACACCATTAATTAGTATTTTATTCTACTTCCCTGTAGGATAGGAAAGATTCTTTTAAACCCATTAGAATTTGTGTTCACACTCTGGATCAAATCTTTGAATAAGAATTAGTCAGTATTCACAATCTCCATTTTTTATCTCTCCTATAAGAGTTCTTTATGTTGCTTCCCCTGGTGTTATTTATCCACTAATGCCTCAGTTTTCCTAATATAGTCCATCTTGTTATATTTTATTGTTATAACTATCTTGTACTTGTATTCCCTTTATCAAAATATACTCCTGAAACCAGTTCTAGTCTCAAAAACTGACTGGTTGATTGATTATTTACTTCAGTATTACTTATTTGGTAGTTTTAATTTGTTCTCTTCCTAGATTTTTTAGTTCAATACCCAATTCATTTTTCTCCTCTTTCTCGATTTTATTCATATAGGCATTTAGAGCTATAAAGTTATCTCTCAAACATGCCTTGACTGCATCCCATAAATTTTGGTATGATGTCTCATTAGTATCATTTTTCTGGATATAACTATGGATTATTTCTAAGATTTGATGTTTGATACATTCATTATTTAAGATAGTTTTTTTTAATTCCCAATAGTTTTTATTGTATTTTTCTTTGACCCTTTATTTATGTAATTTTTATTGCATCATGGTCTGAGAAGTGTGCATTTGTTATTTTGGCTTTCTGCATATAATTATAAGGATTTTATGCCATAGTGCATGGCCAATTTTGGTATAAATCACCAAGAAAAAGGTAGATTCTTTTCTAACCCCATTAAGTTTTCTCCAGAGAACTCTCATTTCTACGTTTTCTAAGATTTCATATGCCTACTTAACTTCCCTCTTATTTATTTTGTTGGTAAATGTATCTTGTTTTGAGAGGGAGATTTAGGTTCCCCATTATTACGTTTTGCTGTCTATATCTCCTTCCTATTCACTCAGCTTTTTCCTCTAGAAATTTGGATATTATACCACTAGGTGCATACAAGTTTAATAATGATATGGCTTCATAACCAATGTGCCTTTTAAGAAAATGTAGTTTCACCACCATATCCCTTTAAATTAAATCAATTTTTGCTTTTTATTATTATTTTCTTTGTTTTCAATTATATATAATAGTTGTTTTGGTAAGGTATTTTGTAAGCTTATGAATTTTACAATTTTCCTCCACCCTCCCTTCCCTCCCCCATATGCCCCCACAGAAGTTAGTCAGATAATCATTACATTGTTTCCATGCTATATATTGATCGAAATTGAATGTGTTGAGAGAGAAATCATATCCTTGAGGACAAAATAAAATATTAGAGATAGCAAAATTATTTAGTACGTAAGACACTTTTTCAAAAAATGTAGGTAAGAGACTTTGGTCTTTTTTTAAACTCCTCAATTCCTTTTCTTGATACAGATGTTATTCTCCCTTTCATGTACTCTAAAGTTGTCCCTGATTTTTCACGCTGATGAAATGAGCAAGGCCATTAAGGTTGATCATCACCCTTATGTTGCTTTTAGGGTTCTGTTCATCTGTCTGGTTCTGCTCATCTCTCTCAACATCAGTTCATGGAAATCTTTTCAGACTTCTCTGAAATCCATCCTTCTTGGTTTCTAATAGAACCATATCATACTTATACCCCAATTTGTTCAGCTATTCCCCAATTGATGGACATTCAGTTGATTTTAATTCTTTGGTACTACAATCTGAGCAGCTATGAATATTTTTGAACAAGTGATCTCTTTTGCACGATCTCTTCAGTGTATGGAGCCATTAATGGTATTGCTGGATCAAACGGTATGCACATTTTTGTGCCATTTGTGCATAATTCCACATTGTTCTCCAGAAAGGTTGGATGAGTTCACAGCTCTACCCACAATGTATTAGGGAATCACATTTCCCACTGGCCAACCTGATAGATGTGAGAAGATACCTCAGAGCTGCTTTAATTTACATTTCTCTAATCAGTAATGATTTAGAGAAGTTTTTCATGTGGCTATGGATAGCTTTGATTTCCTCATTCTGTAAATTACCTTTGCATATCTATTGACCATTTTTCAATTGTGGATTTTTTTATAAATCTGACTCAGTTTTTTTGTATATTTTAGAAATGAGTCCTTTGTCAGAAATACTAGTAGTAAAAATTGCTTCCCAATTTAGTATATTTCTTTTGATCTTGGTTAGAATGGTTTTGTTTGTTCAAAAGTTTTTTAATTTAATGTAATCAAAATTACCTAGTCTTTAATATTGTTCTCCATCTCTTCCTTTATCATGATCTGCTTCCCTTTCCATAGATATGATAGTTAAACTATTCCTTGATCTCCTAGTTTGCTTACAATATTATTTTTATCTATAAATTATGTACCCATTTGAGCCTACCTTTGTATAGGGTATAAGATGTTGGTTTAATCCAAAATTTTGCATACTAACCTCCGATTTTACCAACAATTTTTATCAAGGAGAGAGTTCTTATCACAGAAGCTAGACTCTTTGGGTTTATCAAACTTCAGATTACTGCAATCATTTCCTACTGTCTGTTTTCCACCTAATGTATTCCACTGATCCACCAATCTATTTCTTAGCCAATACCAGACAGTTTTAATGAGTGACCTTTTATAATATAATGTTACAGCTAGTAAGGCTAAGCCAACATCTTTTGCACTTTTTTTTTCATTAAATCCCTAGATATTCTGGTCTTTTTGTTTCTCCATATGAATTTAGTTACAAGTTTTTCTAGTTCATTAAAGTAATTTTTTGGAAGTTTGATTGTTAAGGCATTCATTAAGTAGTTTACTTTAAGTAGAATTGTCATTGTTATTATATTAGCTCAGTCTATAGATGAACATTGGCCCAGGTATTTAAAATTGAGTTTATTTTTGTGAAGTGTTTTATAGTTTTCATGGGGTCTGAGTCTGCCTGTACAGGTAGTCTCCCAATTGTTGAATTAACTTTGATGGAATTTCTCTATCTCTTGCTCTTGTATCTTTCTAGTAACATAAAAAAATGCTGAGGATTATGTCGGTTTATTTTATATCATGTGACTGTACTAAAGTTGCTAATTGTTTCTACTAGCATTTTAGATGATTTTTAAAGGATTCTCTAGGTATGCTATTATGTCATCTACAAAGAGTGAGAGTTTTGCATCTTCCTTCTCAGTTCTAATTCCTTCAATTTATTTCTCTTACTGTAGAAGCTAAAATGTCTAATACAATATTTAATAATACTGCTAATAAAGGGCATCCTTGTTTCACCCCTGATCTTACTGGGAATGCCTCTAGCTTATCTCCATTGCATATAATGCTTATTGATGGTTTCAGATGGATACTGCTTGTCATTCTAAGGAACAATCCATTTACTCCTTTGTTGTCTAATGTTTTCAGTAGAAATGGTTGCTGTATTTTGTCAAAGGCTTTTTCAACACTTATTGTACAGTCAATTATACTAACAGTTTTCCTAATATTGAACCAACCCTGCATTCCTGGGATAAATCCTGCTTAATCATAGTGTATTATCCTAGTGATAACTTGCTATAATTAATTTGCTAAGATTTTATTTAAGATTTTTGCAGCCACATTCATTAGAGAAATTGGTTTATAATTTTCTTTCTCTGTTTTAACTCTTCCTGGTTAAGTTATCAACACCATATTGGTGTAATAGAAGGTAATAGGCAGAGTTCCTTCTTTTTCACCTGTTTTTCCAAAGAGTTATTTTTAGAATTGGAACCGATAGTTCTTTAAATGCTTAATAGAATTGACTTGTGAATTCTTCTGATCCTGGAAATTTTTTCTTGGGAAGTTCAATGATTGTTTTTTGAATTTCTTTTTCTGAGATAGGGTTATTTAGGTATTTAATTTCTTCTTCATTTAACATGGGAAACATATCTTTGTAAACATTCATCATTAGTTAGATTAACAAATATATTGACATACGGTCAAATAATTCTGAATTATTATTTTAATTTTCCCCTCTTTTGTGGTGAGTCCATCTTTTTCATTTATGGTGCTGGTAGCTTGGTTTATTCTTTCTGTTTTAAATCAAATTAACCAAAGGTTTATCAATTTTTATCAGTTTTTTTTAAACATTTCTTGGTCTTATTTATTAGTTTAATTGTTTTCTTGATTTTGATTTTATTAATTTCTCCTTGAATTTTTAAAATTCATAATTTGGTATTTAATTGGAAGTTTTTGATTTCTTCTTTCTCTCCTTTTTTTAGTTACATGCTTAGTTCATTATTTCTTCTTTCTTTATTTTATTCACATAAGCAGTAAAAGATAAGACATATACTATTAACAGCCTTGGCTGTATCACATTAGTTTTGGCATGTTGTCTCATTGTTGTCAATATCTAGGTTGAAATCATTTTCTGTCTGTATTTTCTTGTTTGATATGCTCATTCTTACAATGAGGTTATTTAGATTACAATTAATTTTAGAGCCATCTGTCCATTACCCATTATTGCATGTGATTTTTATTGCATTATGATCTGAGAAGAAAATATTCATTATTTCTGTCATTCATCATTTGATTATAAGTTTTCTATGCCCTAGTAAATGGTAAATTTTGGTTTAAGTGCCATGTACTGCACAAAAAAGTATACTTCTTCCCATACCCCATTGAGTTTTCTCCAAAGCTCTATCATGTCTTAGTTTTCTAACATTTTATTTACCTCCTCAACTTCCTTCTTGTTTATCTTATGGTTAGATTTATCTGAAACTGAGAGAGAGATATTGAGATCTCCCACCAATAGAGTTTTGCTGTCTTTGTATTCCTGAAGTTCATTCAGCTCCTTTTCTAAGAATCTGGATGCTATATCACTTTGTGCATTTAGTACTGAAATTACTTCAGTGTCTGATACCTTTTAAGAGGATATATTTTCCTTCCTTATCTCTTTTAATGAGATCTATTTTAGCAGCTACTTTGCCTGAGATAGGTATTACTACCTCTGACTTTTTCATTTAAACTGAAGCAAAATATATTCTACTCCAGTCTCTTACATTACTCTCTCTGTATCTCTCTGCTTTAAATGAGTTTCTTGTAAGCTGCACCTTTTAGGATTCTGTTTTTTTAATTCACTCTGTTATTCATTTAATGTTTTATGGGAGAGTCCATCCCACTTACATTGAAAGTAATAATTACTAACTCTTTATTGCCCTCCATACTATCTTCCCTCTGTTTGTATTTTCCCCTTTTTTCACTTTATCAATATTCCCTAGGGAATATTTACATCTGAATATGATCTCCTTCAGTATGTTTACCTCCTTCTATCCATACCCTGACCTATCTTTTGCTTTTTCCTTTGCCCCTTCTTCCTTTATTTCCCTCTGTTAACTCCCCCTTTCCTACCCTCTCACTCTTTCCCCTTTTAATCATTGAAAGGTAAGATAAGTTTCTTAACCTGAATATATATATATATATATATATATATATATATATATATATTATATTATATATCCTTCTTTGAGCCAATATGATAAGAGTAAGATCCAGGCAGTTCTCCCCTCCTCCCTTCTTCACCTCTATTGCAATAGGTCCTTTGAAGCTCTTTATGTAATGTGATTTACCCTATTCAGTCTCCTCCATCCTCCCATCTCTTTACTGCCCTCCCCTTTTTTATGGGGATATTCTTTTGAAATCATTCTAACAGAGTCACAGACAAGGCATGAGTGTCCATTACTCCTGGTTAAGTACATTTATCAAGAGTTATAAGAAACTTTCTCTAAGGTAGGGATATACCCAGTTTCATATTGGATAGCAATTTATTTTAATTTTCCCTCCTTTTTTGCCTTTTCATTTGGCTCTTGGTTCTTCTGTTTGAAGTTCAATTTTCTATTTAGCTCTAGTCTTTTCATATGTGGCTCTTTGGTATCTAAATTGTTTTCTTTCTGGCTACTTGCAGGATTTTCTTTTTTATCTGATAGTTCTAGAATTTGGCCACAATATTACTTGGTGTTTTTATTTGGGGATCCATTTCAGGAAAGGAGCAATATATGCATTCTATATGTATTTTGCCCTCTGGTTCCATGATAACAGGGTAATTTTCCTTTAAAGATCCCAAAATGTTGAGTCCAGACTTTTTTTATCCTCAATGTGTTCAGGATGTCCAATGATTCTAAATTTGTCTCTTCTAGATCTGTTCTCTATGTCAGCAATTTTGTTGGTGAGGTATTTTACATTTTCTTCTATTTCTTTGATGATTTGGTATTGTATTTGATTGTCTCATGAAGTCATTAATTTCCATAGATTCTGTTCTTTTTTACAGAGAATTATTTTCTTCATTAAACTTTTGTAACACCTCCTCCATTTGCCCAGTTTTGAGAGAATTGTTTTCTTTTAATACTTATCCAACCTTATTTTCAAAGGATTTGTTTTTTTATTGCAAGGTATTAATTTTCTCTTACAAGGAGTTAATTTTCTTATTGGTTTCTTTTCCAAATTTTTCAATTTTTTTAAACTCCTTCCTGATCTCTGCTAAGAGGTTTTATTTTCTGGACTGGAGATCAATTCATATTCTCCTCAGAAGTTCCAGCTCTCTCTGAGTTAGGGTCTTTGACTTCAAGGTCCTCTTCAATGAACCCCCCTACTCTGACTTTTCTTTATATTCCTAGGATCTTTTCTTGTGGTAGGGGCTGGTTTACAGCCCTTTGATTTTGAAAACCCTAAAGGCTTTGCTCACTGGGCTTAGAAACTCCAAGTGGGCTAGCCAGTAGGGGGTGCTACAGGTTTTCTCTGGGTGACTGTGACCTTCATTTGTGGCCCACTCCCTAGGCTTGAGGGGTTGGGGGGAGCAGCAGGGTCTGAATTATCCTTGAAGATTATGTGTTGGACCCTTGAACTATATAGTTAATGTTATTATTTGCTCAGTACTGCAAGAGATATGCTGCCTACAAATGAGTCTGGGCAGGGAGGGTATCACTACACTGTTGATTCTAGGAAGAGTTCCTTTCTCCCATAGGGATGGCTGGGCACCAAACTGCAAAATATAGGGCTCACATCCCTGGTCATCCAGGCCAGCAAACAGCACTGAATTGATGTCTAGCTGCTGTGCTGGAGCTCTTCCACCCACTGCACTGGAACTCTTCCTCTAACCTCAATGGAGCTCTCCTGCCACCGCATAAAGCCAAAGCTTCCAAGGTTGTTGTCAAGTTAGACATAGATCTCATACTGCCACCCCTGCATTGGCTCTCTGTACCCAGCTAACCCACATTCCCCTGAGAAAGAACTTGTTGGTAGATGTTCTTCTTTGCTCTTTCTGGATTTGGTGAATTTGACTCCTGTTATGAGCTTAGATTCATATTCTTTCTGAGGGAAAGCCAAGAGACTTTAGTTCAGTGCCTGGCTTCTCTCTGCTATCTTGGCTGGAAGTGTCAAATTTTGACTTTACTTCATGTGTGAGATCAGGATCAATACCCCTGATTTTTTTTTTTGTAATTTCAGTTGATGCAAAATATATTTTGATACAACTTTTACCTTTATACTGTGTGTAACTCTATTTCAAATGTGTTTCTGGTAAGAAACATATTGAAGGATTATGGTTTTGCATCCATTCTGCTATCCACTTCCATTTTATGGGACAGTTCATCACATTCACATTTATACTTAAGATTAATAATTTTGTATTTCCGTCCATGCTAACTTTATCCTTTTATATTTTTGCTCTTTACTTTCCTCTTATTCCTCCTCACCAAATTTTTACTCCTTTTTTATTTGACTCCTCTTTTAAAATTTAACTTACAGTTTATTTTCACTTATCCCTTTGCTTCCCTTTCATCTGTCCCTTTTCCTTCATGATTCGCATTTCTTTTTTCCATTTTTCTTCTTCCTCTGTTCTTTGGTTTTAAATTCTTTTTTAAGCTCTATGATGAACTTTTGTATTTGAGTCCAATTTATAGACCATTTTGATATTTTCCCTGTGAGTGATTTTTTGCTGATGTCTTCTTCAGCCATGACATTGCTGTCATCTTTGTATGTAAAATAGTTTTTTATAGTGAGTGAGTGCTCTTTTAGCTTCACTGCTCATCTTTGTTGTTTTATATCT
Organism: Macrotis lagotis; assembly: GCF_037893015.1. Classification (NCBI taxonomy): domain Eukaryota; kingdom Metazoa; phylum Chordata; class Mammalia; order Peramelemorphia; family Peramelidae; genus Macrotis; species Macrotis lagotis. The sequence goes on along the minus strand of NC_133660.1, from coordinate 65,837,411 downwards.
ACTTCTGTGGTTTAGGGATTATAGACAAAAGGGTATTTTGTTTTGTTTTGTTTGCTGAGTCTGGGGTGTGAGCTGTCCCTTGTCATTAGCAAAGATATTGTCTTTGTAATCCAGGCATATGTCCAAGGACCCATGTAATCCTTGCCTTTGCAGAGGTACATTTCCCCCTTTATGTCCAGACTCTGACTTTCCAGTGGTTTGTTCCTGACCCAGTCCTGTCTTTTTCCATGCTATTCTTAGGGATCAGACATTGTTTGGGATTGGGATCCTCCCTGTTGGATTGCTATTTGATTGCTGGGACCTCTACTTTTGTCAAGCTGTAGGGACTGGGTTTGCTCTGTGACTAAGAGTCTCCTGATCTCTTTTCCACTCTCCTTCCTCCCAGCCTTTACATCCCCCTTTCCCTGAAAGAGACAAACCTTCACTGAAGATTTTTCATAATATCTACCATTGAAAACTTCTTTGAATCTTCTCTTTTTCTTGGTGGGATCTGTTGCATGAATTTCAGATTAGAGGCTTGATATATCTTTGTTAGAGGAAAGTTAAGGGAGCATGTTAGTTTCACAATTCTATCTTGGCTCTGCCCCAGAAGTCTCATAGTTGTTTTAATTGGCAATTCTCTAATGAATAAGGATTTGGAGCAATTTTTCCATATGTTTATATTTGAAAATTGTCCAGTAATACACTTTGACTATTTATCACTTAGGAAATGACTTGCAATCTTATATATTTGATGAAGCTCTCTATATATTTTAGAAATGAGACCTTAATCAAAACTCTGAGTTGTGAAGATTGCTTCTCAGCTTTCTGGTTCCTTCTAATTTTGGCAAAAATGATTTTCTTTGTACAAAAATTTTATAATTTAATATATTCAAAATCATTCACTTTGCAGTTTATAAAATATTGTATTTCTTGTTTTGTCATAAATTTGTCCCCTTTCTATGGATCAGATGGATAGAATATTAGTTCATCTATAGATTCATCTATGGTGTCACCCTTTATGTCCAAATCTTGCACTCATTTTGACTTTATTTTGAAATAGAGAGTGAGATGTGGGTCTATGTCTAGTTTTTGTCATATTATTGTCCAGTTTTCCCATCAATTTTTGAGAAATAGAGAATGTTTATTCCAGAAACTAATGAATTTAGATTTGTCACAGTACATTACTGTACTCATTTAGTGCTGTTTCTTTTGAACCTATCCCAATCCACTGATCCTTCAGTCTATTTCTTAACCTGTACAAGGCAGTTTTGATGACTGCTGCTTTAAAGTATACTTTTAGATCTGGAAGAGCTAGTTCATCTTTCTTTAAATGTTTTCATCAATTCTTTTGCTATACTTGAACTTTTGTTGCTCAAGATGAATTTTATTACTATTTTTTCTAGCTGATGAAATAATAATTTTATAGTTTGATGGGTCTGGCTTTGAATAAATGATTTAATTTGGCATTTCTCCAATTATTTGGATCTGACATTATTTGGGTGAGAAGTCTTTTATAATCGGTTCATACAGTTTTGGCATTTGTCTTGGAGGTAGTTTCCCAAATATTTAATGTTTCTACAGTTTCTTTAAATGAAATTTCTCTTTCTATCTCTTGCTCTTAGACTTTATTTTTCATATAAAGAAATGGTGATGATTTATGTAGGGTTATTTTATATTTTGCTACTATATTTGAATTTTTTAATAGTTTCAAGGAGTTTTTTAGATGATTTACTTGGGTTCACAAAGTATACCATCATATCAGCTGCAAAAAGTGAAAGCTCTGCTTCTTCAATGTCAAATCTGATACCTTCAATTTCTTTTTCTTTGCTTATTTCTAGTGTATACACTTCTAAAACTATACTGAATAGTAATGGTGATAATGGACATACTTGTTTAACCTGGTCTTATTGGAAATGCTCTTAGCTTATCCCAATTAAATATAATATTTGTTGATAGTTTTAGAGTGATACTATGTATTATTTTAAAGTGAACTCCATTTATTCCTAAACATTTTAGTGCTTTTAATAGGATGGAGGTTGTATTTTATTAAAGATGTTTATAACACTTAATGTAATAATCATGTGATTTTTGTTTGTTTTGCTACTGATATGTTCAATTTTGTTAAGTGTTTCTTATATTGAACCACCCTGCTCACCTGATATAAATCCTACTGATCATGAGGTATTATCATAGTAAAAACTTGTTGTAATATCATTGCTAAAATTTTATTTAGGATTTTTTCATCAATATTAATTAAGAAGACTGGACTATAATTTTGTCTGTTTTGATTCTTCTTGCTTTAAGTATTAACACCATGTTGGTGTCATAAAAGAAATTTGTTCAAACTCCTCTTTTATATATAGCTTATGTAAAATAGGCATCATTTGTTACTTATATGTTTGGTAGAATTCACTTGTAAATCCATCTGGACCTGGTGACATTTCTAAGGGAGTTTATTTACGATTTCTTCAATTTCTTTTTTATCAAATAAGTACATTATTTCCTCTTCCATTAATCTGGGCAGTTTTCACTTTTTAAAATATATATTTATGGCCAAGATGGTGGAGAGAAGACAGGCACAGTTCTAAAATCTCCTGAACTCTTCCCCATCTTTCACATGAAACAAATGTCTTAAAACCCACAAAACCCAGAAAGAAAAGCCAGGAGACAGAACATCTACCTCAGGATTGGTCTCCAGCAGCAGCTTTGGCCAAATTCACGCTGGTGAATCTGGGTTCAGAGGGAGGATTATCCCCGGATCAGCCAGACTAACAGCTGAATTGGAACCGGGAGTCTGAGGGCCTGAGAGCCGGACCTGCTGGATCAGTGGTGGGGCTGGATGACAGGGGATTGGGTCTGCGTGGAAGCAGAGGCCTTCGTGTTGGTGCTGTCCCCCTGGAGCTTGGGGACAGGGCTGGGGGAGAGTTCTGGTGCAGGAGAGCTGCGGATACAATCCCTGGACTCCTCAGGTCTAAGGAACTGCCTCCATTTCAGCTGAGACCTCTTCCCAAACAAACAAATGCAAACTACTTCTGCCTCAGGCCCAGGTGTGTGAGTAGAATCAGCCCAGCTGAGGAATGACTTTAGGCCAGGGTAAAGCCCACCATTGATTGGAGGCAAAAGAATTCAGTAGTGCCAATGCCTCCCTTCAAGCAAAGGGAGAAGGCCTTAACCAAGGTCACAGACACTCCAAAGAAAGCAACCAAAACCTCTTACTGGCCAGCCAGAGAAACTGCACTCAGTGAGTAAAGCCTTTAGTGATATAAAGCCCTGGTGAACCAGCCCCCCACCCCAGCTCAAGGTCTTAGCAAAATGAAGAAGGATCAATGGAAAGGTGGATCCATAGAAAAATTCCTGGACGGGAAAGACCCTAACTCAGAGATACCTAGAAGCTCTGAGGAGAATACAATCTGGTCTCCAGCACAGAAAGACTTCTTTGAAGTAATAAGGAAGGAGCTTAAAAATTTGGGAGAGACAATTAATACCTTGCAACAAGAAAACAAAATCCTAGAAAGTACAATTGGACAAACACAAAAGGAGAATCTCTCAGATCATCAATTGGACAATTACAAAATCAGAATAAATCTCTCAGATCATCAATTGGACCAATACAAAATGAGAATAATTGTCTCAGATCCTCAAATGAGCAAATGAAAAAAGAAATTAATTCTCTCAAATCATCAAGGGTCAAATGGAAATCTCTTTGAAATGTAGAATTGACCAATTGGAAAAGGAGTTGCAAAAGGCTTATGAAGAAAACTCCTCCCCCCAAAAAATAATGGAGTCTACAGAAACTAATGGCTCCATGAGACAGCAAGAGTCAGTTAAATAAAATCAAAAAATATAAAAAATACAAGCAAATGTAAAATACCTCATCAACAAAACCACTGACCTATGGAATAGATCAAGAAGGGGCAACCTGCAAATTATAGGACTTCCTGAAAACATTGAAGAGAAAAAAAAAGCCTGGACTTAATATTACAGGATCTAGTGATGGAAAACTGCCCTGATATCATGGAATCGAAGGGCAAAGTAGTTATTGAAAGAGTGCATTGATACCCAACAGAAAAAAGATCCTAAAATGAATACACCAAGGAATGTTGTGGCCAAACTCCAGAATTATCAGATAAAAGAGAAAATCCTGCAAGCAGCCAGAAGGAAACAATTTAAATATCAAGGAGCCACAGTAAGGATCATGCAGGACCTGGCTGCATCAACATTAAGGGATCAAAAGGCCTGGAATGAGATATTTCAAAAAGCAAGGGAGCTTGGAATGTAGCCAAGAATCTACTTTCCTGCAAAGCTGAGGCTTCTCTTCCAGGGAAATAGATGGACATTTAACAAAATGGGAGAATTCCAAAAATTTCTGATGAAAAGACCAGAGCTAAACAGAAAATTTGGACATCAAACTGGAGGTTCAAGAGACACATGAAAAGGTATAAAAAAAAAGGGGGGGGAGTAAAAGGAAAAAAATGCAATCCAATAAGTTGAAACTGGATATATCCCAAGATGGGGGGGGGGGGGAAATTCTCATAAATCTTCAGAATTGTACCTCTAACAGAGAGAATACACCTAGCCAAAAATGATGGACATTCATGACTTATCCATGAGACTGCTATATAATGGGATATAACTGGCTTTAACCCCACTTGGGAGAAAGACTCTAATAACTCTCAGGAATTCTGAATCTATTCGATAGAATATACTGAACTAGAAGGGACAGACACTCAGAATTTTCTATGACTTAGATAGATTGATTAAAAAACACTACCTCCTTAAAAAAGGGGACAGGTAAGAGATGGGAGGAGGGAGGGGATTGAATGGGTTAAAACTCATTATGCTAAGAAGTACAAAAAACCTTTGATAAAAGAGGGGAAGAAAGGAGCAGAGGAGAAACACCTGAAACTTATTCTTATCACACTTGCAGACTTGGCTTAAAGTCAACCTACACATACTCAGTTAACTTATAAAACATCTAACCTTTCAAGTAGTAAAAGGAGGAAAAGGGGAGAGGGGATGGACAAAGGTAAGGGGAGTGGGGGGAAAAGGGGAAATAACAAAAGGAAGGGAAAAAGGAAAAAGGGAAAGGGGAAAGAAAGGGGAGGGGGTGATATAGTTGGGGAAACACACTGAAGTATTCAGAAACAAAATACTGGGGAATATGCAAAAAGGGTGGGGGAAGGGCAAAAAATAAAAACAGAGGGAAGATAGCACAGAGGGAAATAAAGAATTAGTAATCATAACCTTGAATGTAAATGGGATGAACTCTCCCTTAAAATGTAAGCAAATACCGGAGTGGATTAAAAACCAGAATCCTGCCATATGCTGCTTACAAGAAACTCATTTGAAACAGAGAGAGATACATATAGAGTAAAGGTAAAAGTTTGGAGCAAAATACATTTTGCTTCAGCTGATGTAAAAAAGCAGGGGTAGCAATCCTTATCTCAGAGAAAGCAGCAGCAAAAATAGATAGTGTTAAAAGAGATAAGGAAGGAAACTTTATCCTCCTAAAAGGTACCATAGATAATAAAGTCATTTCAATATTGAATATATATGCAACCAGTGGGACAGCACCCAAATTCTTAGAGGAGAAGCTCAAAGAACTACAGGAAGACATAGACAGCAAAACTCTACTAGTGGTAGACCTCAACCTCCCTCTATCAGATCTAGATAAATTGAATCATAAAATAAACAAGAAAGAAGTTAAGGAGGTAAATAGATTGTTAGAAAAATGAGATATGGTAGACTTATGGAGGAAACTGAATAGAGATAGAAAGGAATATACCTTTTTCTCTGCAGTATATGGAACTTATACAAAAATTGACCATGTACTAGGACACAAAAACCTAATGATCAACTGCAGAAAGGCTGAAATTGTGAATATATTTTTCTCAGATCACAATGCAATAAAAGTCATATGCAATACTGGGCCAAGGAGATATAGACCCAGAACAAATTGGACACTGAATAACCTCATTTTAAAAAAAATGTGTGGACCAAAAAAGGAATTATAAAAAGAATTAACCATTTTATCCCAGATAATGACAATAATGAAACAACATACCAAAACCTATGGGATTCATTCAAAGAGACTCCCAGGGGATATATTATACCTCTAAATGCTTACATGAATAAATTAGAGAAAGAGGAAATCAATGAAATAAACATGAAACTAAAAAAATTAGAGAAAGAACAAATCAAAAATCCCCAATTAAATAATAAATTAGAAATTCTAAAAATTAAAGGAAAAAATTAAGAAAATTGAAAGAAAAAACTATTGAATTAATAAATAATACCAAAATTTGTTATGAAAAAAAACATTAGAATTGATAAACCTCTGGTCAATTTGATTAAAAAAATGAATGAAGAAAATTGAATTGCTAGGTTCATAAATGAAAAAGGTGAACTCACCACCAATGAAGAGGAAATTAAAGTAATAATTCAGAATTATTTTGCCCAAATCTATGCCAATAAATTTGATAATCTAAGTGAAATGGATGAATATTTACAAAAATATAAATTGCCCAGGTTAAATGAAGAAGAGATTAAATACCTGAACAACCCTATCTCAGAAAAAGAAATTCAACAAGCCATTAGTGAACTCACTAAAAAAAAAATCTCTGGGGCCTGATGGATTCACAAGTGAATTCTACCAAACATTTAAGGAACAATTGGTTCCAATCCTATATAAAATCTTTGGAAAAATAGGGAAAGGTGGGGCTCTGTCTAACTCTTTCTATGATACCAATATGGTACTGTTATCTAAGCCAGGAAGAGTTAAAAGAGAGAAAGAAAATTATAGCCCTATTTCCCTTATGAATATAGATGCAAAAATCCTAAATAAAATCTTAGCAATACGATTACAACAAGTCATAACTAGAATAATACATTATGATCATGCAGGGTTGGTTCAATATTAGGAACACTGTTAGTATACTGAATTATATCAAAAACAAACCTATCAGAAACCATATGATCACATCAATAGATGCTGAAAAAGCTTTTGACAAAATACAGCCTCCATTCCTATTAAAAATACCAGAGAGTGTAGGAATAAATGGATGGTTCCTTAAAATAATTAGCCGTATCTATTTGAAACCATTAACAGGCATTATATTCAATGTGGAGAGGCTAGAGGCATTCCCATTAAGATCAGGGTTGAAACAAGGGTGCCCATTACCACCACAATTATTCAATATTGTATTAGAGACGTTAGCATCAGCAATTAGAGAAGAAAAAGCAATTGAAGGAATTAGAATTGGGAAGGAAGAGTTAAAACTCTCACAATTTGTTGATGACATGATGGTCTTCCTAGAGAATCCCAAGAAATCATCAAAAACCTTGTTTTTGATGATTTCTTGGGATTCTCTAGGAAGACCATCATGTATGTGTGTGTATATATATATATATATATATATATATATATATATACATATATATATGTATATATATATACATATATATATATATATATATATATATATATATATATATATATATATATATATGTCTAGCAAGAAACAGCAGGAAGAGCTAGAAAGAGAAATCATCCCATTCAAATCTCAGGAAATATAAAATACTTGGGAGTCTATTTGCCAAGACAGACTCAAAATCTTTTTGAAAACAATTATAAAACACTTCTCACACAAATTAAATCAGATTTAAATAACTGGGCATATACCAACTGCTCATGAATAGGCAGAGCTAATATAATAAAAATGACAATTCTACCAAAACTAAACTCTCTGTTTAGTGCCCTACCAATCAAAATTCCAAAAAAATTACTTTACCAAGTTAGAAAAAATTGTAAGTAAATTCATATGGAGAAATAAAAAGTCAAGAATTGCCAGGAGCCTAATGAAAAAAAAACAGTGCAAAAGAAGGTGGCTTAGCCCTACCTGATCTAAAATTATATTATAAATCATCATTCATCAAAACTGTTTGGTATTGGCTATGAAACAGAGTGGTGAACCAGTGGAATAGACTAGGTGTAAAAGCAGGAGATGATTTCAGTAATCTGCTGTTTGATAAAGCCAAAGTGCCCAGCTATTGGGATAAAAACTCCCTCTTTGATAAAAATTGCTGGGATAATTGGAAGTTATTATGGAAGCAACTTAGATTAGACCAACACCTCACACCCTTTACCAAGATAAGATCCAAATGATTACAGGACATAGACTAAAAAAATACTATAAGCAAATTAGAAGATCAAGGACTAGTCACCCTGTCAGATCAATGGACAGTGGAGCAGTTTATGACTAAGGAAGAGTTGGGGAACATCACCAAAAACCAATTAGATGATTTCTATTACATTAAATTAAAAAGCTTTTGCACAGATAAAACCAAGGTAACCAAGATCAAAAGAAATGTAGTAAATTGGGAAACAATCTTTAGAACAAATGATTCTGACAAAGTACTCATTTCTAAAGTATACAGAGACCTGAGTCATATTTTTAAAACAAAAAGCCATTCCCCGATTGACAAATGGTCAAAGGATATGCAAAGGCAATTTACAGATGAGGAGATCAAAGCAATAGATAACTACATGAAAAATGCTCTAAATCATTAATTATTAGAGAAATGCAATTTAAAGCTTCTCTGAGGTACCACCTCACACCTCTCAGATTGGCCAATATGACCAGGAAGGATAATGATCATTGTAGGAATGGTTATTGGAAATCTGGGACACTATTACACTGTTGGTGGAGCTGTGAACTCATCCAAACCTGGAGAGCTATTTGGAACTATGCCCAAAGGGCAACAAAAATGTGCATACCCTTTGACCCAGCAATACTACTACTGGGTCTATACCCTGAAGAGATGATGGAAAAGGGTAAAAATATTACTTGTACAAAAATATTTATAGCAGCCCTGTTTGTGATGTCAAAGAATTGGAAATCAAATAAATGTCCTTCTTTTGGGGAATGGCTTAACAAACTGTGCTATATGTATGTCATTGAACACCATTGTTCCATTAGAAACCAGGAGGTATGGGATTTCAGGGAAGCCTGGAAGTATTTGCATGAACTGAGGCTGAATGAGATGAGCAAAACCAGCAAAACACTGTACACCCTAACAGCAACATGGGAGTGATATTCAACCTTGAAGGACTTGCTCATTCCATCAGTGCATCTGTCTGCAATGGAGAGTTCCATCCATATCCAGATAAGGAGTTGTGGAGTTTGAACAAAGTGCAAGGACTATTCCCTTTAATTTAGGAAAAAAAAAAAACAGATATCTTATTGTCTGATCTTGTTACCTCTTAGATCTCTCTTCTCTTCTTTAAGGATATGATTTTTCTCTCACCACACCCAATTTTGATCAAGGTAAAACATGGAAAAAAATAAAGACTGACATAGTGCTTTTTGTGGGGGGGGAAGCAAGATTGGGATGAAATTGTAAAACTCAAATAATATCTTTAATTAAAATAGAATTAAAGAAAATTAAATATATATATTCATTTTATTCAGGTTATTAAAGTTATTGGCATACATAAGGGCAAAGTAGCTCCATATTATCCCTTTGATTTCCAAATCTTTGGTGGTTAGTTCCCCTTTTTAATTTTTAATACTGGTAATTTGCTTGACTTCTTTCTTTTTGTAAACAGATTAACCAAATGTTTTTCTATTTTATTGACATTTTCATAAAACTGACTCCTAGTTTCCTTTATTAGATCAATAGTTTCCTTGTTTTCAATTTCAATTTCATTTTCAGAAATTCTAATTTGGTATTTAATTGGGAATCTTTCATTTGTTCTTTCTCTAGCTTTTTAATTGCACTCCCAATTCATTGATCTCCTCTTTCTCTTTTTTTCTTGATATAAGCATTTGGAGACATGAAGTTTCCCCTTAAAACTGCCTTGATTGAATCCCATAAATTTTGGTATGATGTCTCATCAATATTATTTTCTTGGTTATAATTATTGATTATTTCCATTATTTATAATTGGACTCATCCATTATTTAAGGTAAAAATATTTAATTTGCAATTAGTTTTTGGTTTCTCTTTCTATGACCCTTTATTACTTATAACTTTTATTGCATCATGGTCTGAAACCTGTGCATTTATTATTTCTGCTTTTCTGCATTTCATTATAAGCTTTTTGTGCTGAAGTACACAGTGACTTTTGGTATGGATGCCATGGACTTCTGAGAAAAAAAGGTATATTCTTTTCTATCCCCATTGGATTTTCTCCAGAGTTCTACCAAATCTATTTTGTCCCTCTTCAATTGGTGTCATTTATCAGGTACTATTAAACAGGAATCATCAATTACAGTTTAATTAATTAATTAATTAATTAAATGTCCAATTGATTACTTGATAAGTACAAAATGTCATGGAAGAACCATCACAGATTCATTGTGTGATTGCTTGTTTGAGAAGCAGCATTGCCTCAAAGCCATTAAGTATCCTCCCCTCTTCTTTCTCATTAGAAGTACACTTTTCAAGCCTCCTGAATTACACCAATTTATAATCATTATTTCCTTCCCCCTTTTCAAGTACTATCCAAAGAAACATAATCCTCTTGAGTCAAAATATCATACAAAGTCTAATCATTTCGTGAACTTTTTGCACCTCCCCAGACTATTTTTTCTCACACTTTACTCCCCTCTCTCCAAACAGTACTTAATCCCTTGTTAAGTGTTGTAACAATTACCTCCAAACCTGGATTTCTTTACTATAAGAATCTTAAAGGGCTCTAAGTACTGGGAGGCTTTGAAGGTCACTTGAGAACTTTACAAATGATTGTATGTTATGGTAGGAATCGGTACATTACTGCCCAATTTATTATACCCTCATCAGAAAAAGTGCTAAGCTTTGTCAGCACAGCAGAATTAAAATGGGTCTAAGGATGCTGAGACACTTACATTTAGAGTTAACACTCCTGATTTCAATCTGGGCTTTTTACAACAAACACAGTGGTGTCAGCTTGGACCTCTTCACTAGAGAGAAAAGAACTAACTATACCCATATCCTCTAAGTCCAATCTCTTCAAGTAAATTTGACCCATTATTTATGTCAAGCAAATTAAAATTCTCAAGAGTTTAAAGTGTTATGTCTTACATTTTAGGGTTGTATACAATTAGATGGTCTTGAATAATATTTGTTTTGTTTTGCTTTGCTTTTTCCTTCCCTTTTTCTTTTGTGAATCTCTTGAGTTGTGTATTTGGAGATTGAATTCTTTGTTCAGTTTTGGTCTTTGTGTCAGGAAATTCTGAATGTCCTATATTTTGTTGAATGTTAACTTTTTCCTCCCTGACAATATGTGCTGAATTTTGCAGGGTAGTAAATTCTTGGTCATAACCTCAAGTCTTTTTCCCTCCTATATATGGTATCGCATATGGAAATTCCATATGTGGTATTCCACATGGGAATTCAATATGTGGGAAAAATATTGAAGCAACTTCTTTGGTGGACTCATGATGAAGAAGGCAACTCATCTCAGCGATAGAGCCATTGGAATCTGAACAAAGAGTGAAGTATATTTTCTTGCTCTCTCACTATTATTGAGGTTTCTCATTTTTTTTTTTTTGTTTTGGGGGAGAGGGGGTTTATGTTTACTCTCACAACAAGAGTACTGTAATGATAAAAAAAATAAATAAAGCAAAAAAAGGGAGAATGGTCTAAAATTTTCTTTTTCTTTTGACTTTTTGTGGTTTAGGTATCACCTTCATATTGGCATCACAAAGGGAATTTGACAAAACATTTCACCACAGTTTTTAATAGTTTTTAAATGTTTGATAGATTTCACATGTAAATCTATCTGGACCTGGAGACATTTTCTTACAGAGTTTATTATAGTTACTTGAATTTCCTTTTTCTGAAAGGGGGTTATTTAAATATTTTATTTACTCTTCTGTAAATCTAAATAGTTTATATTTTTTGCAAATATTCATCCACTTCACTCAAGTTAACAAATTTATTGACATACAGACGGGCAAAATAACTTTGATTTGTTTCTTTAATTTCCTCCTCATTTATGATGAGTTCACCCTCTTCATTTTTTAGACTGGAAATTTGGCATTCTTTCTTTTTTTTAATAAAATTTATCACTGGTTAATCTTTTTAATGTTTTTTTCATCAAATGAACTCTGCTTTATTTATTAGATCAATAATTTTCTTGCTTCAATTCTATTAATATCCTTTTTGATTTTCAGAATTTCTAATTTGGTATTTAATTAGGATCTTTATTTTTTTCCTAGCTTTTGTAGTTTCATTCCTGATTCTCTATTTTATTCATATAAGCACGTTGAGATGCAAAATTTCCCCTAAAAACAGCTTTGGCTGCAGGCCATAAATTTTGGTATTATGTCTCATCTTCTTGGATGAAATTATTGTTCATTTCCATATTTTTCTTTGATTCAATCATTCTTTAAAACTAAGGTATTTAGTTTCCAAATAATTTCTGTTTTAGCTTCCCATTCATTTTTGCATGTAATTTTTATTATATAGTCTTTTCTATACCCATTTAGTTTTCCTCAGATGTTCATCATATCTGCTTTTCTAGGATTTTATTCTCATTCTTATCATTCTTCTTGTTTATACTGTAATTAGATTTCTCTAGTTCTGATATGGGGTGTATTGAGATTCCCCCAATTTTATAAATTTTCTGTCTACATCAGCTTATAATACATTCAGATTCTCCTCTAAAAATTTGAATATTATACCATTAGTTGAATATGTTTAAAAATGATATTACTTCATTGCTATGGTGTCTTTTAAGGACATGTAATTTCCTTTGCTATCCCTTTAATGAGACCTATTTTTGTTTTTGCTTTGTCTTAGTTCAGGATAACTATCCCTGATTTTTTTTTACTTCTGCTACACCATTAATTAGTATTTTATTCTACTTCCCTGTAGGATAGGAAAGATTCTTTTAAACCCATTAGAATTTGTGTTTACACTCTGGATCAAATCTATTGAATAAGAATTAGTCAGTATTCACAATCTCCATTTTTTATCTCTCCTATAAGAGTTCTTTATGTTGCTTCCCCTGGTGTTATTTATCCACTAATGCCTCAGTTTTCCTAATATAGTCCATCTTGTTATATTTTTATTGTTATAACCCTATCTTGTACTTGTATTCCCTTTATCAAAATATACTCCTGAAACCAGTTCTAGTCTCAAAAACTGACTGGTTGATTGATTATTTACTTTGTCGATTGATAAGCAGCATTACCTCAGTCACTAAGTCCCCTCCTTTCTTCTGTCTAACTAGAAATACACTCTTTTTGTGAGGGGCGATATTCAAAGTCAAAGGCCAAGTCAGTAGTAAAGACCTCAGTTTCTGTTACTTTATTCTTATTTAATTTAATAATTGATTATTTTCATCTGCATTCAAATGTATAATTTTTAAGTTGAACCCTCCTTTCTCCCCTCCCCTCAGTGATGAATAGGTGGGTGAGCACTGTATATACATATTTTTGATAAACATGTTTACATGATAGTCATTTTCAGTATGAGGAATTAGGATTAAAGAAAAGAGATAAATAAAAGATAATTTTTATATATTGTTAATTTTTGTTTTGTTTTGTTTAGAAATACAATTTTAAGAGTCCTGAAACACATCAAATTAATCAATTACTTTATTTCTTAACTAAATCTGGCAGTTTTTATGACTGCTGTTTTATAGTATGGTTTTAAATCTGGTAGAATTAGAGCACATTCCTTTACATTTTTTCTCCATCAGTTCCCTTGCTATTCTTGCTCTTTTGTTACATCAGTTGAATTTTATTACTATAGTTTCTAGTTCAGTAAAGTAATTATTTGGTAGTTTGAGTGGTATGGCAGTGAATAAGTAATTTATTTTGGGTAGAATTGTCATTTTTATTATATTAGCTCTATGTAACCATGAGCATTTGACATTTTCCCCCAATTATTTAGAACTGACTTTATTTGTGTGAGGAGAGCTTTATAATTGTGTTCATACAATTTCTGTGTTTGTCTTGGGAGGTAGATTTCCAGGTATTTAATGTTATCCACAGTTATTTTAGATGGAATTTATCTTTCTATCTCTTGTTCTTGGGCCTTGTTGTTCATATATAAAAATGCTGATGATTTATGTAGGTTTATTTTATATCCTGCTACTTTGCTGACTTTGTTAATTGTTTCAAGGAGATATTTAGATGGTTTTTCTTAGGTTTTTTAGGTATATCATCAGCAAAGAGTGGAAACTTTGACTTCCTTTTTGCGCATTTGCTCCTTCAATTTCTTTTTCTTCTCTTATTGCTACTGCTAGCATTTATACTTCTAAATTGAATAGTAATAATAATAGTGGACATCCTTGTTTCAACCCTGATTTTATTTGAAATGCTTTATTCACATTACATATAATATTTGTTGGTGGTTTTAGATAGATACTATTATTTTCAGGAAAACTCCATTCATTCCTAAACTTTCCAGTATTTTTAAGAAGAATGGATGATGTACTTTACCAAAGGATTTTTTAGCACCAATTGAGATAATCATATGATTTCTGTTGGTTTGCTATTTAATATGTTTAAGTATGTTGAGTTTTTCTAATGTTGAACCCAGGGTCATTTCTTTCCTCTAAGAGAATACTCAAGTGATTGACAAGTTTTCAGTTTCCCATCACCCATAAATTTATTGAAAGAAATCCAACCTCTTTTTCATCATATAGAATGATGAAGAACTGTAACCAAGGTGCTGATAAGCTCTAGAGTAGAGCCTAAATAATAGCTACATAATTCCTTGGCATAGTCCAATACTTCACCATCAGGATTGGATTAAATTTTATGAATAATGAGTTTACAAAGAAGATATATTTCCTACTATTTTAATACTGTATGCTCATTGAGTTCCATAGGACTTTTACATTTAATTTGCCAGTCAAATTTCATAATGTCTTTTCAGAATACAGGATAACTTGTTTTTTTTTTTAATTTTTATATTACATTGTTCACAGAGTGGTTAGCAAAAAGCTATATTAAATTAATTTTATTTTTTCATCTGTTAAGTCCTTCCATGATTTATATAACTGACCTTGTAATTTGCCAAAACAATCTTCATTTTATCAAACTTGAAGAAAAATTTTCAAATAAGGATAAAAGTTTTCTTTATCCCAAATTATAATAAGAATGTCTCTCAACCATTGCAGCAAAAGAATAAAGAGTTACAAGGTTTTTAAAGAAAAGAATTGCTTACACAACAAATCAATATAAAGAGTTTAAGAGACACTTAGTCTCAAAACAAAGATGTTTGGAGGATGAGGGATTAATGGTTTTTCAAATCCTGCTCCAAAAAAGCCATGTTATATTGGCTACTACAGAAATGTCACAAATACTCTGCTACACTCAACAGAACAAACAATGTCTTTCCTTAGAATAATTTTCACCAGAAAGGCAATGATCAATTCTGGAATGGATGTGGGAAAACTGTGTCACTAATACATTATTGGTGGAACTCTGAATTCATCCAACCTTTCTGGAGATCAATCTGGAGCAATGCACAAAGGGAAATAGGAATGTGCATACCCTTTGATTCAGCAACACCGATACTGAGTCTATACCCTGAAGAGATGATGAAAAAGGGTAAAAACATCACTTTTATAAAACTATTCGTAGCAAACCTGTCTGTGGTGGCAAAGAACTGGAAAATCAGTGAATTGGAAATTGAGTGAGTCAATTGGAGAATGACTGAACAAATTGTGGCATATGTATGTCCTGGAACACTATTATTCTACTGGAAACCAGGAGGGATGGGAATTCAGAGAAGGCTAAAAGGATTTGCAGGAATTGATGTTGAGCGAGGTTAATACAACATTGTACACCCTAACAGCAACATGGGGTTGATGATCAAACCTGATAGACGTGTTTATCTCAAGAGTGCAACAATCAAGGTATCTGCAATGGTAAATACCATCTGTACCAAAGAGGGAATTGTGGAGTTTGAACAAAGACCAAAGACTATTACCTTTAAATTTTTTTTAAGATTTTATTTAATTTGAGTTTCACAATTTTCCCCCTAATGTTCTTTCCCTCTTCCCATCCCCCACAGAAGGCAATTTGCCAGTCTTAACATTGTTTCCATAGTATACATTGATCCAAATTGAATGTGATGAGAGAGAAATCATATCCTTATGGAAGAAACATAAAATATAAGACATAGTAAGATCAGACAATAAGATATCAGATTTTTTTAAAATTAAAAGTAATGGAACTCAGTTTTTGTTGAAACTACATAGTTCTTTCCCTGGATACAGATGACATTCTCCAATGAAGACAGCCTCAAATGATCCCTGATTGTTGAACTGATGAAATCAGTTCAACAAGGTTGATCATCACCCCACAAGTTGCTGTTAGCTTGAACTATCTTTTTCTGGTTCTGCTCATCTCACTCAGCATCAGTTCATGCAATTATCTCCAGGATTCTCTGAGTTCCTGTCTCTTCTGGTTTCTAATAGAACAATAGTGTTCCATGACATGCCTATAACACAGTTTGTTAAACCATTCCCCAATTGAAGGACATTTATTTGATTTCTAGTTCTTTGACACCACAAATAGGTTTGCTATGAATATTTTTGTACAAGTGATGTTTTTGCTCTCTTTCATTATCTCTTCAGGGTATAGACCCAGTAGTGATTTTTCTGGATCAAAGGGTATGGACATTTTTGTTGCCATTTGGGCACAATTCAAAATTCCTCTCCAGTAATGTTGGATGAGTTCACAACTACATCAACAATGTATTAGTGTCCCAGATTTCCCACAACCCTTCCAACAATGATTATTGTCCTTTCTCATCATATTGGCCAGTCTGAGAGGTGTGAGCTGGTACCTCAGAGATGCTTT
The DNA here is from genome assembly GCF_037893015.1 of Macrotis lagotis. NCBI lineage: Eukaryota > Metazoa > Chordata > Mammalia > Peramelemorphia > Peramelidae > Macrotis > Macrotis lagotis. The sequence goes on along the minus strand of NC_133660.1, from coordinate 65,820,621 downwards.
AATTTGCATTTCAGTAATAATTAATGATTTGGAGCAATATTTCATATGACTATGGATCACTTTGATCTCCTCATCTGTAAATTGCCTTTGCATATCCTTTGAAAATTTGTCAATTTGGGAATGGCTTTTTTTTTTAAGTTTTTGCTAGGCAGTGTAGTTAAGTGGCTTGTCCAAGGCCACACAGTTGGGTAATTATTAAGTGTCTGAGACAGGATTTGAATTCAGGTACTCCTGACTCCAGGGCCTGTTTTCTATCCATTGCGCCACCTAGCTGCCTGAAGGGAATGGCTTTTTTTTGTTTAAAAAAAGACTCAGTTTTCTGTATATTTTAGAAATGAGTGCTTTTTAAGAAATGCAAGTTTTAAAGATTGCTTCCCAATTTACTACATTTCTTTTGATCTTGGGTTACAGTGGTTATGTCTGTGCAAAAGCTTTTTAATTTAATGTAATCAAAAGCATCGTTTGTTTTTAGTGATGTTCTCCATCTCTTACTTAGTCATAAACTGTTTCCAGTTCCATAGATCTGGAAGGTAAACTATGCCTTGATCTCCTAGTTTGTTTATAATGTTTTTTAATGTCTAAATCCTGTAATGTTTTTGATTTTATCTTGGTATAATGTGTGAGGTTCTGGTCTAATCTAAGTTTCTTCCATACTAACTTCCAATTTTCCCAGCAGTTTTTAGTCAAGGAGAGTTTTTAATCCCAATTGCTGGATTCTTTCGGTTAATCAAAAAAGCAGATTGATATAATCATTTCCTGCTATTGCACCTAGTCTCTTCACTGTTTCACCACTCTATTTCTTAGCCAAAACCAGACAATTTTGATGACTGATGTTTTTTTTATTATAATTTTAGACCTGGTAGGGCTAAGCCACCTTCTTTTGCACTTTTTTTTCATTGTCTCTTCAACTTCCTATTTGATGTACAAATTTTCTCTTTAGCTCTGGTCTTCTCATCAGAAATTTTTGGAAGGCTCCCGTTTCATTAAATGTCCATCTTTTCCCCTGAAAAAGAAGGCTCAGATTTGTGTGATAGTGGATTCTTGTCTGCATGCCCAGCTGCCTTGCTCTTCAACATATTTCATTCCTGGCCCTTTCATCCTTAATGCTGATGCAGCCAGTTCCTTGGTATTTAAATTGTTTCTTTCTTGCTGCTTGCGGGATTTTCTCTTTTCTCTGATAGTTCCAGAATTTGACTACTACATTCCTTGATGTTTTCTTTTTTAGGATCTCTTTCTGGATTGAGTCAATGTGTTGTTTCAATAACAATTTTGTCCTATGGTTCAATGATATCAGGGCTCCAGATGGTCAGCGTCACCACAATTGCCTCTGCTTCCTAGTTGACCCAAGCCCCTTGGTTGTCCAGGCTCTAGCCCCACTGTTGATCAAGCTGGTCTGGTTCTCATGCCCTCAGGTTCCTGGGTTCCAGCCCTGACACTCATCAGGCTAATCCATGTCTAATTCAGCCTCCCAAGATCTCACTGATCTGCACTCCTAGCAGAGTCCACCTTCAGCACTTGGACTCACCAGGATCTCAGAAGACATATCCTGAGGTAGATGTTCTCCTGGCTTTTCTTTCTGGGTTTTTTGCTAGTATTTCTGGTAAGATGTTTGTTTCATGTTATTTATGAGAGAAGATCAGGAGACTTTAGTACTGTGGCTGTCTTTGGTCTGTGATCTTGGTCAGAAATTCAAATTTTTTGAAAAAAATATTACCAGTATCTAATTTTGCTATCTCTTATATTTTTTCACCTTAAGGATATGATTTTTCTTGCAACACAATCAATTTTTATCAATGTATAGCATGGAAACATTGTAAAGACTATCAGACTACCTTCTGTGGGGGGTGGGGGAGGGAAATAAAATTGGGGGAAAATTGTAAAATTCAAAAAACAATTTAAAAAGTGTAACTATCATCCCTAACTGTTAGGATCTCTACCAAATATCCTCTTGACTCTGTACTTATCTGAACATACATTTAATATAATGATGTGAGTTTGTTATTTTGTCACATTCTCCCTGTGAGTTAACAATCTCTGCTTAATTTTATGATGAATCTTTCAAAACACTCCCATATCCTAATGAGATGCCAATCTCATCCTCATGCTTGACAATATGCTTGCCTCATCAATTTATTTTTCCAGAATTTTTTCTTCAGGTATCCACTGGTTTAATCCACATTTCCTGATGAAGGTTTCCTCAAGACAAGGTCTTATTTTGTTTTTTTTCTAATGATTCTAATTCATTTATTTGAACCAACTTGAAACTATCAATTTTATGTTTACAGAACAAATTAATTCAAATATGCTGGTATAAGAATTGCAAACACAAGAAAACATCTGACATTTTTAAATTTAAATGTCATTTTTTTATTTTTTACAAGCTTTAGTTCTATCATTTTTCTCCCTCTCTTCCCTCTACCCTACCCCATGACAGAAAGTAATCTGATTTAAGTTCTTTATTTATAACCATGATTAACATAGGTCAAGATTGCACATGTTTTTAAAAATGAAAATTAAAAAGCTATGATCTTCATTTAAGTTCCACAGTTCCTTCTTTGGGAATGAATGCTGTTTCCATCACAAGTCTTTTAAATTATCTTGATTAATTGTACTGCTGAAATGAACAAGTTAATTATGGTTGATCATCACCCCATGTTGTTGTTAATGTCTATAATGCTTTTCCAGTTCTGCTCATTTCACTAGGTGAAATGAAAATCTTTCCAGGTTTTTCTGAAAGCCCATTCCACATTATTTCTCATGAAACAATAGTGTTCCATCACATACATAAGCCACAATTTGTATAGCCATTCTCCCATTGATGAGCATCCTTTCAATTTCCAATTCTTTGCCACAAAAAGAACTTCTATGAATATTTTGATACATGTGAGATTTTTACTGTTTTCATGATCTCTTTTGAATACAGATCTTGTGGTACTACTGTTGGAAGAAAGTGTAAGCACAGTTATATTGATCTTTAGGCATAATTTCAAATTGCTCTCCAGAAAAACTGGATCAGTTTGTACCTCCACCAACAATGCATTAATGTTCAAATTTTTTCCCACATCCCCTCCAGCATTGAAAATTTTCCTTTCTAGTCATATTGACCAATCTGAGAGGTATGAAGTGGTACTTCAGAGATATTTCAATTTACATTTCTCTAATCAGTAGTCATTTAGTGAAATTTTTCATATTACTATAGATAGCTTTGATATCTTTGTCAGAGAATTGCCTTTGACCATTTATCCATTGGGGAATGACTAAAAATTGCTTCTCAACTTACTACATTCCTTTTAATCTTGGTTACAATGGTTTTTTGGGCAAAAACTTTTAAATGTATCATGATCAAATTATCCAATTTATTTTTAACAATATTCCCCTTGATTCCTTCTCTGGTCATAAGTTGCTCCCCCTTCCCTAGAACTGACAGGTAAACTATTCCTTGTACTCCTAATGGAATTTTATGTCTAAATCCTGCTCCCATTTCAACCTTATCCAGGCATTGGGTGTAAGATGTTATTCTATGCCTAGTTTCTGCCATACTATCTTCCAGTTTTCTCAGCATTTTTTAAACAAAAAGTGAGTTTTTATCCCATAAGTTGGAATCTTTGTGTTTATCAAACAGTAGATTATAGTCATTTCCTGCTGTCTCTTTTGCACCTAATATATTCTACTAATGTACTACACTATTTCTTAGCCAGTCACAAATATTTTTGATGACTAATACTTTAAAATATAACATTAGATCTGGTATAGGTAGGCTGCTTACTTTGCAGTTTTTTCATTAATTCCCTTGATATACTTGACCTTTTGTCTAATTTAGTTAGTTTTTTTCTAGTTCATTAAAGTATTTTTTGTAAGTTTGATTGGTAAGGTTCTAAATAAGTAATTATTTTTTCCTTGTTAAATAGTTGTTTATTTAGAAAAAATGGACTGAAGAGGGGTCATTAGATTCACCAGAAAGATACAACACCACACAAATTACAAGTGATGGGAAAGGTCAGCATAAAGCTCTGGGATCTCAGCCTCTTCCTGGACTGTAAGGGATGGTGCCCTGAGTATTAGGGCATACCCAGGTGGAAGGCCTTGACTTAGTATGCATGGTTATAGACAGAGTGACTTGCTGGCTGCAGCTCTTGCCTTTCCACTTGGAGTATATTTGCTTTGAGCAGCTTGGCTGTTATCCATGGCCTGTTTGATATATTCCTCCTGGGCAGTGTTGACATTTCCTTTTTTCCAGCCCAATCTTGAGATCAGAGGCCTGCAGGGTTCAGCCATTAAAAAAAAGGTCAGAGCCCATTGTTTATTCAAGGGGCCAGTACTGATGGCATTGAGGTTGATGGAGGCATCCTCCTCACTCTGACCCCAGACCGGAAGATGACACCAGTGATTGCAGGAGGTACAGTCTGATGAAGGGTAGTTACAGTTGCCATTGCAATCTCCTCATGTGAGTATTTCTGGGTACAGGTATGTCCAAGGGTGACCACGTTAGGTTTCAGCAAGGTCCCTTTCAAATAGACATGGTGGTCACTCAGACCCTTGTAGACAGTAGCCAGGATCTTCTCAGTGACATACTAACAAGTTTTCAGATCATGTTCTCCATCAGAGAGTATCTCTGGCTCCACAATATGGGCAATGCCATTCTGCTGACAAATATTGGCATATCAGACAAGTACATTGGCATTCTCCATGATGGCAAGTGAGGAAGGTATATTCTCCCCAATCTTCAATAAACAACACCACTTGGCAAAGTCAGCTCCATCTTTCTTATACTGGGCACAGTGCTCATTAAGCCCATCTAGACCTTGGCTGGTAGTCTCTCCATTGGTTCCTGCCAGGGACATGACATTTTTGTCCACCCTGACCCACAATGCCAACCTTTGACTTTATGACTGTGGAGGGGGGATGATCTTCATCAGCTTTCTGGTATAGTGTCTCATGGAAAAGGAGACCTTCAATACAGGAATTCACTCAATTGTCGGCTGTCAGAAGTAACTGCCTGTTGAAGTGATGATTTTCCTGTGTTCTCAGTTCCAATGGACTGTAGCCACTTTGCAATGCTACCTGTGGATTCATTTACTGCCAATTACTTTGTCTGGGGCAACAATTTTGTGAGCTATACTTTGCTCTGGTGTCAGTGCTGGATATTGACTAGGCATGTTTTCCATGACTATGTTACTTGTTTCTTCACCTCTGGGGACAGGCAGCAGGCCTTGGTGATGGGCTTAATGGCTGGAAGCAAGCTACTACAGTGGGGAACTGAACTTCTGCATTAAATAGGTAATTTAATATAGGTAGAATTGCCATTTTATTATAATGGCTTGGCCTACCCATAAGCAATTGACATTTGCCCAGTTATTTAGATATAATTTTATTTGTGTGAAAAGTGTTTACAGTTATTTTCATAAAATTTCTGACTCTGCCTGGGCAGGTAATCTCCCAAATATTTTATCGTATCTGAATTTATTTTAAATGAAATTTCTCTTTTTATCTCTTGCTGCTGTATCTTGTTAATAATGAATAGAAATACTGAGCATTTATGTGGATTTATTTTATATCCTATGACTTTGCTAAAATTGCTAAATACTTTCAGTAGTTTTTGAGATGATTTTCTATTGTTTTCTAGGTATGCCATCATATCATCTGTAAAGAGTCAGAGTTTTAATTTTCCTTTACAGATTATGATTCCTTTGATATGTTTTCCTCCTCTTATTGCTAAAACTACCATTTCTAATACAATATTGAACCAAAATGGTAATAACAGGCATCCTTATTTCATCCCAATCTTATTGGGAATGTTTCTAGCTAATTCCTTTTAAATATAATGCTTATTGATGATTTCAGATAGATACAGTTTTTAAAGGAACATTCCATTCATTCTTAAATTCTTCAGTGTTTTTAGTAGGAATGGGTTCTGTTTTTCATCAAAAGCTTTTTCAGCATCTAATGAGATAATGATTTGATTTTTTAAGTTTGTTATTGATATAGTCATTTTATGCTGATAATTTTCCTAATATTGAACCAATCTTACATTCGTGGTATAAATCCTCCATCATCATAGTGCATTAACCTAGTGATAACTTACTTTAATTACTTTGAAATAATTTATTACATCTTTTGCACCCATATTCTTTAGAGTAATTGGGCTATAATCTTCAAACATATTTTATATGTGGGTATAATAATTATCACTGATTTCCAGAGGCATAAATACATTTCAGTTAGATTTGGATAAAACACAGATTTGAAAATCACTTTATAAGAGAATAAAACGAACTATCATCCTAGCTCATTTTGCAGAGACAAATTGATTCCTTTCATTTAAATCACCTTTAAAACAAATTGGTTTATTGTATCTACATATAAAATGGCACTAGGTCCAAAGGCACTAATATAAACATTTGGTGAATGTATATCCATACATATAGCTATGGATTAACACACATTTAAGCAAATTTTACACAGACGCAGTTATGTGTCATTATGCATATATATTTGTACATATATATGCATAAGTATAAGTGAATTTTTTCTTACTATATTTATAGAATATTGCTATTTCAGAGAAAACTTTGATAAGACTTGTTTTCATACTTTTTAACTTTATATTTAAATTTTGAAAATGCCTCAAAGCTCACATTTTTGAATTATTAGTATTTTTCTCAGTAATTTTTCTACCTAAATGTTTTTCTTTGCTTTAATGTGCTCCCTGTTTTATTCTGCTTATAAAAAGAATCATGAATGCAAGATTTGAGCAGTGAATTTCAATGGATGATGAGTACATATATGTTCCTTGGAAGTATATGGTATAGTATTAAGGTGCTGTACAGAATGGTTAATGTAATGTTTTCCATAGAACATAGATTTAGAATTGAATGATGCTAAACTATGCAAGCCTACCATTTTACTTTTGAGAAAAGTGAAGCACAGAAAGATTTTAAATAACTTTTCTAAAGTCATACAGCTAGTGTCTAGTGTGACATTTAAACTCAGCTTTAAAGGACTAAAAATCCTGTTAAATTTTGGAATTTATTTATTAATCAATCTGTTTGGTTGTATGATGATGATGATGATGATGATAATAATAATAATAATAATAATAATAAAACAATGTTATCAATATTATAGTAATTTAGCTAATAGTGCTTTAAGTTATTAATTACTTTAAACTTTTATGATAGAATTTAACAGTACACTGTCCATGGTGATCAAAAATATCCTGTTCTTAGCCTTTAATTGTCATGTAACTAAATTTCTAAAAAAAAATATCTAGGCTCTTTCCCAGTTTTGAACACATAACAGCAAAAGGTGGAGTTTTGTTTCATGTACAATTTCCTTGCTAGTCTATTAATGAAATATAAAGTTTTCCAGATTGCTTGTCATGTGAGAAACCAGTGTTTCTGTGAGATAAAAACATGGTACTAATTGCTTATATTAGTGCCTTTAGGTCCCGTGCCATTTTATATGCAAATACAATAAATCAATTTGTTTTACATATGTATTAAGTCAAATGGATCAAATTATCTATGTAGGGTGAGCTGGGATGATAGGCCATTTTATTGTATAATACAATAATTTGCAATTCAGTGTTTTATCCAAATCTAATTAAAATGTATTCCTGCCTCTGAAAAGTGTGATAATAAATAAGAACAGTGGCTATGAATTGATAAAATAGCTAAACTTAAACTGGAGATTAGTTAACTGCATAACTGGATCCACAATGGAGTCAAAAATAATTATTGAAGATGAGGAGGGCAAAGTCATGAAATGCATCATATCATGTTATTATTATTATTGCAGGTTAACCTGTTTTGACTAGAGAATAAGAATACAGACATTCAAGACTAAGATTTGGTGGATCTGGTATCAGGGAACAAGGACAACTGCAGACTCAAAGCTTGTCCTTTCATTGTCATCTGACATAGAGTCAAAACTCCCACCAATGTGCAGCATAAAGTAGTTCATTGCCTGTGAAAAACAATCAAATAAAAACACATTAACTTTGTTAAGAAGTTCACAAATCTTTGTTGATTCAGAAAGATCACATCATTGATGAAGAGAATTATGAAAGCAGCTTTAATGATGTTAAATTCCTGTTAATTGAGAAACACTGTTTGCTCCTGAGATATAAACAGATCTTGATTGCTGATTGTACCCTGTTGCCCCTTGAACCTTTTGTTTTTTGTATCTTATCCCTAATTTTCCCCTTCTCCTAACTTCGGTCTGTTATGACAGGGAATGACATGTTGAACTTGGGGTTCAAGCACATTGGGACAGGAAGGACCAGTACATAACTTACCTGGCCCAAGATATAAGACCACACCTCAAGCACTGCCCCTTGCCCAACTTACTACACAAGAGTATTTATCAGGAAGCACTGCTGCTTCTTTCCTTTTCTTTCCTTCTTTATTTGAGTCTAGCAGGATGATTTTTCTCATGCTCTTTCTTAGGCCATATGGAGCACAATGGGCCTCCCCTGTGCGGTGTAGCCAGATTAAGCTGAGCATATCCTTTTCTTTTGCTTTTCATCTCTTGGCCTCTCTCGTTTTTACTCAAATTCACCTAGCCTAATTCCTAAAATAGTTACTACTTTTCTCGTTTTAAGCTATATATTTTTAGTAATTTTCTAATTCCTATTCTTATCTGGTTACCTCAGATCCCATCAATTACATCACCAATATGGAAAATTCAGAACATCCCCTCCCTCTTTTTGTTTACAGAAGTATCAAAATAATTCTTTAATTATATGGACATTTTGTTCTGACGAACATCAGTACTTTAAAAGTTGATGAAATGTGCAATACACACAAATATGAGCAACTTTTCACAGCCAAATAAAATAACCAATCTGCTATATTCTTGAATTATTATCACCCCCACCCATCCCAACTAGATAGTTTGGTTATGAGCCTCTATAAACTTGTGTGTTGTTTTTCAATCATTTTCAAATCTGTGACCTTATTTGGCAAAGATATTGTAGTGGCTTACTATTTCATTTTCCAGTTTACTTTATAGATGAGTAACTGGAGCAAACAGGGTTAAGTAAGTGATTTGCCCAGGGTCACATAGCTATTAACTTCTGAGACTTTATGTGAATTCACAAATATATGTCTTCCTTATAGACTATATCTACTGTGCCACTTAGCTATAAGTACAAAATTACTTGTTTTTCAAATAACAGAGCATATCAATTAAAAAGAAATGTAAATTCTTTTCAACTCCTTATGGACTGAAATTTCGAGCTCTTTTGACATGATCATGAAAACCAAGCATTATATTAAAGGGTTCTTATGAGACTTAAACTGCTGCTGTTGCTATTATTATGCAAAATTGTTACATTGATTTAGGGAACTTCAAGTCTGGAAAGTCTTTCTACACATGCAAATTGTTTTCTATGCTTACTTTATTATAGATCATTTTAATACTTTTGCCTTTGATTATCTTACACTCATTTTCAAAAGGAATAGTCAAGAAGAAATCATTAATTATGTTTTAGAGTCACAACTTTTAAAGTTATTACAATGGAATTTCATTTTTGCTACTCCTTTTCCCCTTTTACATATAAAACTAAAAGAGAGGAAAAAACTTAGACCAAAATGAAGTAACATAAAGTTGAAGGGAGTTTTCTTTATTGATCCCTCATTCTACTATTTCAAAGCTGTAGCACCTCAACTTGTGCTGTGCTGGACCACACTTTTTTATATCTATAACTTATTCTATCTACAAGATTTCACTACTATCAGTTTCAAAATAATAAATTTTATTGGAGAACAGTCCATAAACCTTGGATATGTATTTTTAAATATTCAAGTCATATTTTAATCTTTAATGCTCCTGGGAGGAAGGAGAAGGAAATCTTTGAGCAAGATTTATAAGATATAAATGAAAGTTATAATTAAGCACAAATGAAGAGATAACATCAGATGATTACTCTCAGAATTCTATATAAGATTTTTCTCAAATCATGAAAATTGAGTCAGTTATATTCAGTAATTTTTCAATGTTTTCTGTCTTTCTCGAGAATATCATAGTTAATGCCTAGTACTTTCTAGCAAGGGAATGAAGGATAGGAAGTCTAGATTATTGTTCCACACTTCCACAGCCCCATTTCATGTAATTCTACTACAAAACTGATAACCAAAAATCAACATTCTATTTTTTCCTTTTCCTTTCCAAAGGAAGGGGGGGATCTTTCAGCACTTTCATTTTTGAAGAATATTATATAAGGAACACATTTTCTATTCATCTAAATTTTAGTCAAAGGTGTATAAGAGTGGCCGCTAGGTGGCAAAGTCGGGGTGGCATAGTGGATAAAGCACGGGTCTTGGAGTCAGGATTACCTGGGTTCAAATCCGGTCCCAAACACTTAATAATAACCTAGCTGTGTGGCCTTGGGCAAGGTTATTATTAAGTGTTTGAGACCCCATTTACCTTGCAAAAACCTGAAAAACAAAAAGGTGTATAAGAAACTACTCCTCAATTGAACAACGGAGCAATTTCTCAGAAGTTAGGTTATCCATTTGCTAAAGTATATACTACTAGATCTAAGATAGATACGTGTTGGTAATCTATATAACACAATTTGAAGGAATACTTGTTTATAGTCTATGTCAATTGTTAGTTATATTTTCATGATGCAGAAGTCATTTTTGAAAGATATGCATGTTTATGCTGAGGTCAAAATTTCCCAAGATTGTACAAGTTCTAGATTTTAGGTCAAATTTATTGAGTTTATATAATCTCAACACTGTGATAAATGATTTCCCTTTTCATTTCACTACTTTAAATCTCTCTTCTCCTCTCCTTTTTTCTCCTCCTTTCCTTCTTCTTTGCAAAATTTTAATTTCCTTTTGGGGTTTCATTTATCACCATTCCATTCTCTAGAATTTTAATGGATCTATGGATTAATTAGTGGACGGTCCATGTATCCAGACTTAAATATTTGCTTCTTTTATATTATTGACTTTTTATCCATTTTCTTTTATAATACCACATCCCTTTGGAATAATTTCCCTAAACTCTAGGCTTTACTCTAGACCTTCCAACATCTTATGGATAAAAAACCAATCAATTTTTTTATTCAATGATTATTATATTATAGTTACTTTATTAGGCATTAAGAATACACATATACAAAATTAACCAATGCCTTTTTGCAATTACTTGATATTCTTTTTTATTTTTAGATTTTTCAAGACAATGGGGTTAAGTGGCTTGCCCAAGGCCACACAGCTAGGTAATTATTAAGTGTCTGAGTTCGGATTTGAATCCAGGTACTCCTGACTCCAAGGCCGGTGCTCTATCCACTGCACCACCTAGCCACCCTGATTACTTGATATTCTAAATGGGAAGACAATTATACCCAGACATACATGCATATATGTGTACAAATATAAATGTACTTACACATATGTGTACACATAGATGTATAAAAAAGTTTACAAATCAAGTTATTAAGTTCATATGTGTATAAAATCTACATTGTACTATCTTACCAAGACTGAATATATGGGAAGGAGTTATGGCCTATATCCCATTCATTAATGGAGCTTTGAACTGCTCTGTTTTCAACCTGGGTTCACTCACACTTCCATAACTACCACAGCTCCCTAGGAGTAATAGACCCTCACTCCTGAGAGGTTTGACATAGTGATTTCACATTTAATGAGGATAATCTATTTCATTTACCCACTCTGAATTCCCAAACCTAAGAGTGCTATACTAGCTGAATGCTGTGCTTGTGTGGTTCATAGGTAATTTAGATTAACCCCTTCTTTTTACAGATGAGAAAACTCAGGCATGGGCAAACAGGGGCTTGGAAATAAGCTTTTATATAGCACCTACTATGTATCAGATATTGTGCTATACACTGTATAAATATTATTTCATCTGTTCCTCACAAGTGGCCATAAGAAAGTAATGTTTATCTCCATTTTACAGATGAGAAAATTGGAGCAGACAGAAATTAAGTCATTTGTCCAGGGTCCCACAGCTAATAAGTGTCTGAAGACAGAATTAAACTCAAATCTTCCTAACTCCAAACCCAATGCTCCATATATTGTTCCACCTAGATTCATAAGCATAGAAAGATTGAAACTGACATACCCAGGGTCATATAGTTAGCAAACATTTAAGATAAGTCTTAGACCCCATTACACACACACACACACACACACACACACACACACACACAGACATACAAACAGATTTATAAAATATTTGTCATATTCTACATTTTGTGAGTCCATTTGTGGTCTTCTTGACAAAAATATTGGAGTGTTTTGCCATTTCCTTCTTCAGTTTATTTTATAGATGAGGAAACTAGTGCAAAAAGGATTAATTGACTTTAAAGGGGTCCCACAGCTATTATCTGACTCCAGGCCTAGTTCTTTATCTACTGCAGGATGCCAGTGCAAGCAGGCATCAATAGTTGGTTGGTTTTTGTCCTTCATTATGAGTTACATTATGTCCTACAGTGGCTGATCAGACCAAAACCAACTTGGAATGTTCAACCATAGTTCAAGCACAAAGATTTCATGTGAAAACCTGGAAAGATTATAAAAACATGACTGTCCCATTATAGTTGCACTTTCTGTCATAAGATTTGAGAATCTTGAGAAAGAACCTCAAAATTTTGTATCTTATCTTGCCAGGGGATCTTCATATTTTTTCTAAGACAGTTTAATTGGAAGTGATTCAGTTTCCTGATATGGAGCTGATAGACTGTCCACGTTTCATAGGCATACAAGAATAATAGCAGTACAGTGACTCTGAGACCTTCAATTTGGTAGACAAATACCTTTTCTTTCTAACATTTTTTTTGGAACTTCCCAAATACTGAACAAGCTCTGGCAATGTTTGTGTTAACCTTATTGTCAATGAATACCTTCCTGGAAAGGAACCCTGAAAAGGACTCAGCAGTCAGTGGTACTAGTATTCCATAAACACACCCTCCACCCAACATCAAAAGTTACTATAATTTCTCTAAACATAGGCATTAAAAATAGTAATACCCATTACTATTTCTATTCTTTTGTAAGGTCTCTTTGTGATATCATGAAAAATCAATGTCTGATTACCTTTTACAATTATTTATACCTCCACCATAAGGTTCTTCTCTCTGTATTTGGTTAGATCCAGTCAATCATACAAATTTTATTTTCTTGAGTACAACTTTCATTTCTTAATCTATCATATTTATAAAGTTGTTTCAAAACATCAAAAATGCTTATCTGTAATTTATTGAACCTCTTTGTGGTTCCTAGTATGTGCTTTTGTGAAAGACAAAGAGGAATTTTAAATGACCTTAAAGGTCCTTTCCATCTCTGTTTCTATGTGTTTTGATAAATAGGTATGTGCAGGGATCAATGTCTCAAAAGCTGTAATTTTTTGGTTAATAATATTTATTTTATTCTTCCAATGAAAGAATAGGTATAATTTTAAACATTCATTTATATAAGTTTCTGGGTACCAAATTTTTCACCTTCTCTCTCTTTTTTCTCCCCACCCCCAAGAACAAGCAATTTGATAATGTGATATAGGTTATCTATATACAATCAAAGTAAATATTTTCACAATAGATATGTTATGAAAAAATAATTAGAACAAAAGTGCAAAACAACCAGAAATTTTAAAAAATGAAAAAAAATGTGGTTTGAGCTGCATTTAGACCTTCTTTCTCATGGATATGGATGATAATTTCCATCACAAGTCTTTTGGAATTTTATTTTGTTGCGGTATTGCTAAGAAGAGCTAAGTCTATCATATTTGAACATTGAACAATGTTGATGTAAATGTGTCCAAAGTTCCCCCATTTCTGCTCACTTCATTCAGCATCAGTTCACATAAATTTTTACAATCCACCTGCTCATGATTTTGTATAGAAGAATGAGATTCCATTATATCCTTTTACACAACTTGTTCAGTCATTCTACAATTGATGGAAATTCCCTCAATTTTCAATTCTTTATCAACACAAAAGCAACTGCTATAAATATTTTTGTACATGTGGCTTTTACCCCCAATTTTTATGGCTTTTTTGGGATTCAGCCATGGAATTTCTGAATCAAAAGGTATGCAAAGTTTTACAGTCCTTTGGTAATAATTCCAAACTGTACTCCAGAATTAATTCACAACTGAGTAACAATATATTATTCTAGCATGTTTTTCACACCTCCTCAAATATTTATACTTTTCATTTTCTGTCATATTATCAATCTGGCAAATGAGAGCTGCTACTACAGATTTGTTTTAATTTGCATTTCTATGATCAGTAGTGATTTAGAAAATTTTTATCTATTGCTATAAATAATTTTAATTTCTTTATCTGAAAATGATCTGTTCATAATTTTTGGCCATTCATCAAGTGGGGAATACAAGAATACAAGTATTCTTAGACATTTGACACCATTCTATATATATATTTTAGTAATGAGACCACTATCAGAAAAAAATGCCTAAAAAATTGTTTTCAAATTTCTTCTTTCCTAATTGAGAGTTAATTGATTTTGTTTATGCTAAATCTTTTTAATATAATTAAAATTATTGATTTCATATTTCATAATGTTCTCTACCTCTTCTTTGTTCATAAATTCTTCCCCTCCTCAAAAATATGACAGAAAAACTATTCATTATTCTCCTAATTGGCAGCTGGTATCACCTCATGTCTAAGTCATATGCCAAATTTGATCTTTTGTAATTGTGTTCATTGTGCATTTATAGACTCCCAAGTATTATATATTTTCTACTGTTACATTTTCTACTTTAAAAGAAATTTCTCTTTCCATCTCTTGCTCCTGGGTTTTGTTGGTAATATATAGAAATGATGATGGTTTATATGAATTTTTTATCTCACAAATTAGCGAAACATTTTTAGTTAAGTCAAGAAGGTTTTTAATTTATGCTATAAAATTCTTTAAATATTCCATTGTGTCATTTGCAAAGAGAGATTTGTTTCCTCGTTGTTCTAATTCCTTCAATTTCTTTTTATTCTCTTATTTCTCAGTCCTAAAGTACAATACATACAATACAAACACATCATTGTGTTTCACCTGGATCTTACTGGGAATGTTTCTAGCTTATCCCCATTAAATTTAATGCTTCCTCATAATTTTAGATAGTTTACAGAAGATTCTTTAGCTTCATCCAGTCATCATCTTGCTTACCAACTCAACTGGCATTGACATTTTTGGCATAACATCCCTTCCATCATCATTTGTAATTTTGAGCTCTCCAAAGACAAACTAAAAAAAAGGTCAAAAACAAATTATATCTTTAGGGTAAGCTTATCTTAAGCAATTTGATATTTACTCCTCTTCTCCCTAAACAAATGGTATAAATGTCTAATTCTAAGATATTTACTCTCTTCATATCTTGACAATTTTCACAGGACAGTGTTCACATGTAAGAGTTAAAATTAATAATCTCATTTCTTTAGCACTAGTTCTGCTTGCCAGAAATATTTGGTAACATATGGAGTTTATTTAAGATATAAAAATTCAGAACAATTTCTGTGGATTTGCCAGATGATATAAAATTCAAAGTGGTAATTTTTGTCTTACAATGTGAAAATTATGTTATGCAATTCAGAAACACTAAATGCTCATTTAGTTATGCATCACCTTTTATTCTAGTAAAGATTTTCTTTTTAAATATTGACTTTCAAAATCTATTTGGAGAGTGTTATGTTTACAACTTCATCACCTATTCAGAATTCCAATTTACACAATATCTCATAACTTTTGTGGGTTTTTAAATATCTCATATAACTCTGATTAAGCATTCATCTCATTATGAGTCAGAACTTGCCATTATAGAGCAGAAAAACTCCCACTGGAGAAAGTTTCTGGAAATATTTACATAATAAGGGTATTTTTTGCAGTAAATAAAGGTTAAAATTGCATCCTAAACAATAGGTAAGTAATACAAAACAGGATCAAAAATATTTTTGCAAAGGAAAAGAAAAAGCATATAGTTAGGTGTTTGTAAAGATCAAATGAGATAATTGTAAAGACTTAAGAGCAGTGCCTGGCATATATTTACTGTTGTCTGTCCTTCATTTCTGAAAAGAGACACATCCCAGAGGATGTCTTGACGTTCCTGTAAATTGGATTTAATAATTGAGCAAAGTTCTGTCTCTTAGAGTCAGCAAAATGCCAAGAAAATTGATATTGTCAAGAAAATGGTTTGGTACTGTCTGTGAAATAGAGTAGAGGATCAGTGAAATAAAAATTAGGTTCAATAACCTAATTATTGTAATAAATAGAGTATCAAATGACTATAGCAATCTGCTATTTGAAAACCCCAAAATTCCAGCTACTGGTATAAGAACTCACTCTGATAAAAACTGCTGGGAAAATTGGAAGATAGTATGGCAGAAAAAGTCATAGAAAAACATCAGTTTGTCAAGAAAAATGTTATTGACCTGAGATACAGTGGATAACATTAAAATCTTTGATATTTGACCAAGCATTAATCACTTGACAATGACTATTTCAGCTGCCTCATGATCACTTTAAAATATTGTTCTCATATGCCCAGTTCTTCTAGTAGAAATATTCAAATGCTTGGTCAATGGAATTTAGTTACTATATAGTTAGCAACTATAAGTTACTCTTTTTGTTTGTTTTATTTTCTTTATTTGTTTTTCCAACTATGGGTACCAAAAGTTTTCTTTCTTTTTTATTTTTTTCAAGACATTGGAATTAAGTATCTTGCCCAACAGCTAGGTGGCATAGTGGATAAAGCACCAGCTTTGGAGTCAGGAGTACCTGAGCTCAAATCGGGTCTCAGACACTTAATAATTACCTAGCTGTGTGGCCTTGGGCAAGCCACTTAACCCCAATTGCCTTGCAAAAAGAAAACCTAAAAAAAAGTATCTTGCCCAACTTCACATACCCAAGTAAATATTAAGTGTCTGATGTTGAATTTGAACTCAGATGCTCCTGACTCCATTGTCAGTGCTCTATCCACTGTACCACCTAACTCTCCCATTGATACTTTTCACACATCATATTTTTAAAAAATTTTGAGTTTGGGATTTTTCTCCCTTTCTTCCTTCCCTTACCCATTTCCCACACAGAAAAAATCTAATAAACCTCTCCAGTTATAATCATGTTAAACAAAGATCCATATAACTTATACTGTGAAAGAAGAATTAAATCCAAGTGGAAGAGAATAACAGAAAGAAAAATGACTATATATATATATATATATATATATATATATATATAATAATTTTAAAAAATTGGGGTAGTTAGCTTTGGGCTGCATTTAAACTCCACAGTTCCTTCTCTGGATATGGATGCTATTTTCTATCACAATATTTTTAGAATTGTTTGACTATGGTACTGCTGAAATGAACACATCCATCATGGCCAATGATCACCTGAACTTGCTCTTAGTATGTATAATGTTCTTTTCTTTCAGCTCATTTCACCCAGTCTCATTTCATGCAAGTCTTTTCAGAATTCTGAAGTCCCATCTCTCATGATTTTTTATAGAACAATAGTGTTCCATCACATATATACAACACAATTTGTCCAACATATCTGAATTTATGGGCAGTGCTTCTCTTTCCAATTCTTATCACTAAGAAGAGAGATGCTATGAATATTTTTGTGCATGTGCATCTTTTGCCCACCTCCATGGCCTCTAGCAGTGGTGTAATTGCATCAAAGGGCATGCACAATTTTATTGCCTTTTAGGAATAATTTAAAATTACTTTACAGAAAGTTTGGATCAGCTCACAATTCCACCAAAATACATTAATGTCTTACTTTTCCCACATATCTCCCAACATTGATGATTTTTCATTTTAGTCATTTGACCAATCTGTTAGGTATGAAGTAGTACCTCAGAATTGCTTTATTTTTTATTTCTTTATTCAATAATGATTTAGAGCAAATTTTCATGTGACTACAAACAGTTTGCATTCCTTCATATGAAGGAATTGTCACTTTTATCAATTGGGGAATGTTTTCTTATAAAGAAGAATCAGTTCTCTATGTATTTGTAAAATGATCCTTTATCAGAAAAACTAGTTGTAAAAATTGTTTCTGAACTTACTGCATTCCTTGTAATCATGGTTGTATTGGTTTTGTTAGTGGAAAACCTTTTCAATTTAATGTGATCAAAGTGATTCATTTTCCACTTTGAGATGGTTTCAATCTTTTCTTTGCTCCTAAACTGTTTCCCTTTCCCTTGTTCTCATGGTTGGCTAAGGATATCACCTTTTATGCCTAAACCCTGTACCCATTTCAACCTTATCTTGTTAAAGGGTATAAGATGTTTGTCTCTGACTAGTTTCTGCCATACTATCTTCCAGGTTTCCCAGCAGTTTTTTTTTTTAATCAGAGTGAGTTCTTAGACCAGGAGTTGAAATCTTTGTTTTTATCAAACAGCAGATTACTGAAGTCATTTAATACAGTTTCTTTTGCATCTAATTTATCCCACTGATTCATTATTCATTTTAGATTTAGTATGACTAGGCCACCTTCCTTAGCATCTTTTTGCAATGAATTCTCTCAATATTCTTGACCTATTTTTCCTTCATATGAATTTGGTTGCTATTTTTTTCTAGTTCAATAGAATAAGTTTTTAGAAGTTTGATTGATATTGACATTGAATAAGTAATTACATTTGGGTAGAATTATCATTTTTTATATTAGCTTAGGATATCTAAAAGCAATTAATATTTGCCCAGTTATTTAGATCTGATTTTATTTGGTGGGGGAAGTGTCTTATAATTGTTTTCATATATTTTCTGAGTCTGACTTGGCTATATTTTATGTCCTCTACAATTACTTTAAATCAAATTTCTCTTTCTCTCTTGCTGCATTGTCTTGTTAGTAATATATAGAAATATTGAAAATTTGCATGAGTTTATTTCATATACTTCTACTTTACCAAAGTTGCTATCAATACCATCATACCATCCACGAAGTGTTAGTTTTCTTTTTTCATTGCCTATTATAATTACTTCAATTTCTTTTTCTTCTCTTATTGTTAACATTTGAAATACCATATTGAATAATAGTAGTGAGAATGGGTACCCTAGTTCCCCATTACATATAAATGCTTGTTGATGGTTTTATATAGACACTACTTAGAATTTTTTCCTATCTATGGTTTCAAGTGTTCTTTTTTAGTTTTTGCAAGGCAATTAGGTTAAGTGGCTTGGCCAAGGCCACACAGCTATGTAATTATTAACTGTCTGATGCCAGATTTGAACTCAGGTACTCCTTACTCCAGGGCTGGTGCTCTATCCACTACACCATCTAGACACCCTCAAGTGTTTTTGTTTATAAAAATGAGTGCTTCTTTATTTTGTCAAAAAGCTAAATTTACTATTTATATGGTCAATTATGCTGTTAGTTTTCCTAATGTTAAACCAAGGCTACATTCCTGGTATAAATCTTACTTGATCACATTCTATTATCCTAATGATAATTTGTTGTAATTTCTTTGCTAATATTTATTTATAATTTTGCATCCATAATCAATAGGGAAATTGATCTTATACTTCTACCTGCACAATATTTGTGTAATAGAAGGAATGAAATAAAATTCTTTCATCATATATTTTTTTAAATATTTATATAGTATTTGGAAGGTTTTCTTTCTTGAAAGTTTGGTAGAATTAAATTTTGAATCCATATGGTTCTGGATATTTTTTCTAAGGGAGTTCATTGATGGTTTGTTTAATTTCTTTTTCTGAGATGGGATTATTTAGTTATTTAATTTTCTCTTCCTTGAAACTGGGCAGTTTATATTTGTAACCATTCATTTCCCATAGATTATTAAATGTCTTCACATATAGTTGGAGAAAATAGCTCTGAATTATTACTGTAAATTTCTCCTCATTGATGGTGAGTCCACACATTTTATTTTTGATACTGGTAATTTGGTTTTCTTCTTTCTTTTTTAAATCAAATTAAGCAAAGTTTTATCTATTTTATTGTTTTTATGCATAAAATCATATCCTGCTAAATTCTGACTATCTCTTAGGTGTTTGAATTGTTCCTTTCTGTCTTACATGATTTTCTCCATGATTTGATAATTCTGGAGTTTGGTTATATTCCTTGGCATTGTCTTTTGGGATCTTTCAGGAGATGGTGGATAGATTGTTTTGATTACTATTTTGTCCTCTGGTTCCAGAATATCAGGTAAATGTTCCTTGATGATTTTCTGAAAAATGTTAACTTGGTGGTATTTAATAAGGTATTCAGGTAGTTTAATGATTCTTAAATTGTGTCTCCTGTATCAGTTTTCCAGGTCAGTTTTTTATTTTTTTATGTTTTTGCAAGAAATTGGGATTACGTAGCTTACCTAAGGCCACATCAGTTAGTTAATTATTAAGTGTCTGAGGCCAGTTTTGAACTCAGGTACTCCTGACTCCAGGGCTGGTACTCTTTCCACTGCACCACCTAGCTTCCCCTGAATTTGTTATCTTAATTTTTTCCTTGTATGTGTGTGTGTGTGTGTGTGTGTGTGTGTGTGTGTGTGTGTGTATGATTGTCTTTAACAGAAACTTGGTTTCTCACATAATCAATAGTTTCGACTATTATCATTCTATTTTTCAGGAAGACATTTTCTTCAGATGGTTTTTCATCTCCTTTTCCATTTGGTCAATTTTAGTTTTAAGGGAACTCTTTTCTATTTCAGTTTTACCATTTTATTTTTGAAAGAATACAATTTGTAAAACTGTAATTTTAAAGGATCTCTTTTCTTCTGCCACTTTTTGTTGTGATATGGTAATTTTCTCTTGTATTTCCTTTTTCCTTTTTATTTTATTATTTTATTTTTCCAAATATATGTTATGAATGTCTTTCAACATTCATTCATACATATGTATATTTTTAAGTTACAAAATTTCCTTCCACCTTTCCTTCCCACCTCCTCTCCTTAGCAATGAACAGTCAGGTTAATATTTTACATATACATTTGTTTGCATATAAATATGTTTGTTTACATATAAATGTGTTTGCAGATTAATCATTTTTGGTATGGGTAATTAGAATAAAAGGAAAGAAATGCATAGGCAATATATTTTTTTAAATAATGGATGCAGTGTTCAACAGATTCTGAAGGACTTTTTAAAAATTTTGTTTTGTTATATTTTGATGTTTTAGACAAATGCAAAAAGAAGATAGTTCCTTCAAAAATACAAAAGGAAAACTGAAATAGACAATAATTCCCTTAAAAGTAGAAGCATTGTCCATAGCCAAATAGCTTTCTGAACTGCAGAGGGAAGTGAATTCATCAGGATTGATCATCTCTCACAATGTAGTGCTTAATGTGTACATTGATCTCTTGGTTCTGTTAATTTTGCCATTGTTATTCTCAATTATGTTGAGTATTTTCCTAATACTGAACCATCTCTGCCTACCTGGTGTAAATCCACCTAATATTGGTTTATTATCCTAGTAATAACTTGCTGAAATTTCATTGCTAAAATTTTATTTAAGAGTTTTGCATCAATGTTCATTAGGGAGATCTACAATTTTCTGTCTTTTTAGATTCTTTCAGGCTTAGGTATCAGCATCATATTAGTATAATTAAAAATTTCACAGAATTCTGTCTTCTATTTTTTAAAATAGTTTGTGTTGAATAGAAATTAATTATTCCTTAAATTCTTGGTAGAATTCTCTTGTCAATCCATCTGTGGGTTATGGGTCAAATCTACTGAATGAAATTTACTCAGTGTTCACACCTGCCTTTCTTTTCCTCTGAGATTATAAATCTTTGTGCCACTTTGCCTGGTGTAAATCTCTCACATTTTATTAACCTAGTATCAGCAATCACAGCTTGATTAATGGATAAGAGCACATTGTTATCATACTACCATCACAGATTAATTGAATGATTGCTTGATTGTTTGATAAGCAGCATTACCTCATAGTCACTAAGTACCCTCCCTTTTTCTGTCTTATTGGAAATGTGCTTTTCAAGATGCTTGAATTACATCAAATTGTAGTAATTTTTTGTTTTGCTCCTTTTTCAAGTATCCTCTATGGACACACATTCCCATGAGTCAAATTATCATCCAAAGTCATAGCATTTCAAAAGTTATTTGTACCCATCCTCCAAAGTATACTTTCTCTTACATTTCTCCCACCCACCAAGAGTGCTTAACCTTTTGTTAAGTAAAGGATGTATTAAGTCAATTTTCCTATTGATTTTTAAAGTCTTTCTTACCCCTTCTAAGAAGTCTTTCTGGGATAGAGTTGAATTCATATTCTCTTGTAATGCCTACTGTCCTCCTTCTTTTTTTGAGCTAGTATCTGTTTGCCAAGGTAACTTTCAATAGACACTGTTTTTCTCTGATCTTTCTTATTGTTTTTGAGATTTGTTACTTATCTCAAGATTTTTGCATTAGGGTGGGGGCTCAATTACTAACCTTTGGTGTTGAGAACTTTCTAGGCCTCCTAAATAGTATGGGGTTATAAATATTAGGAACTCCAAGGTGTTGCTCAATGGCCCAAGTAGTAAGGAGCATTTAAGATACTTTTTGAGGTTCTTTTTCTGGACCATCTGTGCCAGGGATGCCAGTCATATAATGTTTATGTTAGAAAGTCTGGGTGCACTTGGGACATTCTCTGGTCTGTCAGTCAAGCAACCTTATGACTGAGTTATCCTGCGTGGACTGGAAATGTCAGGATCTCTCTCTAGACTGCCATTGACAAGGAAGTCAGCCTCCCATTTCCTGCGCTGTTGGAAACAACTGCAATTTTTATTCTGCTGTTTGTACAAGTTTGCCAGACTCTCCTGCTAGGGAAAACCAATAGTTCTGGACTAAACATGCCAGGGGCTTTCAATGTTAGTTGGGGCATCTAACTGTCAGTTGTACTCTGTGAATAGGGGTCCTGGATAACAACCTGAGCTCTCCTAGATGGTTATCAAAACATTATGGAAAGACATGTAAAATGATGCTAGGTGAAGTGAACACATTCAGGAGATCATCATACATTGTGTAAAGATCAACCATTAATATTTATTTCTTGTCAAATACAATGATTCAAGAAAATGCCAAATGATTCACAATGGAAAATGCTAACCACTTCCACAGAAAGAACTATGGAGTCTGAATGCAAATTAAAACATATGATATTCCCTTTTTTGTTTTGTTTTGGTTTTTATTTTATATAGTTTTTCCTTTAGTTCCAATTTTTTAAATAACTTGAATAATTTGGAAACCAGTTTAATATGATTATACATCTATGGTTTATATCAGATTGCTTGCTGTCTTGGAAAGGGAGAGGGAAAGGAGGGGAAAAATTTGGAACTCAAAATATTATAAAAAATTAATGTTGAAAACTATATTTGTAATTATAAAATTAAAATAGTATTTTTTTCACATTTTTGTGGAACTTGTCAGATTCTTTATCATTTTTCAGGTACATAATGTTGATATATTGTTCTCTTTTTCATTTCCTTTATCTACATATTCAATTTACAGAAACCACAAGGGATGGGAATTCAGGGAAACCTGGAAGGATTTGCATGAACTGATGCTGAGCGAGATGAGCAGAACCAGAAAAACATTGTGCACCTTAACAACAACATAGGGGGGTGATGATCAACCTCGATGGACTTGCTCATCCCTATGGGGCAGCAACCAGGTACAATTTTGGGTCATGCACAATGGAGAATATCATCTGTATCCAGAAAAAGAATTATGGACTTTGAACAAAGACCAAAGACTATTACCCTCAAATTAGAACCAAAAACCCCTTTATATTATTAAGTAATTTTACTGGAGGAAAACGGTATATTTCTTTCTATCCCCATTCAATTTCCTCCATAGGTCTACCATATGTAGGTTTTCTGAAAATCTATTCCTCTCCTTAAATTTCTTCTTGTTTATTTTGTGATTTGATTTATCTAAATCAGAAAGCAGGAGTTTGAGGTCTCCCACTAGTAGACTTTTCTCTCTGTCTTTCTGTAGCTCTTTAAACTTCTCCTCTAAGAATCTGGATGCTGTCTCATTGGGTTCATACATATTTAGTATTGAAATTACTTTATTGTCTATGGTACCTTATAGGAGGATAGTTTCCTTCCTTATCTCTTTTAAGGCTATCTATTTTTACAGCTGCTTTGTCTGAGATAAGGATTGCTAACCCCACTTTTTTTTTCAAATCAGCTGAGGCAAAATGTATTTTGCTCCAAACTTTTAATATTACCATATATGTATATCTCTCTCTGCTTCAAATAAGTTTCTTGTAAGCTGCACATTGTAGGATCCTTGTTTTTAATTCACTCTGCTATTCACTTACATTTGAAGGGAGAGTTCATCCTATTCACATTCAAAGTTATAATTACTAACTCTTTGTTGCCCTCCATGCTGTGTTCCTTCTGTTTGTATTTCCCTCCCCCCTTTTTCCCTTTA
Organism: Macrotis lagotis; assembly: GCF_037893015.1. Classification (NCBI taxonomy): domain Eukaryota; kingdom Metazoa; phylum Chordata; class Mammalia; order Peramelemorphia; family Peramelidae; genus Macrotis; species Macrotis lagotis. The sequence goes on along the minus strand of NC_133660.1, from coordinate 65,796,236 downwards.
TCCATATTCCCCAGTGGTTTTTTTTTTTAGGATTTTGCAAGGCAATGGCATTAAGTGACTTGCTGAAGGCCACACAACTATTTAATTATTAAGTGTCTGAGGCCGGATTTGAACTCAGGTACTCCTGACTCTAGGCCTGGTGACCTATCCACTGCACCACCTAGCCGCCCCCAGTGCTTTTGTCTGAATACCACCACCACCATCAGTGTGTTTGCCCTCTTATAGCAAACCCCCTCCCTTTTTACCCTTTCCTTTTCCCCTTCTTCCCTTCATTCTGTTAATTCCCCTTTTTCTTCCCTTCCCCTTTCCCTCTCTCCCCTTTTCCCCTTTTAATGCTTGAAAGGTAAGATAAGTTTCTCAACTTGATTACGTGTATCTAAGTTAACTTTAAGGCAAGCCTGATGAGATGAAGATTCACATCCTTCCTTCTTCCCTCAATTACAACTGGTCTTTTCTAACTCTTGATGCAATGAGCTTTACACCATTCAGTCTCCCAACAACCTCTCTTCTCATTACTGCCACCCTTTTTAAGGAGGTATTGTTTTTAAATCCTTCTATCTAAGTCACAGAAAAGTTATGAGTGTCCATCACTTCTGGCTATGAATATTCTCTCTAACAGAGTTACAATTCTCAAGAGTTATGAGAATCTTTCTCCCAATTGGGTATATAGCCAGTTTCATCTTATTGGATAGCAATTTGCTTTTTATTTGCCTTTACATGCATCTCTTGAGCCTCTGGTTTTCTATCCAAATTTTCTATTTAGCTCTGTTCTTTTCATTTTGAAATCTTGGAAGTCTCACATTTCATCAAATGCCCATCTTTTTTCCCCTGGAAGAGATGTCTCAGCTTTGTTGGGTAGTGGATGCTACATTCCAATCTCCCTTGATCTTCAGAATATCTCATTCCAGGACCTTCAATTACTTAAAGTTGCTTCTGCCAGGTCCTGCGTTATCCTTAGTGTGGCTTCTTGATATTTTAATATTTTTCTTTCTGGCTGCTTTCCTGAAAGGCAATAGTGTTGTGATTTTTTTCTTTTATCTGATAGTCCTGGAATCTGACCACAACATTCCTTGGTTTTTTCATTTTTACATATCTCTCTGGAACAAATCAATGTATTCTTTAAACAAATAATTTGCCCTCTGGTTACATGATATCAGGGCAATTTTCCTTCAATAAATTTTGTAATATTAATCCAGGCTGTTTTTCTCATCAATATTTTCAGGAAAGCCTGTAATTCTCAGATTCTCCCTTCTTAACCTATTCTCAATGTCAGTGCTTCTGCTGAAGAGGTATTTTACATTTTTTCCATTTTTTCAATTTTTTGGTTTTCTTTAATACAAACTTGTTGTCTCATGAAGTCATTATTTTCTGTGGATTCCTTTCTTTTTTATTAGAGAAGATTTTTCTTCATTTATCTTTTTCAGCTCCTTTTCCACTAGGTTCATTGTGGAAGGACTTTTTTTTTTGTAGGACATTTCTATTTGCCCAAATGTAGGTTTGAGAGAATCCTTTCATTTTTGCATTTCCCCTATTGAAGATTTGAGAGTTATTCTCATTTTGTATTTGTTCAACTTTATTTTCTAATTATTTGCTTACTTGTTACATGATGTTAATTTTCTCTTGCAACAATGTTAATTTTCTCTTGACTTTTTTTGCATTTTTTCCAATTGATTTTTAAACTCCTTCCTGATTTCTTCAAGGAAGTCTTCCTGGACTGGAGGCCAATTCATATTCTCCTCAGCATTGCTACATCTCTCTGTTAGAATCTGTCCCTTCTAAGTATTTATCTATGGGCCCCCCTTTTCTCTGGCCTTTTTTCCTCTTGTGTTTGGGGTGTTGAGGTCCGCAGCAGCAGGGTCTGAGTTGATCTTGAACACTGGGCTGGGCCCTGGGTGAGGGAGTTAATTTCGTTCTGTTGAGTGAACTCTCTTGACCAGAGGGGGTGAGGGGTGGGGGTTGTTTATTGCTTATTCTGGGCAAAGGGCTCTGCTTAAATTATGGAGCTCAGTTCCCTGGCTCATCTGGTTGTTCTCCAGGCATGTTCTGAGACTCTGTGGTGGAACTCACCCTCCTGTTGCTCTTCTTTCCCCCACCAAACTCTCCTCAGCTAAAGTTGGATCTCACACCCAACACTCACTAAAGTCTCTATGATTGAGGCTTGCCCTCTGCCTTCCTCCAGTTGCTCTCTCCATGCTGAAACTCTACTCTCATCTCCCAGTTAACCCACAGTCCCCTGAGAAAGACCTTCTTGGTAGGTATTCTCCTAGCTTCTCTTTCTGGGTTTTGTTGACTGAATTTCTGTTAAGAGATTTCTCTCATGTTATTTCTGAGAGGAAAGAGAGAGCACCTATCACAGTGCCTGTCTTCTCTTTGCTATCTTGGCTGGAAGTCCCTGGACCTTTCTAGTTGTATTTATTGATGCTTTATTTTCATCATTATCCTTATGGTTCTTTATTACCTCATGAAACCTTAAAGCAAGTATTGATGTTCCATTTTCTGTAGAGCTATAGAAATATGATCCTAGATTAATTATCTATAGTATAGCTGGGGGACAACAGAGAACTCATAGAAATTTGCAATGGGGACTTCCTAATAACCCTTTAAAAACAATTTCAGGATGGCATCTTGGTGGCTCAGTGAATTGAGCAATGGCCCTGGAGTCTGGAGTACCTGAGCTGAAATCTGACCTTAGACATTAATAATTACCTGTGTGACCTTGGGTAAATCACGTAATTCCATTGCCTTTAAAAAAACAATTTCAGGAATATTCAGCTCCATAGAATATGTGCTTCCTCACTTTCTGTTCATGAGTCTGTGTGAACTAAAGTGCAAAGATTATCAGTACTTTGAGCTACATCTATTAACTGACTGAACTTGAATAAGAAATAATATAGGCATTTAAAGAGGAAAAAATATTATAAATTATAATAAATTATATTTTATGCTTATTATTATAATTATAAAATATAACTATATAATATAATATATTATATATAATATATTGATTATAATATATTATATATTTATGATCATGCTTTTAATTTTTCTTCTAAGGATTCTAATGTTTCTTAGGAAACAATAAAAATAAAAGACAATCTTGTAGTTACTAAAATCATTATGGTATGCGAATTAATAAATTTTTTGGTAGTCCTGACCTTGTTGGTATAATTTTATGTAGGAGTTATCAACATTAGGATTTACGTGGAAAGGACCTATATTCTCTTCCATATAATTGAATGGTAGAAATTCAAGGAAAACTTTAACAAAAATCAGAGACATTTAAAATATTGATTAATGCCATTGGGTCTGTATAATTTTCTAACTCTATTCCAGGGGTTTGTGAACTTTATTATTCATCTGCAACGAGATTAGAGAGTGATAGTATATTCAAACAATATTTTTACTTATTCACAGTTCTTGCTAATATAAAACATTTGTAGAAATGACTTTCTAGTAACTTTGCCTGTATCTTGTTTTTGGGAGAAAGTTTATTTCAGTAGAAGGAATTAGAATTCATAGGACATATGAAGGACTTATGCTTATGCTTTGGTGTTAAAGACAGATTTATTAAAGCTATTGATAAGGCAGGGTTGGGGATGGTCATCGCATAATCATAGATATTGGAAAAAAGTCATTAATACTTTTAAATCAACTGAAGAATATAAGGATGAGTGCAAAAATAGATACAAGCATGGGGCAATTATATGCCTAGTTGTCTCTATATATACATGTAAGCAGAAACACACACATCCTACATATGGGTGTCTACTGACTTAGATGAAAAAATAATAAAATTCTTAAAATAATCTTTAAAAAGGTACTACAGACTTCCGGCCAAGATGGCAGAAAGAAGACAGGCACAGTTCTAAATTCTCCTGATCTTTCCCCATCTATCATACGAAACAAACCACTTAACAGAAATCTGACACCAAAACCCCAGAAAGAAAAGCCAGGAGAAAGAAAATCTACCTCAGGATTTGACTCCCACAGCAGCCCTGGGCAAATCTGAGCAGGCACAGGAGTGTGAACAAAAGAACCAGACCAACTGACAATAGGGAGAAGAATGACTTCACCCCAGTAAAGCCCACCATTGATTGAAGGCAAAAGGATTCAGTTAGAGAAATTGTAATCAGTGAGTAAAGCCTCTAGCAATCCCAATCCCCTGTGAACCAATCCCTCCCGAACTCAATGTCTTAGCAAATGAAGAAGGGTCAGCAGAAAGGTGGATCCCTAGAAAAATTCTTGGAAAGAAAAGACCCTAACTCAGAGAGACTTAGAATCTCTGATGAGAATATGATCTGGTCTTCAGCACAGAAAGACTTCCTTGAAGAAATAAGGAAGGAATTTAAAAAATCACCTGGAAAATTTGGGAGAAACAATTAATACTTTGACACAAGAAAACAAATCCTCAGAAAATACAATTGTACAAATAAAAAATGAAAATAAATCTTGCAGTTCCTCGATTGGGCAAATGCAAAAAGAAAATAATTCTCTCAAAACCTCAATTGGTCAAATGGAAAGGTCTCTCAAAAGAAGAATTGACCAATTGGAAAAGGATTTGCAAAAGGTTAATGAAGAAAACTACTCCCTAAAAAAAGAATGGAGTCTACAGAAACTAATGACTTTATGAGACAGTAATAGCCAGTTAAATAAAACCAAAAAATAGAAAAAATAGAAGAAAATGTAAAATGCATCATCAGCAAAACCAATGATCTTGAGAACATGTCATGGAGGGGCAACCTGAGAAGTATTGGACTGCCTGAAACAATTAAAGAGAAAAAAAGTTTGGATTTAATATTACAGTATTCAGTGATGGAAAACTTCCCTGATATTATGGAACTAGAGGGCAAAGTAGTCAATGAAAGAATATATTAATCCCCTCAAGAAAAACATCCTAAACTGAAAACACCAAGAAATGTTGTGGCCAAATTCCAGAACTAACAGATAAAAGAAAAAATCCTGCAAACACCCAGAAAGAAACAATTTAAATATCAAGGAGCCACAGTAAGGATTAAGCAGGACTTGGTTGCATCAACATTAAGGTATTGAAGGGGTTGGAATGAGATATTTTGAAGAGCAAAGGAGCATGGAATGCAGCCAAGAATCCACTATCACACAAAACTGAGCCTTCTCTTATAGGGGAAAACGATGGATGTTTTATGAAAGGAAATAATTCCAAAAATTCCTGATGAAAAGACCAGAGCTAAATAGAAAATTTGGGCATCAAACAGGAGGTTCAAGAGACACATGAACAGGTTATAAAAGCAGGGGGCGGTAAAAGGGGATAAAAAGCTGCAATCCAATAAGTTGAAGCTGGCTATATCCCAGCATGGGGAAAAGGATTCTCAAAAATCTTGAGAATTGCGACTCTAAACGAGAGAATATACCCAGCCAGAAGTGATAGACATTCATGACCTATTCAGGAGACTGCTATCCAATGGGATGTAACTGGATAAAAAACCCACTTGGGAGAAAGACTATAATAACTCTCAAGAATTTTCCCTCTATTAGACAGATTATACTTATCTAAAAATGAAAAATAGTCAGAATTTTCTATGACTCAGATAGAATGATCTAAAAAACACTACCTCCTTAAAAAGGTGGACAGGGGGTGGCTAGGTGGTGTAGTTGATAAAGCACTGGCTTTGGTTCAAATCCTGTCTCAGAAACTTAATAATTACCTAGCTGTGTGGCCTTGGGCAAGCCACTTAACCCTATTTGCCTTGCAAAAATGAAAAAAAAAAGGTGGACAGGAAGGAGATGGAAGGAGGGAGGTGATTGATTGGGGTAAATCTTAATACACTAAGAGGTACAAAATAACTGTGTTAATAGAGGGGAAGAAGGGAAGAGATGAGAAACACCTGAATCGTCTTCTCATCAGAATTGGTTTAAAGTCAACTTACACATACTTAGTTAACTTAAAAAAAACATGCAAAATTTCAAGTATTAAAAGGGGAGGGGGAGAAAGAAAGGGAGGGGGGGAGGGGAAAAGGGAAAACTAACAAAAGGAAGGGAAAGGAAACTGGAAAAAGGGAAAGGGGAAAGAAAGGGGAGGGGTGATATAGGAGGGCAAACACATTGAAGGGGGTGATATTCAGAAACAAAATACTGGGAAATATGGATAAGGGGAGAGAGGGGAAAATATAAACAGAGGGATGATAGCATGGAGGTCAATAAAGAATTAGTAATCATAACTTTGAATGTGAATGGAGTGAAGTCTCACTTAAAATTATAGCAAATAGCAAATAGCAGAGTGGATTAAAAACCAGAATACTACAATATGCTGCTTACAAGAAACTCATTTGAAGCAGAGAGATAAATATAGAGTAAAGGTAAAAGACTGCAGCAAAATATATTTTGCTTCAGCTAAGGTGAAAAAAGAAGGGGTAGTAATCCTTATCTCAGACAAAGCAGCTGAAAAAATAGATAGCATTAAAAGAGATGAGGAAGGAACTTTTATCCTCCTAAAGGTACCATAGAAAATAAAAGCTATTTCAATACTGAATATATATGCCCCAATTGGATAGCATCCAAATTCTCAGAGGAGAAGCTGAAAGACCTACAGGAAGACACAGACAGCAAATCTCTATTAGTGGGAGAACTCAACCTCCTACTCTCAGATCTAGATAAATTGAATAATAAAATAAACAAAAAAGAAGTTAAGGAGGTAAATAGATTGTTACAAAAACTGGATCTGGTAGACTTATGGAGGAAATTGAATGGGGATAGGAAGGATTATACCTTTTTATCTCCAGTACATGGAACTTATACAAAAATTGACCATGTACTAGGACACAAAAACCTAATGAACAACTGCATAAAGGCAGATATAATGAATACAGCTTTCACATATCACAATGCAATAAAAGTCATATGCAATGTTGGGCCAAGGAGATATAGATCCAGAATGAATTGGAAAATGAATAACCTCATTTTAAAGAAGGAGTGGACCAAAAAACAAATTAAAGAAAGAATTAAGCATTTTATCCTAGATAATGACAATAATGAAACAACATACCAAAACCTATGTGATTCACTCAAAGCGGCTTTCAGGGCATATATTATATCTTTTTTATTTGTTTACATGAATAAATTAGAGAAAGAGGAAATCAATGAACTAAACATACAGCTGAAAAAAATAGAGGAAGAACAAATTAAAAATCCACAATTAATACCAAATTAGAATTTCTAAACATTAAAAGAGAAATTAATAAAAGCAAAAGCAAAAAAGCATTTAATTAATAAAAACCCCAAAAGTTGCTTTTATGAAAAAAAAACCAATAAAATTAATACACCTCTGCTCAACTTGATTAAAAAAAGAAAGAAGAAAACCAAATTGCTAGTATCATAAATGAAAAAGGTGAACTTACCACTATTGAGGAGGAAATTAAAGTAATAATTTGAAATTATTTTGCCCAACTCTATTTCAATAAATTTGACAATCTAAGTGAAGTGGATGAATATTTACAAAAAAATAAGTTTCCCAGGTTAAATTACTAAGAAATAGGGGCAGCTAGGTGGCATAGCAGATAAAGCACCAGCTCTGGAGTCAGGAGTACCTAGGTTCAGATCCAACCTCAGACACTTAATAATTACCTAGCTATGTGGCCATGGGCAAGCCACTTAACCCCATTTGCCTTTCAAAAATCTAAAAAACATTACAAATATATTAAATACCTAAACAACCCTTTCTCAGAAAAAGAAATTCTACAATCCATCATTGAACTCCCTAAGAAAAAATCTCCAGGGCCTGATGGATTAACAATTGAATTCTATCAAACATTGAAGGCAAAATTTGTTCCAATTCTATATAAACTCTTTGGAAAAGTATGGAAACATGGATCTCTGCCTAACTCTTTCTATGGAACCAATATGGTGCTGATACACAAACCAGGAAGAGCCAAAACAGAGAAAGAAAATTATATACCTATCTCCCTAATGAATGTAGATGCAAAAATCTTAAATAAAATCTTAGCAAAACAATTACAACAAGTTATCACTGGGATAATAGAATATGATCAAGTAGGATTTATCCCAGGAATGCAGTGTGGGTTCAATATTAGGAAAAGTGTCAGCATATTCAAATATATCAAAAACAAATCTGTCAGAAATTATATGATCATATCAACAAATGCTGAAACAGCTTTTTACAAAATACAGCATCCATTACAACTAAAAACACTAGAGGACTGTAGGAATAAATGGACTGTTCCTTAGAATAATTAGCAGTATCTATTTAAAACCATTGAGAAGCATTGTATTCAATGGGGAGAGGCTAGAAGTAATACCACTAAAATCAGGGGTGAAACAAGGATGGCCATTATCACCACAACTATTCAATATCGTATTTGCAAAGTTACCTTCAGCAATTAGAGAAGAAAAAGAAATGGAAGGAATTAGAACTGAGATCAGAGAGAGAACTCTCACTCTTTGTGAATGACATGATCATCGACCGAGAGAATCCCAAGAAATCATCCAAAAAACTACTGGAAAAATTTAGAAATCTTAGCCAAGTTGCACTTTATAAAATAAACCCAACTGAATCCTCAACTTTTCTATACATGTCTAGCAAGATACAGCAGGAAGAATTAGAAAGAGAAATCCCATTGAAACTAACCTCAGACAGTATAAAATACCTGGGAGTCTGTTTTCCATGACAGACTAAGAAACTTTTTTAAAACAATTATAAAATCTTCTCACACAAATTAAATCAGATTTAAATAACTGCACAAATATCAACTGCTCATGGATAGGTAGAGCTAATATAATAAAAATGTCAGTTCTACATATTTAGTGCCATACCAATCAAAATTCCAAAAAATTGTTTTAATGAGTTAGAAAAAATTGTAAGTAAATTCATAAGAAGAAATAAAAAGTCAAGAATGTCCAGGAATTTAATGAAAAAAATTGCAAAAGAAGGGGCTTATCCTTACCTGATCTAAAATTATATCACACAGCATCAGTCATCAAAACTGTTTGGTATTGCTAAGAAATAGAGTGGTGCACTAGTGGAAAATACTAGGTGCAAAAGCAGGGGATGATTATAGTAATCTTCTCTTTGATCAACCCCAAAGAGTCTAGCTATTTGGGATAAAAACTCTCTCTTTGATAAAAACTACTGGAAAAATTGGAATTTAGTATGGAAGAAACTTAGATTAGACCAACACCTCACACCATTTACCAAGATAAGATCCAAATGGATAGAGGATTTAGACATAAAAACAATACTATAAGCAAATTAGAAGATCAAGTACTAATTCACCTGTCAGATCTATGGAAAAGGGAGCAGTTTATGACTAAGGAAGAGATGGAGAACATCACCAAAACCAAACTAGATGATTTCAATTACATTAAATTAAAAAACTTTTGCACAGATAAAAGCACTGTAACCAAAATCAAAAGAAATGTAATAAATGGGGAAAGAATATATACAAGTTATTATTCTGACAAATGACTCATTTCTAAATATACAGAGAACTGTGTCTTATTTTTAAAAGAAAAATCCATTCTCCAATTCACAATTGGTCAAAGGATATGCAAAGGCAATTTACTGATGAGGAGATCAAAGCAATCCATATCCATATGAAAAATTGCTCTAAATCATTAATTATTTGAGAAATTCAAATTAAAGCTTCTCTGAGGTACTGCCTCACACTTCTCAGATTAGCCAATATGACCAGAAAGGGTAATGATCATTTTTGGAAGGTTTGTGGGAAAACAGGGACACTATTACACTGTTGGTGGAGCTGTGAACTCATCCAACCTTTTTGGAGAGAAATTTGGAACTATGCCCAAAGGGCAACAAAAATTGGCAAGCTCTTTGACCCAGCAATACCACTACTGGGTCTATACCCTGAAGAGATGATGAAAAAGGGTAAAAACATTACTTGTACAAAAATATTCATAGCAGCCCTATTTGTGTTGGCAATGAATTGGAAATCAAGTAAATGTCATCCGATTGGGGAATGGCTTAGGAAACTGTGGTATATGTATGTCATGAAACACTGTTGTTCTGTTAGAAACAAGGTGGGATGGGAATTCAGGGTAGCCTGAAGGGGTTTGTATGAACTAATGCTGAGTGAGATGACCAGAACCAGAAAAACACTGTACAACCTATCAGCAACATGGGGGTGTTGTTCAACATTGATGGACTTGCTTGTTCCATCGGTGCAACAATCAGGGACATTTTTGAACTGTCTGCAATGGAGAATACTGACTGTATCCAGATAAAGAACTGTGGAGTTTGAACAAATTTCATGGACTATTCCCTTTAATTTAGAACACAAACAGATATCTTATTGTCTGATCTTGTTATCTCTTATTCATTTTGTTTCTTCCTTAAGGGTGTGATTTCCCTCTCATCACACTCAATTTGGATCAATGTACAACATGGAAACAAAATAAAGACTGAGAGATTTCTTTCCATGGGGTTGGGGGTGGGGGTGGGGGAGGGAAGTAAGATTGGGAGCAAAATTGTAAAACTCAAAACTCAAAATCTTTAAAAATTAAAAAAAGATACTACAGTATCTTGTACACTGCTTTTTATTCAATTATTTTTATATTGGTTTATATTTATTGATGATTGGTAATTTCCTGGTTAAAAACATTTTTTTTTAAATGAACAGAGTCAATCGTAAATTGTTTTCCACCAAATTTTGTAGAACTACCGACGATAATTAAGGGTGTTTCAAGATTTTCCTGTCATTTGATGTTGGACTTTTTCAACTAACTGCTTTTCTTCCTCCCTCAAGCCATTTGTCTCTTCAAGGGCTTACTCGGTTGTTCAAATTCTTTTGGTGAATCATGTTACTGAAAATTGAAATTGATTTTACGTACTTCAAGTAAGTGTTTCTTGATGCTAATGACCCTGGAATCACAGAAAATATTTGAGGCAAACTAGTACTTTTTCAAATTCTTACATACTGTCTATGGATAACATCACATGCAAAGAAACCACATGATATGAGAAAATGATCTGCTGCAATTTCAGGCATCATTAGAAGTGAACCCAAAACTCTATCACAGAGCAATTGTACCATAAGAACCAGGACAAGTCCAACTTGCCCAGATGTTAAACCAGTGGCATAAAAAGTGAGCAATTGTTTTTTAAAATGAATTTACATCACAATCCACTATGGCTGATAATTATTTATTTCTCCTGGCGACAAGACTATGTCTTCCTCTTCCTTCTCCCCAGTTACCTCATCACTTAACTCTGGCTTTAATTGCTAAATTATTAAGAAAACATTATGCTATATACCAGCACATCTCACACTGTACCAAAATAAAGTTGAAATGGGTACAGAATACAGCCATAAAAGGTGACACTATATACCAATGAGGAGACTAACAAATGATTTATTTTTCAGATTTATGGAAAAAAAGAGCAAAGAAGAGAAAGAGAACGTTATAAAATGCAAACTAGATAATTTTGAATACATGAAGTTAAAAAATTCCTGTAAAGAAAAAAAAAACAATGCAACCAAGATTGAAAGAATGCAATAACAATTTTTGGGGCACTCCTAAGATAAAAATAATTTTTACAACTAGTGTTTCGGGTTAAGGACTAATTTCTAAACTAAAAAATTGAGACCAATTTATCAGTATCCAAGTCATTTCCTAATTGAAAAATAGTTAAAGGATATGAACAGGCAGTTTTCAGATTAAAGAAGTCAAAGCAATCTAAACTAATGTGAAAAAAATTCTAAATCATTACTGTTTAGGTAAATGAAAATTTTAAAAGAACTGTGAGGTTCTAACTCACACCTATCAGATTGGTCAGTCTGACAAAAAAGGACAATGATCTATGTTAGAGGGAATTTGGGACAACAGGAATACTAATACATTGTTGGTGGCATTGTGAACTGATCCAGTCTTTCTGGAAAGTAATTTGGAACTAGGACCAAAGAGCAATAAAATGTTTCATATCTTTTGACCCAGCAGTACCACTACTAGGTTTATATCCCCAAGGCGACCACAAAAAATGATAAACAACCCACTTGTACAGAAATGTGTGTACATGCATATGTATATGTATACATATACGTATATGCATATGCATGTGTATATGCATGTGTATATGTATGTGTACATACATGTGTATGTGCATGCACATGTGCATGCCCATGCATATTCATATGTGCATATGTATATGCACATGAATATGAATATGCATATGAACGCACATATGCTCATCAACATGCCTGTGTACCTATGTGCACATGCATGTGCACATGTGTGAGCACACGTGCATGTTTGTCGTGTGCATGCATGTGTGCTGTGCATGCATGCGTGTTCACTGAACACATACATATGCATGTGTGTGCATATATGTGCACATGTGTATGTATGTGCATGTGTGTGTTTGCATTGTGCCTGTACATATAATCATATGAAAGAATATTCTAAGTCCTTATTGATTAGAGAAATATAAATTAAAACAACAATGAGGTACTACCTCACACCTATCAGATTAGCCAAGATGAGAAAAAGGGTAATTGTTCAATGTTGGAGACATTGTAGGAGAATTTGGACATTGATGCATTACTGGTGGAGTTGTGAACTGATCCAAACATTCTGGAGAACAATATGGAAACTAAGCCCAAAGAGCAATAAAACTGTTCATACTCTTTGACTCAGTAATTCCAATTCTAGGTCAATATCCAGAAGAAATTATAAAAAAATGGGAAAGTTCCACAAGTTCCAAAATATTTATAGCAACTCTTTTTTTAGTGTCAAATAATTAGAAGTTGAGGGGATACCCATCACCTGGGAATGGCTAAACAAATTATTGTACATCAATACTCTAAAATATTATTGCTATACAGGAAACCATATATATGGTCAGCTCGAGTATCATGGAATGTCTTAAAGGATCTGATGCTGAGTGAATGGAACCAAGAGAACAATGTCTATATTAACAACCACCTTGTGAGATTATCAACCTTGCTGGAAACAGCTCCTCTCAGCAGTTAGGAGAACTAGGACAAACATATTGAAAGAGCTATGAACAATGTAATCCCCATCCAGAGTAAGATAAACAAAACAAAACAATAAAACACAACCCTTCAGAACCTGAGAAACATTTTATAAAAATTATCTCTTATTTATCTCTTTCCCTTAATCCTTATTACACATACCAAAAATACCTAATCTGTAGATATGTTTATCAAAAATATCTATGTACAATATTAACTTGACTATTTGCTTCTGAGAGAAGTGGGTAGGGAAGGAAGGGTGGAAGGAAATTCCTTGACTTAAAAAAAATACACATGAATATGGATGGAAAAAAAAAATTCTTGCATGTACAATGGCCACACTCTGGTAAACTGTTTCAGCAGCATGATTAAATTAGGTTGAGGGTACCTGAAGGAGGCTCAAACTCATTGGTGAGTAGTGGAGGAGCATCTAACCCAAACTTGTGAGTTCTTCCACTGGTGGAATGGCCAGAGGAGAAGAATTCATTCCATTGTCCATGAAGTCAATCAAAGCAAGTGCTGTGGAGCACTTAGAGTTTGGTCAGAAATCAAAGACAGTTTTGCTGTGCTGGACCATGATGGATTTGGAAGAGAGAGTGAGGAGTTTGATTTCATGCAGCTCTACCTCACTTAAATCTAATTTACACATGTACCAAAAAATGTCACTCTTAATCATTCCTTATAACCCTGCAGTGACTGGCAATTGATGACGCAGCAAGTGCTGATAACTGGAAGTTGTAGCCACAAATCTGTACACAGGCAGCCCCTGTCAAAAGGTCATTTCTCCAGAGAGCAGTAATGGCTTTCAGGAGTCCCCTGGGTGAATGAATGTCCCTTTTAAGGGTAGCACTGCTCACTTCCTGATGTGAGGAAGGGGATTGAAAAGCTGCCCTAAAAATTTTCCACTTAGCGAACGCTGTACTGATTGCTGTGGACCATCATCAATCAATGTAGAAACCATTGACCATTCAAGTTGAAGTTAATCAGTCCGTAGCTGAAGTTCCAATTAAAGAAGAGGTTTTGAATGTCATTAGGCTCCTTTCAAGTGGCAAATAATCTGGTACTGATTCTGTTCCTACTGAGATCTACAAGGAGTCCATTACTCATCCAAAAATTAACTGAAATTTTCCAGATTATATGGCACAAAGATGTTATCCCCAAAGAATTCAAGGATGCCTCCCTTGTTCATCTCTATAAAGGTAAGGGGGTATATATTGTCCTGGCACCAGCACTGGGCTATTTCTCCTTTAGTCATTACTAAAAAGATTTTTGCTTTATCAATAGGCTGATCCTACACCTGAAAGATGGTCACCTTCCTGAAATACAGAAAGTGTCAAGGAACAATTGATATGGTGTTTGCTGCCCAACAATTCCAGGAAAATACCAGGAGTAGAACAGATGTATTTATACATTTGTAGAACTGACCAACACCATTGATACCATCAGCCACAAGTATTTATAGAAAATTATATCAAAATTTAGTTGCCCGGAGAAGTTCAGTATTGTATGTCAATTTCATGATGCCATGAATGCCTGGGTTCTGAATAGGAGAGGATGCTCTTAATATTTGCCAGTCACTAATGGAGTAAAACAAGGATTTGTTCTTGCTCCCATATTTCTTTGTATGGTCTTTTCAGTCATTTATCAAACACCTTCACTAAGGATAAATATGGCATCAAGATTAGCTACCTCACTGATGGCAAGTTATTCAACTTGAAAGGGTTACAAACATGACCAAAGAGGAGGGAGTGTTGGTGCATGATCTGTTTGCAGATGGCTGTGCACTCAATGCAGGCTCTAATGCTGAGATTCAACAAAGTATGTTTCAATTCTCTGCTGTTTGTGCTAATTTTGGTCTAACAATTAACACCAAGAAAACACAGGCATCGCTAATACATTTATCAAATTTATTAATGATACCAAAATAAGATTTTACTACTGTGTTGTGGGATCACAAATCCAGAAATATAAACATTGCTTAAAATGGTATGTCAACATAATGAGATAATATTGAATAACAAAATAACTTAAAATTTAAAGTCAGAAAAGTTATGGTAATATAAAGATAAATTAAGAGAAAAATAATATACCGAACAAGGGAAGTGATGTCCCCCTTTCTCCATGTCCAGATAGTTTTTCTCCATTTTTTTCTTCAAGAAGACCATGAATCAGGGAGGTGATGCCACAACAAATATGAGAACTGGATTTGTGTGAGGGGTCCTGTGCCAAATCACCAGCCTCACTTTCTCTTCTAGAGTCATTTGGATTCAGTGGTCAGAAATAAATCAGGACTACTAAAGATGGCCTGAATATGAAGCAGTCAGGGTTAAATGACTTGCCCAAAGTCACACAGCTAATAAATATCAAGTGACTGAGGTGGGGTTCCAACTCTGATTCTCCTGATTCCAAGGCCAGTACTGTATCCATTGCCCAGGAGTAGAACAGATGTATTTATACATTTGTAGAACTGACCAACACCATTGATACCATCAGCCACAAGTATTTATAGAAAATTATATCAAAATTTAGTTGCCCGGAGAAGTTCAGTATTGTATGTCAATTTCATGATGCCATGAATGCCTGGGTTCTGAATAGGAGAGGATGCTCTTAATATTTGCCAGTCACTAATGGAGTAAAACAAGGATTTGTTCTTGCTCCCATATGTATGCTCATTTTGTTGCCCTTTGGGCGTAGCACCAGATCAAAGGAAACATGATATGAGTAACTTTAGAGTACCCACCCCAGGTATTTGCATAGACTCTTTGGGTCAACCTGCGGCAGAGCATTCGAAGCATATAGTAGACTGATCAGCCACAGTTGAACACATTGCAATTTGTCTCAAATTTAGTGATGTGATTTTGTTCTTCTTTGATAATGGAGTATTACAGCCAATAACTGCACCACCTACCTGCCCTAGCACAAAGAGGATTTAAAAATAGATCCTCTTTCCATTGCACCAAACTACTTTTCTATCACCTGATTCTTTTTTAATTATATAAATATTCTATTTGTTTTCCAATTATATACAAGACTACTTTCTATGAATCATTTTTGAAAGCTTTGAATTTTACAATTTTGCTCCATGGTCTCTTCCCCCCCCCCCCCCAAAAGGAAAGCAATCTGTTAATCTTTACATTGTTTCCATGAAAATGTATTGATCAAAATTGAATGTGTTTTAATAATTTCTCCTTTAAATTTTAGAATTAAGTTGGTATTTAATTGGATGTTTTTAATTTGTTCTCTAAATTTTTAGTTGCATGCTTAGTTCATTGATTTCCTCTTCATTTATTTTATTCATGTAGGCATTAAAGATATAATCTATGCCCTAATAACTTCTTTGGCTGAATCCAATATGCTTTGAAATGTTGTCTCATTATTGTAATTTTCTCTAATGGAATCATTACTTCTATCTATATTTTGTTGTTTGATCCACTCATTCCTTAAAATGAGATTGCTGAGCATTCTATTAGTTTCAGATCTATCTCTCCATGTCCAATTATTCCTTGTGATTTTTATTGCATTATTATCTGAAAAGGAAGTATTCATTATTTCTGACTTTTGGATTTGATTATGAGGTTTTTATACCTTAATATATATGTTCAAATTAAATGTGCAGATGCTATGTACTTCAGAAAAAAAGATATATTCCTTTGTACCTCCACTCTTTTTCCTCCAAACATCTATCATATCTAGTTTTTTAACATTTTATTTCCACCCTTTATTTGATTATTTTATGTTTAGGTTTAGGTAATTCTGAGAGAGGGAAGTTGAGACCTCTCAACAGTAGGATTTTAATGTCTATGTCTTCCTGTAACTCATTCAGCTTCTCTATGAATTTTGAGGCTATACCACTAGGTGCAAATGTATTTAGCAATGAGTTTGCTTCATTGTTTATGATAGGTATTAGGAGGATATTGTTTCCTTCCTTATCTCTTTTAATTAGATCTATTTTTGTAACTTCTTTGTCTGAATTAAGAATTGCTACCCTTACCATTTTCACTTCAGTTGAAGCATAATATATTCTGCTCCAACCTTTTACCTTTATTCAGTGTGTATTTATTTGCTTCAAATGAATTTCTTGTAAGCAGCATATTCTGGATTTTAATCTACTATGTGCTTAGGTTTATGGAAAAGTTCATTCCTAACACATTCAAAGTTATAATTACTAACTCTTCATTACCCGTCTTGCTATTTTTCCTCTGTATTTTCCCCCTTTTCCATTTTATCCATGTTTCCCAAGATTTTGATTTTGAATACCACTTCCTTCAACTGTTTTCCTCCCCCTCCTCTTTCTTTCCCCTTTCCCTTTGCCACTTCTTCCTTCTTTTCTTTCTGCAATTCCTCTTTTTCCTCTTCCCTCCACCTTACCTCTCTTAATACTTAAAAGTTAAGTTTTTAATCTCAACTCAACTCATCAGTGTGTGTTTGTGTGCATGAATAAATACTTCTTTGAGCCAAATCTGATTGGAGTAAAATTCAGGCTGTTTTCATCCCCCCCCCCCGCCCCATTGCATTAGGTTCATATGATGTAATTTATCCCATTCAATCTCATACATACTCCTAGCTCTTTACTGTTGCACTTCTTTTTCTTTCTTTTTAAAGATTTTATCTGAGTTTTGAGTTTTACAATTTTCCCCCAATCTTACTTCCCTCTCCCCACCCCCACAGAAAGCAATCTATCAGCATTTTTTCCATGTTGTAGATTGATCCAAGTTGAGTGTGATGAAAGAGAAATCACATCCTTAAGGAAGAAACAAAAAGTATAAGACATAACAAGATCAAACAATAAGATATCTTTTTTTTTCCCTAAATTAAAGGTAATGGTCCTTGAAATTTGATCAAATTCAACAGCTCTTCATCTGGATACAGATGGTATTCTCCATTTCAAACAGCCCAAAATTGTCCTTGGTTGTTGCACTAATGGAACGAGCAAGTCCATCAAGGTTGAACAGCACCCCCATGTATCTGATAGGATGTACAGTGTTTTTCTGGTTCTTCTCATCTCACTCAGCATCAGTTCATGTAGATCCCTCCAGGTTTCCCTGAATTCCCATCCCTCCTGGTTTCTAATAGGACAATAGTGTTCCATGACATACATATACCACAGTTTGCTAAGCCATTCCCCAATTAAAGGACGTTTACTTGATTTCCAATTATTTGACACCACAAACAGGGCTTCTATGAATACCTTTTGTACAAGCAATGTTTTTAAACTTTTTCATCATCTCTTCAGGGTATAGACCCAGAATTGGTATTGCTGGATCAAAGGGTATGCTCATTTTGTTGCCCTTTGGGCGTAGCACCAAATATCTCTCCAGAAAGTTTGGATGAGTTCACAGCTCCACCAACAGTGTAATGGTGTTCCAGATTTCCCACAACCCTTCCAACAATGATTATCCTTTCTGGTCATATTGACCAATCTGAGAGGTGTGAAGTGGTACCTCAGAGAAACTTTGATTTGCATTTCTCTAATAATCAATGATTTAGAGCAATTTTTCATTTGCCTATGGATTGCTTTCATCTCCTCATCTGTAAATTTCCTTTGCATATCTTTTTTACTGTCCTTCTTAAGGAGATATATTTTTTCGTTTGTTTTTTTTTTGTAAGGCAAATGGGGTTAAGTGGCTTGCCCAAGGCCACACAGCTATGAAATTATTGCCCAAGGCCACACAGCTAGGTAATTATTAAGTGTCTTAGACCGGATTTGAACCCAGGTACTCCTGACTCAAGGGCCAGTGCTTTATCCACTGTGCCACCTAGCCGCCCCAAGGAGATATTATTTTTAATAATTATATCAGTTACAGAGAAGTTGAGTTTCCATTACTTCTGGCTAAGGATATTCTCTCTAATAGAGCTATAGTTCTCAAAATTTATGAGAATCTTTTCACCCAGGTGGAAATATAAACAGTTTCATGTTATTGGATTAGACTTCTTCCCCTTTTTACCTTTTTATGTACCTCTTGAGACTCTTGTTTGTTGTCAAAATTTTCTATTTATCTTTGGCTCTTTCATCAGGAAAATTTGGAAGTCTCTTACTTTGGTAAATTTCTATCTTTACCCCTGGAAGAGAAGGCTCAATTTAGTTGGATAGCAAATTCTTGGCTTCATTCCAAACTTCCTTGCTCTTTGAAATAGCATATGCTAGGTCCTTTTATCCATTAATGTTGATATATCCTCTTCCTGTGTAATCCTTACTGTAGCTACTAGATATTTAAATTATTTCATTCTGGCTGCTTGTGTGATTTTCTTATTTATTTGATACTTTGTTTCTATTTTAAGATCATTTCAGGAGGGGATCAATGTATTCTTTCAAAACTTATTTTACCCTCTGATTCCATGATAACAGGGCAATCCTACATCACTATTTTCTAAAGTATGGAGCTAGGTATTTTTTCTCCTGAAATTTTTCAGGAAGACCAATGATTCTCAAATTGTCTCTACCAAATCTATTCTCCAGTTCAATTGTTTTACAGATAATTTACATTTTCTTCTATTTTTTTTCAATTGGGGAGGGTGTTCTTTAGCAGATTCTTGTTGTTTCATGAAGTCATTAGTTTCCACAGATTTCAAACTCTTTGTTAAAGAAGAATTTTCTTCATTTACCTTTTGCAACTCCTTTTCTAATTGGTCAATTCTATTTTTAAGGAGCATTCCACTTTCCCAATTGTGATTCTGTGAGAAATATTTTCTTTTTGCACTTGTCCAATTGTATTTTTGAAGGCTTTGATTTCTTATTGCAAGATGTTAATTTTCCCTTGTGTTTCTAATACTAATTTTTCCATGTGATTTTTAAATTCCTTCCTGATCTCTTCTGAGAATTCTTTCTGGACTGGAGACCAATTCATAATTTCCTCAGAAACTCTAGTTCTCTCTGAGGTAGGTCCTTGGCTTCAAGGTAACATTAATGGACCATCTTTGTTCTGACATTTCTTCATTTTCCTTAGGATCTTGTGTTGGAGGAGAACCTGGTTCACAGACATTAGGTCTAAAGATTCTTAGAGGCTTTGTTCACTGGGATTAAGAACTCCAAGTGGACCAGCCAGGAAATGAAGCCAGATTCTTTCTCTGGATTGTCTATGACCTTGATTAGTAGTCCAATCCTTTGCCTTGTGGGGGTAAGGTTCAGGGAGGGGTGAGCAAGCAGGTATACATTATCCTAAAATAATGTGGGCTGGGCCCTTGGGTTATATAGCTGAATTACTTAATTGCTTATTACTTAATTATTTAATTACTTAATTACTCAGCACTGGGGAGATCTGCTGCCGACACCTGAGCTTGGGGAGTGGGGATAGATTGAGGGAAGTTGTTATTTATGTTTGTACAGGGGATATGAGTTGTCCTCACCTGAGCCAGGTTGGGTTGAGGAAGAGGGGGTTGGAAGTCTGTTATAGAGCTTATTCTGAGAAGAGTCACTTTTTTCCAAATGAAAGGAGGGGTGGGGGACACAAGTAGACGCACCATGAAAACACCTAGATTCTTCCAGACAAGCCTAGCTACCGTGACAAAGCTCTCTTGTCCATCACCCACTCTGCTGGGGCTCTCTTATCCCCCATATACACAATCAAAGCATCTGCTGCTATTCTCACCTCAGTTCCTGGGCCTCACCCCACAACCCCTCTACTGACTTTCTTCTCTCTGTTCCAAACTCAGCCATGCTCACCTGTGTCTGACATTGTTGAGCAATATTCTCCTAGCTTCTTCTCTGGGTTCTGTGAATCTAAATTCTGCTAAGCGGCTTGATTCAGATGGCTGGACAAAGATGGCAGAAAGAAGACAGGCATTGTCCTAAGTGCTCCTGGCTCCCCCTCAAAAATAACATGAAAGAAACCTCTTAAGAGAAATTCGATTGACAAAACCCAGAAAAAGTAGCTAGGAGAAGAACACTTATTAAATAGGTCTGTCTCAGGGGACCATGGGTGAACTGGAAACAGAGAGTAGAGGGCAAGCACAGGGACATCAGTGAAGTAAAGACAGAGGACCAGGCTTAGCTACAGAGGCTTTGGTGAGTAGCGGGGACAAGGACCAACTTTAGCTGTGCAATCTTTGGCAGGGGGCGGGGGGAGAGGAGGTCTGGTCAGTCGATGGAAGGGTGAATTCTAGCCCACACAGCTGCAGAGCATGCCTGTAACTAGACCAGTTGGGATGGGGACCTGAGCTCCATACTTTTAGCAGAGCATTCATCCCAGAATGAACGGTAACTACCCTACCACCACCATCTCAGCATCAGGTGTGGGCAACAAAGTTCACTCACCTGAATGGTAGATTAACTGCCTCAATAAGGGCCAAGCCCATTGTTCAAGGTAACCTCAGACCCTGTTGCTGTCCCTCCAAATTCCATCCAGAAATAGGGAAAGAAAGGGTGGCTAGGTGGCATAGTGGATAGAGTACTTGGCCTGGAGTCAGGAGTACCTGAATTCAAATCTGGCCTCAGATACCTAATAATTACCAAGCTGTGTGGCCTTGGACAAGCCACTTAACCCCATTTGCCTTCCAGAATCCTAAAAAAAAAGAATCAGAAACAGGGAGAGGACTTCAAACAACCCAGAGGAAAAAGCCAGCACCTCCTACTGGCAGGATATAGTGATGGAAAACTGGAACCAGATGGTAAAATAGTTACTGGGAGAATACATCAGTCCCCAGCAGAAAGAGATCCTAAAATGAAAACACCAAGGAATGTTGTGGCCAAATTCTATAACTATCAAATAAAAGAGAAAATCCTGCAAGCAGCCAGAAAGAAACAATTTCAATAACAAGGAGCCATAGAACGAATTACACAGGACCTGGAAGCATCAGCAGTAAAGGATGAAAGGGCCTGGATTGAGATATTCCGAAGAGCAAGCGAGCTAGGAATGCAGACAAGAATCCACTATCTGCTAAACCTGAGCCATCTTTTTCAGGGGGAAAAGATGAACATTTAATGAAATGGAAGAATTCCAAACATTCCTGATGAGAAGAACAGAGCTAAATAGAAAATATGCACATCAAACAGAAGTATCAAGAGACACATGAAAAGGTTTAAAAAAAGAGTAAAGGAAAAAAAAACTGCTATCCAATAAGATAAAACTGGCTCTATCCCACCATGGGAAAATGATTCTCATAACTCTTGAGAATTGTAACAGAGAATATACCTAGCCAAAAGTGATGGACACTCATGACCTATCCAAGAGACTGCTATCCAATGGGATGAAACAGGCTGTAACCCTAGTTAGGAGAAAGACTCTAATAATTCTCAAGAATTGTAACTCTATTAGAGAGAATATACTTAGTCAGAAGTGATAAATACTTAGGATATTCTATGACTCAGATAGAATGATTTAAAAACACTTCCTCCTTAAAACAGGGGAGAAGAAGGATACAGGAGGAGAGACGGGTTTGAATGGGCTAAATCTCATTACATTAAGAGGAGCAAAAGACCTTTGGTAATAGGGTGGAATAAGGGAGGAGAACAGAAACACCTCCTCTCGTCAGATTTGGCTTAAAGTTAATGTCACACGACACACTCAGTTAAATTAAAAAAAAATATTACTGGTATGGCTAGGTGGCACAGTGGATAAAGCATCAGCCTTGGAGTCAGGAGTACGTTGGTTCAAATCCGGTCTCAGACACTTAATAATTACCTAGCTGTATGGCTTTGGTCAAGCCACTTAACCCCATTTACCTTTCAAAAAAAATTTTACTTTTCAAATATTAAAAAGGGAAAAGGGTCAAGAGGGACAAAGACAGGGAGGGGAAGAAAAAGGGGTGATAACAAAAGGAAGGGAAGAGAAAAGGGACAAAGGGAAAGGGGAAAGAAAGGGGAGCAGGGACAAAGAAGGGCAAACACACTGAAGGGGGTAGTATTCAGAAACAAAATACTGGGGAATATGGATAAAGGGGAAAATTACAAACAGAGGGAAGATAGCATGTAGGGCAATGAAGATTTACTAATTGTAACTTTGAATATGAATGGAATGAATTGTACCTTAAAACAGAATTGAATAGCAGACAGGATTAAAAACCAGAATGCTACAATGTGCTGCTTTCAAGAAAGTCATTTGAAGCAGAGAGATACATATAGAGTAAGGGTAAAAGGTTGGAGCAAAATATATTTTGCTTCAGGTTAAGTGAAAAAAATAGGGGCAATAATCCATATCTCAGACAAAGTAGCTGCAAAAATAGATAGTGGTAAAAGAGCTAAGTAAAGAAACTATATACTCCTAAAAGTTACCATAGACAATAAAGGAATTTCAATACTGAATATGCATTCACCCAATGGTATAACAACCAAATTATTAGAAAAGCTCGAAGAATTAGAGGAAGACACAGACTACAAAACTCTACTAGTAGGACACCTCAACCTCCCACTCTCAGATCTAGATAAATCAAATCATAAAATAAACAAGAAAGAAGTTAAGGAAATAAATAGATTGTTAGAAAACCTAGATATAATAGACTGACAGACGAAATTGAATGGGGATAGAAAGTAATATACATTTTATTCGCCAGTACATAGCACTTATAGAAAATTTGACAATGTACTAGGGCATAAAAACCTAGTAATAAATTGCAGAAAGAAAGAAATAGTGAATACAACTTTCTGAGGTCACAATGCAATAAAAATCATATGCAATATTGGGCCAGGAAGATATAGACTCAGAAATAATTGGAAACTGAATAACATAATTGGAAAGAATGAGTTAATCAAACAAGAAATTATAGAAAGAATTAATTATTTCATCTTAGATAATGATAATAAAGAAACAACATACTAAAAACAATGGGATAAATCAAAGCAGCTCTCAGGGGATATATTACATCTTTAAATGCTTACATGAATAAATGAGAGAAAGAGGAAATCAATGAAATAAATATGCAACTAAAAATTTAGAGAAAGAACAAAATAAAACCCCAATAAAGTAACAAATTAGAAATTCCAAAAATTAAAGGAGCAATTAATGAAATTGAAAGCAAGAGAACTATTGAACTAAAAAAATAAAGAGTTGGTCTTATGAAAAAAATAAAATTTGTAAACATCTGGTCAATTTGATTTAAAAAAGACAAAAACCATATTGCTAGTATCATAAATGAAAAAGGTGAACTCACCACCAGTGAGGAGGAAATTAAAGCAATAATTTGTAATTATTTGACCAACTCTATGCCAATAAATTTCACAATTTAAGTGAAATGGACAAATATTTACAAAAACATAAGCTGCCCAGGTTAAATGAAGAGGAAACTAATTACCTAAACAACCTTGTCACAGAAAAAGAAAGTCAACAAGTCACTGAACTCACTAAGAAAAAATCCCCAGGCCCTGATGAATTCACAAGTGAATTCTATCAAACATTTAAGGAACAATTTGTTTCAATTTTAAATAAACTCTTTGGAAAAATTGGGAAAGATGAAACTCTGCCTAACTCTTTCTATGGTGCTGATACCTAAAACAGGAAGAGAGAAAGAAAATTATAGACCTATCTTCTTAATGAATGCACATGCAAAAATCTTAAATAAAATCTTAGCAAAATAATTACAGCAAGTTATCACTGAGATAATACTTTATGATCAAGTAGGATTTATCCCAGGAATTCAGGGTTGGTTCAATATTAGGAAAATTGTTAGCATACTCAATTATATCAACATCAAACCTATCAAAAATTATATGATCATATCAAAAGATACTGAAAAAGCTTTTGACAAAATACAGAATTCATTCCTACTAAAAAACACTAGAGAGTGTAGGAATAAGTGTACTGTTGCTTAGAATAATTAGCAGTATCTATTTGAAACCATCAACAAGCATTATATTCAATGAGGAGAGGCTAGAGGCATTCCCATAACATCAGAGGTGAAACAATGGTGCCCATTATCACCACTACTATTCAAAATCCTATTAGAAATGTTAGCTTCAGAAATTAGAGAAGAAGAAGAAATTGAAAGAATTAGAATTGGGAAGAAAGAGACAAAACTCTCACTCTTTGCAGATGGCATGATGGCATAACTAGAGAATCCCTTTGAACTCAATTAAAAAAATCACCAGGACTTGATAGATTCACAAGTGAATTGTATCACACTTTTAAGGAACAATAGTTTCCAATTCTATATAAACTCTTGGAAAAATAGGTGAAGATGGAATTCTGCCTAATTTTTTCTATGACACCAATATAGTGCTTATACCTAATCCAGGAATAGTTAAAACAGAGAAAGAAAATAGAACTATCTCCCTGATGACCATAGTTGCAAAAATTTTAAATAAAATGTTAGCAAAAGTTTACAACAAATTTTCACTAGAATAATATATATATATATATATATATATTGATCAACTAGGATTTATCCCAGGAATGCAGTGTTGTTTCAATATTAAGAAAACATAGTATAATTAAGTATATCAGCAACAAACCTATCAGAAATTATATGATTAAATCAATAGATGCTGAAAAAGCTTTTGAGAAAATGAAGTACCCATTCCTAACAAAAAAACACTAGAGAGTGTTGGAATAAATGGAGTGTTCCTTAGAACAATAAGTAGTACCTATCAGAAACCTGCAACAAGCATTATCTTCAATGGGGAGAGACTAGAGGCATTCCCAATAAGATAGGGGTGAATCAAGGAAGCCCATTTTTACCAGTACTATTCAATATCGTATTAGAAATGTTAGCTGCAGCAATTAGAGAAGAAAAAAGAAATTGAAGGAATTACCATTGGGAAGGAAGAAACAAAGCTCTCACACTTTGCAGAAAACATGATGGTATGCCTAGAAAATATCTAGAAATCATCTGAAAATCTACAGGAAACCATTAGCAATTTTAGCAAAATTTCAGGATATAAAATAAACCCTCATAAATCCTCAAATTTGCTCTATGAGTAGTAAGATATATCAGTTAGGGGGTTGAAAGAGAAATACCATACAAAGTAACCTCAGACTATATAAAATATGTGGGCATCTATTTGGCAAGGCAGAATCACAACCATTTTAAAAACAATTACAAAACACTTCTCACACAAATAAAAAAAGATTTAAATAACTCAGAAAGCATCAACTGCTCATGGAAAGGATAAGCTAATATGATAAAAAATGACAATTTTACCAGAACTAAACTACCAATGTTTACTTCCCTACCAATCAAAATTCCAAAAAAAAATACTTTAATGGGTTAGAAAAATTTGCAAGTAAATTCATATGGAGAAATAAAAAGTAAAGAATTTCCTGTAATTCTATGAAAAAAAAGTGAAAAAGAAGGTGGCTTAGCCATATGACATCTAAAATTATATTATAAAGCATCAGCCATCAAAGCTTTTTGGTATTGGCTAAGAAATACAGTGGTGGAGCCATAGAATAGACTTTGTGCAATATCAGGAATCAATTATAATAATCTGCTTTTTGATAAATCAAAATAGTCTAACTATTGGGATAAAAACACTCTCTTCAATGAAAATGCTGGGAAAACTGAAAGTTAGTATGTAAGAAACTTATATTAGACCAACACCTCACACCCTATACTGAGACAAAATCCAAATGGATACAGGATTTAGACATAAAAAATATTATAAGCAAACTAGAAGACAAAGGAGTAGTTTACCTGTCAGATCTATGGAAAGGGAAGCAGTTTATGACTAAGGAACAGATGGAGAACATCACTAAAAATAAACCAGAAGATTTTGGTTACCTTAAATTTAAAAGCTTTTTATGGACAAAAAACACTGTAACCAAGAACAAAAGAAATGTAGGAAACTGGGAAAGAATCTTTACGACTAATATTTCTGACAAAGGACTCATTTCTAAAATATACCTAGAACTGAGTCAACTTTAAATAAAAGCCATTCCCCAGTTTCCAAATGGTCAATGGATATGCAAAGGCAATTTACAGATTAGGAGACCAAAGCAATCCATGGTCATATGAAAAATTGCTCTAAATCATTACTTATTAGAGAAATGCAAATGAAAGATTCACTGACGTACCACCTCACACTTCTCAGACTGGCCAATATGACAAGAAAAGATAATGATCATTGTTGGAAGGGTTGTAGGAAATCTGGGACACTATTACATTGTGCGTGGAGCTGTCACCTCATCCAGCCTTTCTGGAGAGCAGTCAGGAAATACACCCAAAGGGAAACAAAATTGTGCTTACCCTTTGATCCAGTAATAACACTATTGGTTCTAAACCCTGACAAGATGATGAAAAAGGGTAAAAGCATTACTTGTACAAAAATATTCATTTCAGCCCTGTTAGTGGTGGCAAAGAATTGGAAATCTAGTAAATGTCCTTCAATCGGGGAATGGCTTAGCAAACTGTGGTATATGTATGACATGGAACATTATTATTCTATTAGAAACAAGGAGGGCTGGGAATTTAGCAAAACCTAGAGGAATTTCCACAAACTGATGCTGAGTGAGAAGAGGAGAACCAGAAAAACAATATACCATAATAGCAACATAGGGGTGTTGAACAACCTTGATGGATTCACTCATTCCATCAATGCAACAATCAGGCACAATTTGGTGCTGTCTGCAATGGAGAATACCATCTGTATCCAGAGAAAGACTGTGGAGATTGAACAAAGGCAACTATTACCTTTAATTTACAATGCAAACCTGCTATATTATTGTCTGCTCTTGCTATCACTTATACTTTGAGCTTCTTTCTTAAGGATATAATTTCTCTCTCAGCACATTCTATTTGGATCAATGTATACCATGGAAACAATGTATATTGGCAAATTTCCTTCTTTGGGTTGTTGGTGGAGGAAAGTAAGTTTAGGGGGGAAATAAGCTAAAAATATATGAAATCTTTAAAACTAAACATAAATAAATAAATATAAACTTGGAAAGACAAAATAAATAAATGAATAAATGCACAGGTCCTCCTGAAAAAAAAACAATATGGGAGACCAGGCACAGCTAGGTGGTGCAGTGGATAGAGCACCTGCACTGGAGTCTCGGAGTATCTGAGTTCAAATTGAGCCTCAGACACTTAATCATTACTAGCTGTGTGGCCTTGTGCAAGCCACTTAACTCCATTTGCCTTGCAAAAACCTACAAAAATTTTTGAAGACTTCCAAGTGTTCCTGAAGAAAGGATTAGAGCTAAATAGAAAGTGTGGACATTAAACAGGAAGCTCAAATGACTTGTGAAAAATGATAAAATTAAAGGTATAGAAAAAGAAAAACTGCTAACCATCTTGGGTCTATCCTCTAACTTTGAATCCACCTCTCTCTCTCTTTCTCTTTCTCTTTCTCTTTCTCTTTCTCTTTCTCTTTCTCTTTCTCTTTCTCTCTTCTTTCTAGGATTCTGGTTTTTTATCCACTATGCTATTTGCTTACATTTTAAATAGTGTTCATTCCATTGACATTCAAAGTTGCAATTTCTAACTCTTTATTGCCCTCCATTCTATCTTCACTCTGTATTTTTCCTCCATTTTTTCACCTTTATCCATATTCCACAATATTTTGTTTCACGTGAAGTGAATAAAAGCACGGCTAGCAATCCTTATCTCAGACAAAGCAATTTAAAAAATAGATAACATTTAAAGAGATAATGAAGGAAACTGTATCCTCTTAAAAGGTACCATAGAAAATAAGGTAATTTCAATACTAAATATGTATGCACCCAATGGTGAAGCACCCACATTCTTAGAAAAGTTAAAAGAGCTACAGGAAGAAATACAACAAAACTATTAGTGGGAGATCTCAGCCTCCTGCTCTTAGATTTAGATAAATCTAATCATAAAATAATCAAGAAGGAAGCTAAGGAGGTAAATAGATTGTTAGATAACCTAGATATGATAGACTAATGGAAGAAACTAAATGGGGATAGGAAGGAATATGGCTTTTCTTTCTGCAGGACATGTCACTTGCACAAAAATTGCCCATGTAATAGAGCATAAAAACCTAATGATCAATTGCAGAAAGGCAGAAATAGTGAATCCATTTTTCTCAGATCATAATGCAATAAAAATCATGTGCAAAATTGGGCCAGGGAGATATAGACCCAAAACTAATTGAAAACTAAATAACCTCATGTCAATGAATGACTGGATCAAACAACAAAGTACAGAAAGAATTAATGATTTCATCCTAGAAGAGAATAATGAAAAAATATAACAAAACCTATGGGATACACCCAAGGCAGCTGTCACAGGTGATATCATATCTTTAAATACTTATATGAATAAATTAGAGAAAGAGGAAATCAATGAACTAAATAGGCAGCTAAACAAATTAGAGAAAGAAGAAATGAAACCCCCCAATTACATACCAACTTAAAAATTCTAAAAAACAAAAGACAAATTAAAATTAATAAAATCAAAAGCAAGAAAAATTTGAAATAATAAATCAAACCATTAGTTGGTTGGTTTTATGAAAAAACAATAAAGTTGACAAACCTCTGGTTAATTTGTTTAAAAAAAAGAAAGAAGAAAATCAAATTTCTAGCATCAAGAATGGAAAAGAATCATCACCAATGAGGAGGAAATTAAAGTTATAGTTTGGAATTATTTTACCCAACTCTATACCAATAAATTTGATAATCTACATGAAATGGATAAATATTTACAAAAATATAAGTTGCCCAGATTAAATGAAGGGGAAATTACATACCTAAATAACCCTATCTCAGAAAAAGAAATTCAACAAGCCATTATTGAACTCCTTAAGAAAAAATCTCCAGGGCCAGATGGATTCCCAGGCGAATTCCAATTCTATATAAACTCTTTGGAAAGATAGGTGAAGATTGAACATTACTTAACACTTTTTATGACACCAATATGGTGCTGATAGCTAAACCAGTAAGAATTAAAAGAGAAAAAGAAAATTATGGGCCTATCTCCATGAAGAATATAGATGCCAAAACTTAAAAACTTAGCAAAATGATTACAACGAGTTATCACTAGGATAATACATTATGACTAAGTAGGATTTGGGCCAGGAATGCAGGGTTAGTTCAATATTCAGGAAAACTGTTAGTATAATTAATTATATCAACAACATACCTATCACAAATCATATGATTATATCATAGATGCTGAAAAAGCTTTTGTCAAAATACAGCACCCATTCCTACTAAAAACACTAGAGATTGTAGGAATAAATGGATTGTTCCTTAGAATAATAAGCAGTATCTATCTGAAACCATCAACAAACATCATATGCAGTGGGGATAGGCTTCAGGCATTCCCAATAAGATCAGAAGTTAAACAAGGATGCCATTATGACCACTACTATTCAATATTCTGTAGAAATGTTATCTTAAGTAATAAGAGAAGAAAAAAGGTATTAAATGAATTAGAATTGGGAAGGAGGAGACAAAATTCTCACTTTTTGTAGATGAAATGATGGTATACCTAGAAAATCCCAAAAATCATCTGAAAAAAATACTAGAAATAATTAGCAACATTAACAATGTCACAGCATATAAAATAAACCCTGATAAATCCTCAAAATTTCAATATATGGCTAGCAAGATACAGCAAGAAAGAACTAGAGAGAGAAATCTCATTCAAAGTAACCTCAGACAATATATACCTAGGAGTCTATCTGCCAAAGCAGACTCAAAAGCATTTCTAAAACAATTACAAAACACTTCTCATGCAAATAAAATCAGATTTAAATAATTTGTATAACATCAACTGCTCATGGATAGGCTGAGCTAATATAATAAAAATGACACTTCTACCAAAATTAAATTACTTGTTTAGTGCCCTACCAATCCAAATTCCAAAAAAATATCTAAAGGAGTTAGAAAATGTTGTAAGTAAATTCATATGGAGAAATAAAAAGTCAAGAATTTCCAGGGATTTAATGAAAAAAAGTGCAAAAGAAGGTGGCCTAGCCCAACCACATCTAAAATTGTATTATAAAACATCTGTCATCAAGGTTGTCTTGTATTGGCTAAGAAATAGAGTGGTGCATCAGTGGAATAGACTAGGTGCAATAGCAGGAAATGATTATAGTAATCTACTGTTTGATAAACCCAAAGAGTCCAGCTACTGGGATAAAAACTCTCTCTTCCATAAAAAGAGAAAAATTGAGAAAATTGAGAAAATTGGAAGTTAGTATGAAAATATGGAGTTCATGTCCCCCAGCCCAGCCAGTCTATGTCCAGCTCTGAAACTTTCTATGCTGGAACATGCCCTCCAAGTCCTGCTGGGACTCACAAGACCTCCAGTCTCCTGGCCAAAATTTCCTGGGCTAAAGTTGGTCCTTAGACCTCCCACTCACCACAACCTACAGAGCTTTAGCTCCTCTGGCTTCACCTTGCTGCTGCCCCTGCACAAACCCTTTGCTTTATGCTCCCAGTCCACCCTGGGTCTCCTGAGACAGACCTGGTTGGTAGGTGGTCTCCCAACTTCTTTTTCTGGGTTTATTCAATCGAATTTCTGTTAAGTGATTTCTTTCATGTTATTCTTGAGGGGAACCAGGAGACCTTAACACAGTACTTGTCTTCCCTCCATCATCTTGGCTGGAAGTCAAAGTTTTTCTTGTTTTGTGATGATGCTCCTATTCACCATCCAGAGTTGCTTCCCCATTAATCTTTTTCGATCTAGAAAATGTTTCTCTTGTACAATAAATTTCTTCTATTTACTGATCTATTTTATAAGTTAATGTTATATTTGGGTAGTCCATCCAACTATGAATGGGACCTGTCCTGTCTGTGTGTTCTCAAAACTCTGAGGGAGATGTTATTTTTTTCTTTTTTATGAGTAGTAAGAATGAATAAGATAAATGATTAATGTTACTCAGATTTCTTGGGGGAAAATCTTAATGAGAAAGGGATATTTATTAATAATATTTCTGTGGAGACAGTTTCTCTAAGACTCCAATTTAAATAAATTCATCAAGGTAACAAAGGTGGGATCACTTTTTAACAAAATTTTTAGGATTTGGCATACCTCTGGACAACTCCTATGGAGTTGAAGACTTAAGTGTCAGTTGGTGGCAGGTTTTTTTTAAGCATTATTATCTTTCAATCTACACGTTAACAACTCATAAATATACATATATATGGCAAAGTGAGACAAGTGCATGGTAGATGTGATGATAGGTTAAAAAGTGCTGAATTTGGAGTCAGTAAAAAATTGAGTTTAAATCCTCTTGTTACTACTAAGTGACTTTTGGCAAATCATTTAATTTCTTTTAGTCCCATATTCCTTATTTGTAAAGTAAGAAAGTTGAAGATCCTAATTACTCTTCTCTAATCCTACAAAAGTGTAAGTACCATTAAAAGTGTCCTGGCACTGCTACTTACTTCCTGTGTGATCTTGGGCAATTTAGTTAATATTTTCAAGCTTTAATTTCATGGTCTGTAAACTGAAGGGTGTATGGCATAGGAGTTCTGCAA
Source organism: Macrotis lagotis (assembly GCF_037893015.1). Taxonomy (NCBI): domain Eukaryota; kingdom Metazoa; phylum Chordata; class Mammalia; order Peramelemorphia; family Peramelidae; genus Macrotis; species Macrotis lagotis. The sequence goes on along the minus strand of NC_133660.1, from coordinate 65,763,940 downwards.
GGTCTCCAATATCCCTAAATCTATGGTCTCATGAAATAGAGGACCAAAAATAAATGAGTTTCAGAAGTAGACAGAGAGTAAGAATAAGAACAGGCAGAGTGATTGTCATGGTGGGGACAATTCTACACATTTCTTTTTAAACTTCCCTGAATGTCCAGGACCTCTACATGTACTTTCTGTAATGAATGGTACTGAAATAAAAATAAAGTTGTTAGTAATTATGAATTAATTTACTATTAGTTCTATTAATACTGTTATTCTTTTGCTCTCATGTATTTGCCTAATCACTTCTACTAAAACTGCAGTTTGGACAATGGACAAGCAATTCTGATAGTCATTTATTATCTATGAAAAAAATGTTTAATCTTGGAAACAGCATCAGTTCATACATACAAAGAAGCATGTATACACAAATATAAATGTATTTCCAATTTATAAATAGAATCTATTATAAATATAACAATGAATTTAAAGATACTTTGAAAATAACAAAACCACAGAAAAGATAGAAGGTAGAAAGAAGCCAAGGGAAGGGATAAGAAATGAGAGGACAGGAAGGAAAGAAGAAAGGAAGAAAGAAAATATTTATTAAAGATGTGCTTAGTACAGGGCTAAATAATAAGGATACATAGAAAAGCAAATAGAGCAAAATGAAACAAAACAAAACATCAACCCCTGCCCTCAAGGACAAAGCATTATAATAAGCTTTTAGTGATCATCTCAAAACTCAAACAAAAATGTGATTTGTGTGGTGCAACATCTTTATTTATAGAAATTTTTTTCTAAGGTGTTGTGGGTAGGTACTGATGGGTTTGAGGGCTGCAGCAACATAAGTCTGACAAAGGGTGGGGCTATTTGCCATGCCCGGAGGCAGAACCACCCAGTGAAAGCTGTCATTTGGAGATTCATAGTTTGTAGCAGGAACAGAAAAAGCAAAGCAGGGAGCATCCTGAGGATTCAGGGGAATGCTGTAAAAGCAGTCTTTAATGTCTATTATAAAAATGGGTTGGTTTTCGGGTACAGACGATGGGTGAGGGAGACCTGGCTATAATGGGCCCATGGGGACGAGCGTCTATTGGGTCCCCAGTGGACATGTAAGAGACAATATTTTCCTGGTGTCTTTTTTGGGATAACAAAAATCGGGGAGTTCCAGGGACTGGTGGAATGAACAATGTGTCCCAAGGAAAGTAGCTCCAAGACAAGGGAGTGGAGAGCAGTCAATTTAATAGTAGGTAAAGGCCACTGATCCATCCATATGGGGGGTCTCATCCTTCCATTGCATTGGGATAGGCAGGGGTCAAGGAGGGAAGGACGGCAGGGGTGGAGCAGTGGCCTCTAGAATTGGGGGTGACCAGTATAGATATCAGTGGATATGTGGAGACCCATCTGTTTCTGGAGGTCCCTTCCCCAAATGACAAGGGGAGCACTGGTAGCAGGAGGGGTTGGATGGATCCTGAATGACCTTCCCAGTCCTCCCATCTGAGGTCTTGGGATAGCATCTGAGTGGATGTTTCCCCACAGACCCCCATGATGGTGGGTCCTTTTTCAGTGGGCCATTTACTGGGGGCCTGATTTGCAGGGATAACGGTGGTGTCAGCTCCTTTGTCAATGACCTCAGTCCAGACTGACCTGGCCAATTTTAGGGACATTCTGGGCTGCCCAAGTTGAATGGGTGCTGTCCAGAGGATGTCGTTCCCTCTTAGGTGCGAAGCTGAGGGTTGCCCCACATCCGGTTTCCCGAGGGGGAAGGAGGAGGGGGAGCAAGATCCAAATGACAGTCTTTAGCCCAATGAAGGCCTTTCTTACATTTGGGGCAGGGTGTCCATGGCTTCCTTGCCTGTGAGGTCTTGGGCCCATGGCTGGGGGCAGCACCAGGGAATTGGCGCTACCGATTAGCACATTCTCGTGCTAGGTGACCCGTTCCCTCACATGCATAACATTTCTTGTCTTGGTTCCCTGTCTTTGCACTCTGAACTTGTATCTGCAAGGTCTCTAGAGCTTGGGCTAGGGCTGAGGCTTGATGGGTCATAGACCCCACATCCAGTCAGGCTAAAACCCAATCTTCTAAGTGAGTGGATTTAGAAAGATCAATCAGCCTCCAGCATTCCTGGGAGCAGCCTTCCTTAATGAATTCTTTAGTAAGGGCACTGACTGCTCCTGTGTGAATGACTTTAAATTCAACAGCCTCTTGGACTCGAGCAAAGAAATCAGAAAAGGGCTTTTTTGGTCCTTGCATGAGTTTGCTCAAGGGCTCTTTAGAGGGGCCTGATGGTGGTGTTCAACGCCAAGCCCATGGTGCACAGAGCCTGACCTGATCAAAGTACTCTGGGGGGCCCTGGGACTGGATGTTCATAGTACTAAGGTCCCTTCCCCTGCCAGCATATTAAAGGTTAGCTGGACACCTTTGTGACTATTGCCCTCAGCCTGTTGTTCACATTCATCATAAAAGGCTGCCTTCCACATGAAAAAGTCCCCAGGGGTTAAAAGGGTCTGCATGAGTTGTTTATAGTTCCTTGGGCAATTAAGATCAATGCTCCAAGTGTCTAAGATGCTTGGCAAGTAGGGGCTATTTAGGCCTTCCTCCCTGGTGACCTTCCTCATATTTTCCAGGACCTTGCTATCTGTGGGATACCAGCTTAACGGTCTTTGTGGGGTAGGGTTGATATTAACTGGGAAAGCATGAGTAAAAGGTTCTGGCTTGGGGGAAAATGCACCCCAGCAGGAACCTCTCATCTGGCAGGCCTCTGTGAAGTTATTAGTAGGTGCTGAGGGGGCAGGGGAAGCATCTCGATGTTTCAGGCCCCAGGTGTTATCATCTATGTGCTTGTCAGGGATTTTACTGTGTGTCCAGGGTGGCTCTAGGGGGAGAGTGTTGAGGGAGTTGGATCCAGTCATCTCCCCGAGGCAACTCAGGGTAGAGGCGAGGAGGCTTTGGGGGGGGGGGGTTGTCTGGCGGAGGATCCAGGGAGAGCTTAGGAGGAGGGGGGTGAGTGGATTTCTCATCAGTTTGAGTGCCCTCATCGCGAACCTCAGTGAGGTGGCACGGGCTCTCTGCTCTTGCCTTTTCTGCATCTAAAGCTGTCTGTAAAATATCTTGAGGCTTTTCCTCTCTCCCTGAAAGGCAGGCATGTATTGCAGTGACAATAGGATAGAAGGGCAGCAGGGGAGAAAAGTCACCACGGGCTTCAGCTCTGCAGGCAAGTGTCAAAACACGCCCCCAAACATCAGGATCCAGGATGTGACCAGCTTCAATCCAGGGGGCCAAAGCAAAAACCGCCTGGAGGGTTATCTTACATTCTTTTTCAGTGCATTTCAGGCGACAGAAACTTAGCAGGTGTTTAAGAACCCGTACTTGCATATCTTGGGAAGAAGGGGGGAGATTCCCCATTAGGATAAGGGACTATAGGGAGCTCTAATAGCCGTGGGGCCGCTGGGGCTGGGGACCATCAAGAGACTGGTCTGAATGGGGCACTTACCTTGGCCAGCAAGGAGGAGTGCGAGTCTGAAATGCCCTTCAGAGGGGGATGCTGAATTTCGACACACTTTGTAGTGGCTTGACTCCTTATTCTCAGCTCCCCTCCTGGGGGGAGGTCGCCGCTGTGGGCCCCAAGGAAGCAAGCCACAACAAGGTGTGAAATGACAATGTTGCCCACCCAAATTCTTTCTTTTCAATATATTCAAAATTCCAAGAAAAAGTTTGGTACCTTGAAGCTAGTTTTACTGTCAGTTCAACCTCATTGATTTAGCTTTTTTCCCACTGATCTTGGTGTATTTCCTATTAAACATTTGTTCTAATTATTGTCTTTTAATTGGAAATCAAGGTTGTTGAAAGCTATCACAAGAGACTGAATTCTATCTGAAATCAACAATTTCTTTGCCAATCAAATGCTATTTAATAATTCATTTATCATTAATAATTGTCATTTCATGCCTATTTATCTTTCTTATTTATGCTCAGTGTAAAAGGACAATGTCATTCAAGTTTTAATATATAAATGTTTCATTGTACAAGTATGAGTTAATCTTGATACCAAATATCTGAAGAAATAATCTTTAGATTAAGATATAAGAGTTATTTACCTTGAAGCTCAGTAAATTTTATCCTTTAAATTACTCAATAAAATGCAATCTTTGAATCAGTTATACATATATTTTATTTTAATATGCATAAATATATGCATATGGCTATGTAGACATGTATGCATATTGTCACATTTTTAATTAGTACAGAACAGCTGTTTCATAAGTGTTATTAGCTTCCTGATCACATTAGTGCATCTACAATTTATGAACTGAAATGCCTGAGATAAGGTATTATATTACTTCACCCAATACAATAAAATTGGTAATCTTAAACTCAGGTCTTCCTGACTTCAAGAACCACCTTCTATCCACAATGCCATAAAGATTCACCATATGCAATTAAAACACACACACACACACACACACACACACACACACACACACACACGAACACATAAACACATTTATATTTATTTGCAAATGCAAAACAAATCCAGTTTTCAGAACTTTGAGTTAGGCCAACTCCTAATTCTGAAGTATACTGCATATGTTATCTCAAAAACCTCTCAATTAAATCATAGTTTTGCCTCTTGTAAACTTTAGGACTTTTAATAGTTAGAAGAAAAATCATTACCGGCTTCCTTTGGAGACCATCAGAAATCAATCATGTACAGTGACTTAGACCTATTTTCAGAATTTAAGCAGGGTGTTGAGGATATAATAACAAAACTGAAAACTGTTTCTCCTTAAATAGGTTGGAAGTATTCTATTTGCTTCAAATCAAGACACTAAACATTTGCTAATTTTTTTTATCAGTTACTAAGTTGCTAGGAGCAATAGTCTAAGGTACTACTACTAGAAGTTAGGGTCGTTTTTCCTTAACAAAGTATAGAAATTATTGAGATATAATTGGATCAGAGGGCTAAGGTTCTGACTAAAGACATAAACTAGTAAACTAAAGACAAGAGCTTCTATTTCAATAATCTGATTCATGGGGGCAGTACAACTAATCCATAGGCACAAAATTGTAGCCCAAAGGAAATAGTGCTATATAATTGTTCAATGCATTTTTTTTCTGTTATAGCTAACTATTGCTATGAAATGCTAATGATTTGTTAATAGATGGTCTATTATTGTCCTATTTCTTGCCTTTGCTGAGTCTGAGACCATAGACAAGCTATAAGAGTAATAATGAAAAAAAATGGAAAAAGGATAGAGAGAATATAGGTCAGATATATACAAGAATATCGGGTATGGAGGGGAGAATTCTCATTAGTGCTTCACTTTCCCCTTCATCAACCTACCTAAGTCACACTCTACATGTGCATGTAGAGCAAAATAAATATAGCAGTTGGCACTGACAAAACAAAATGCTGAATTATCTGCCATAGATAATTTGATAATATAATAACATTATGTGTGGTGCTAAGTATTTGATATATTAAATGATAATATACAAAAATGTAAATTATTTTAAGAAAGGGATAAATCAAAGTTGGCATATGCAGAGAAGAATTTCCATAAGGATGAGTTAAGATAAGGATAAATGGAAATCATGGGGAATGGGAGAAAATATAAATAAGTACATCAGAATAAGAATATTTAGTTTTGTTTTTATATCCTCTTTAGTCCTATTAGTATTGATACTGCCAAACAAGTGTTCTCCTTTTGTAAATTATTTCTTTCTTTGATTTCACTTAGGAACTTTGAAAGGTATTCTATCCACTCATTTATCAACTCTGCTAACTTGTGATCCTCTTCTAATTAACTAATATACATAGTCAACTGGTTTCTATCTTAGATTCTATTCTTTTCTCATTCTATAGTCTTATTTTAGTAACATTATATGCTTTATAGATTTATCTAAAATTTTAATACACATGACTCATAATATATTTCCAGACCTGAATGCTGTACTCCATTAACATAATTCAAACTGCTTATTGGGAACTTTTATTTGAAATTTCATTATACATAACATGTCATTAGATGAACTTATCAATCTCCCTGAAAACTAACTCCTTTTTTTGTTAGTAACATCACCATTGTGGTGAAAAGATATTAAGAAGGAATGATGAATCAAAGAGAATGATTGATGAAATGTTTGGGATTAGGTCATAAGTGAGGAGTAATAGATATATAGAAAACAATATCAAAAAAGAGTATAGTAAATTCCCAAATATCTCAAATACTACTGTTGAACTAAACTTGACTTTTATGCAGAACTACATGGGAAAGAATGTTAACCATGGAGGACTTGGAAACTGTAACTATTTTTCATATGCCAAGTTGTGTTTACAAACTTACAGGAAAGTACTCTAAAGTTAATTCTCTTAAAATCTCTTTCCCTTGACCATTATTTTTAGCACAAAGAAATTTCTTAAGACTCATAATAAATAATATAGGATTTGAAATATTATACCATTCTAGTCTTAATATTGCTGGATACAATTTTTGACATGAGATAACTCTATTTTTTGTTATGGTGAAGGAGGCAAGATTGCAAGTGAGAATTTTTCAATTTGCTGCAATAAGAGGCATAATAATATAAACATCTACCATGTTATCAGACACTATTAGCTAGTTCTCTGGGAATGGACAGCAGTTTTTATCTTAAGTCTTTCAGAGTTGTATAGGATCATTATATTGCTAGTAATAACTAAGTCATTCACAGTTGATTATTTTTGCAATTTTGTCATTACTTTGTACCCAATACATTTCCCTTTGCATTAGCTCATGCGAGTCTATCACAATCATATAGAGCTATTTGTTCAGCCATTTTCTATTTGGTAGAATCACTTCTGAGATGTAAATTCACTGAGATAATAGGAACACCCTCAACCCTCCCCCCGCCACCTCCTCCCTTACTTTCCCCCCTAACATATACTACATGTCCTGAGAAGGCTATATGTTTGATATCCTTGACCTCTCCCCCTGACTTACTCTCTTTGCCAACCCATAGCAGCTACTCTTACCTTCTCTCATTCCCTCTCTATGCATTTCTAATTATTTACAATCAAAAAAGAGCCATTATATTTTTATACAAAGGCCCTTTTCCTTTCTTATGAATTTCTTTTGTGATATAGACCTAGTAGTGGTATGGCTAGGTCAAAGGGAATGCATGGTTTTATGGTTCTTTGAACATAATTCCAAATTGCTCTACAGAATAATTGAATCAGTTCTCAACTTTACCAACAAAGTATTAATGTCTCATTTTATCCCCATCTCCAATGCTTGTCATTTCCTTTTCTGTCCTATTAGTCAAGCTATCTTAGAATTGTTTCAATTTTAATTTCTCCAGTCAATGGCGACAGACCATTTTTATGTGCTCCTAAATAGTTTTAATCACTTTATCTGAAAACTTCATATTTTTGCAAATTTTTCAACTGGGGAATTACTATTATTTGTACAATAGTCCTCTATCATGTTCTTTATGATTCTCTTTATGTTTGAGAAAAGACATTGAAGATAAGTAAATGAATATGGGTTCCTAGGAGGTCTGCAGTTTGTAAAAACTGCTGGGAGTTCATTAATTAGTGTACAAATTACATAGTTCTCTGAACCAAAATCATAAGACATAAATTTCAATTCGATATTTGAACAGCAGAATAGATTAGATTCCTGATCTAGAGGAAATAAAGGTTGAGTAGATGAGCAGCAGAACAGCCAGACAGTTACAAGGTGGGGGATGGGAGAGAAGGGGCAGGGAAGTAGAAGTAGCAGTAGTAGCAGCACCTGCCATAGGGAGCATAGAAAGGGGAAGAAGTATGAAGGTTGAAGAAAAGAAGACAGAAACAGCAGTCAGAGGCTGGTAACTGGGCAAAGAACAGAAATAGAATAATGTTTAAGTAAAGATAGGAGGGTAATTTTTATCTTGCTGCTGGGCTGGCAAGAAGAGTAGCTTGAATGGCGGAAAAATATGGAAGTAACTTTTGTGATGGACTTATCATAAAGAATGTGATCCACCCATGACAGAGCTGGTGGTGTTGGAACACAGACCGAAGCACAATTTTATTATTATTATTTTGGGGGGGTGCGGTTTACAGGAAAAATGGGGCTAGGTGGCTTGCCAGTGGCTGTACAGCTGGGTGATTGTTGGGTGTCTGAGGCTGGATTTGGACCCGAGTGCTCCTGACCCAAGGACCAGTGCTCTGTTTGCCACCTGGCCACCTCTATTATTATTATTATTATTATTATTATTATTATTATTATTATTATTATTATTACTATTATTATTACTATTTTATTTTATTTTGGGTCTTTTTTTTAGTTTTTGCAGGGCAATGGGGTTGGGGTAGCTTGCATGGGGTCACACAGCTGGGTTATTGTTGGGTGTCTGGGGCCGGATTTGTGCTCAGGTGCTCCTGGCTCCAAGACTGGTGCTCCATCCACTGCCCCATCTGGCCATACCTACTACTACTACTATTATTATTATTATTATTATTATTAATTATTGTTATTATTGTTCTTTTCTTTTAATTTTAATTTTTTTTGTCTCCCCTTTACTTTATCACCCATGTAGGTCTATATTTTGGGGGAAGGGGGCTTTATGTTTACTCTTAAACAAGAATATTTTAGTAATGTATAACAAAAGTCATTTGTACAAAATAAGAATAAATAAATAAATGAGAATAAAATAAAATAAAATAATGGTAGAAGCTAAACTGTGGGGTAATATTTCAAACAGGCTAGATTATATGTGGAGGGAATAGGACCCAGCTCCATTTGAAAACCATCATACTGCATGCTTCCTCATGCTAAATGATTGATCTTAATGTATATATGTATACCTATTTAGAAGAAGGAGGGAGACTTTTGCCTTGGAAATTAGATTTTTGCCTTGAATTGGGATAGTGTTGGTAGTAGGAGAGGAATCTTCAGACAGATTGACCAAATTAAAACTGTATTTCACCTTTACTAGTTACTTTCTTAGTGAACAATTTCTAATAGCATGAGTTTTAACAGTTATTCATATTTTCACATTCATTTTTATATACTCTGTATTAAAAAATGGAGATTCAAATCAATGTCTTCTGTCTTCTGTTTCAATGTTTGTTCACTTCTTTAGTGCTGACAAATCTTCCATGTAGTAGGTTGTTATTATCATTACTTTTTAACTGCCAAAGCTTATTTCAAATAAAATATATTGTAAGGTTAAAAAAAAAAAAAGAGTAGTCTGGAAGGATCTTCACCAACTGTCATTGGAAGCATAGAGAGGGCATAAGAAAAGGTAAGAGCAACTGCTAGAGGTTGGCAAAGAGAGTAAGTTGGAGAAGGGCCAAGGATATTAAACATATAGAATTGTCAGGGCATGTCATACCATGTTAGGGGAAAAGTGAGGGAGGAGGTGGGGGGCAGGGGTTGAGGGTGTTCCTATTATCTCAGTGAATTTACATCTCAGAAGTGAATGAAGTGCTGAACAACAATGGGAAAAAATCAGGGAGTCCAGGATGTATCTGGGAGCACAGATAATATTTTCCTTCATCAGGGACTTTATAAGAAAAACTTGATTCAATTACTATCAGTGTTTCCCCCTATCTGATCCCTTTATCTATATTTTTTGTGTTTTGTTTCTCCTTTTGTTGCTGCTTGGGTTCAACTATCCACTGTGAAGAATCAGACCCGAGAATGCAGGTGTGGAAAGAAAATAGATTTATTAAGAGAAGATACAATGCAAAAGAAAGTGATAGGAAAGTTAAAAAAATAGAGATTAAGGGAAGGCTACCTGGATAGGTAATTGATCTTGGCAGACCAGCTGTCAGGCTCAGCAGAAGTCTGGAAACATAAGAGAGAGCCCTTCCCAAAATCTCCTTAAATTCTCCCTCAAGGTCTATGGGAAAAGGTTTTGGTCACCGGGAAGTGACCAAAACCCCATATTGGAGATTTTGTCTTTTGGGGGTGGGGTCTTTTATGGGTGGTCCTAGACATGTTTCTGGCAAGTGTATGCCCTGGTTGCCTTGACCCAAAGAGGATAAAATCCAGATCAGAATGAAGGTCAGGCCCTCAGGCCATGGCCTAAATTACAATAAAGGAAGAAGGTAGATTCCCTTAATGGTGCAAACAAAAGATTTACAAAATTTGTCTCCAACTGATCTCATCACTCCCTATGCCCCTAGTTCCCTGCATCATTTTCACCCCATTCTTCCATAATAGTGTTTGCTTTTTGACTACCCGCTACCTGAATGATCAAAGAAAATTACTTTTTGATAAGGCAAAGGTGTTACTTGACTTGCCTAAGGTCACACAGTTAATTATTAAGTGTCTGAGGCCAGATTTAAACTGAGATCCTCCTGAGTAAAAAGACTAGTGCTCTATCCACTGTGGCCACCTAGCCGCCTCCAAGCAAAGGAAATTGGAAAAGATTTGTGATGAAAAATGTTATCCACATCCAGAAGAAAAACCTTAGAAACCGCATGTAGGTCAAAGCATACTATTTTCACATTTTTAAAAGAAGTGGATTTTTGTGGACTTTTTCTTTTAGATTTTCTTGATTTTGGGTTTCTCCCTTTTGTTCTGATCCTTCATTCACAATATGACCAATACATATTTATCATTATTCTGCATCTATAATCAAATTCAAACATAGGGAGAGGAAAGGGAGGAAGGGAGAAAAGTTTACTAACTCAAAATTTTGCAAAAATGAATGTTGAAAATTATCTATACATTTAAATAGAAAAAAGAAAACAGTAAAAGATAAAAAAAAGAAATAAGAGCTTCTTGAGTTCAAAGAGACAAATTATAATTTAGTCTTTCTTTGATTCCCATATCTTATCACAATGTTTGGTACAATCCACCTTTATTTCAAACCCACTTTTCTGTGATCTTTCTATAAGGGAATCAAGTCTTTCTGCCTAAGACTGCTTCTAGATTGTCTTTATATTTTTATAAGATTGTAGGATCATATATTTAAAGGTGGATGGAAATCAGAAGCCACTAAAACCAACCTTTTCATTTTACAGATAAGGATATTGGAGGCACATTATGAATGGAGTGATGCATCATAAAACTAGTTGTATTTCAACTATGGGTTTACCAATTTGCAAATCAACTCTATTCTCTTTTCTATTGAACAAATTGACAAATGCCACTGAGATAATTGTTCTAAATTAGCTAAGCTTACTTAATAAATGGCAACAGCCAAAGTCTATATATTTATTTTTATTCATTTCCTATTTTTCAGAGTCAACAATTGACTCTAAACTGATTCACACATCAGAATATTTTCCTTTTTTACAAAAATGAATGTTGTCATTAAAAAAATGCTCTATGTAGTATTTGCATAGTGAACTCTCAGTACTTCACTCTTTGGTAATGGTAGGTATGGTTATGAGCTACTCCCTACAAGATTTTCGATTGACTTTGAAGCTCAGTTTAAAAATGTGAAGATTTCATTTTTGTGACTTATAAACAGAAAAGAAAGTCTTACAATGGTCTCATTGTGAACCTGGGTCTTTAAATGCTGATGCCTAGAGAATACAAATTCTACTAGATCTTACATAGATGAAAGGTGTTTCTTGTAGCCCATGTTGATGTTTATCACTGGAAGCTTGACTACTATGTGAAAACAATAGTAACACAACATTATTTCCAAATCAATTACCATTTAGGGAGCTAGGTGATATAGTGAATAGAGTGCCAGAATTAGGAGGGAAGGTCTAGATTAACTACACATATCAAAAGAACCTTTGTGAGTCATGTGTGAGATCTGTACAACAACACAATGTGAGGAACTCTTAAGGACAAGATTAGAAATCAACTGCAAATGACTGGCAAAAAGAAAGATTGAAAGTTGAAAAGTTTAAGAGAAAGAGAAACTTAGTAGGAACAAAATTTATACATTTGTGAACCAATAGATATGATGATGATGATGACAGAAATAGAACATCAATAAAAGTTAAAAAGGGAATCTATATCACCCTGAACAAGTAAAATTATGAAGTAAAATTAAACAAAATCTTGCAAAGTTCTCAGATAAGGGATCTTATAGGATATAAAAATCATCATAGCCTCCAAGATAGTCCAAAATTATACCATTCTAGTATTCCTTTTATAGCTGGGTGTCCCAATAAGATTTTATAATTTAACACATATCAGTCCAAGGTTTGGTTCTAACAGATACAATTATAACTTATTTTCTTCCCCCAGGACTGCCATGTCATTTCCTAATCATCTACCAGGAAAGCTGCCTGTATTCTGGTATCCTCTACCTTCCGCTCCAATTCACCTTTTCCTTCTTTCGTTTTTCTTCCACCTACCTTTTCTTCTCCTATTCTACTTTTTCCTGCTCCTTTTCATCCCACTTCCCAATCTAGATTCTCTTTCATAGTATGTGCTCTTGGGGCAGCTAAGCTAGGTAACACAGTGGCTAGAGCATCAGCCTTGAAGTCAAGAGTACCTGAGTTCAAATCTGGACTCAGACACTTAATAATTACCTAGCTCTGTGGCCTTGGGTAAGCCACTTAACCTCACTGCCTTGCAAAAACCTAAAAAAAAACAACAAAAAAGTTCATAGTATGTGCTCTTGATGCAGAGAATTTCGGAGATATTTCTGAATGAAGAAAAATTAGAATCAAAAACAAGTTCTTTAATTTTTTAATGCTGTTATATCAGGGAATCTCCTTAAGTGTGTGTGGGAGGATCTTTGCTGTTGAGATGTACATTGACTTTTGTTGTTTCACTGTTTAATGTAAAATTTGTTATTCTGTCTTCTCATTTCCAAGTTCAGTCTTCAGCCCTTTACTTGATTTTGGTTATGTAAGGTGGGGAGGGATTTCTACTTTTGCCATCAGTGCCCAGAGAAGGGAAAAGGCTATAAAACCTGGACTGGGAATCTGTTTAAAGTTGGCTCTTGGAGCCAAGATGGCCACAAAAGCTGATCTTGTCTTAGATGCTCTCTCATAAATCTTTGAAACTAAGGACCATAACTAAATTTTCAAGAGACAGAACCCACAGAGGGATCCAGTGAGGCAGTTCTCCTACTCAAGGTAACCTGGAAAAGAGTAGAAAGGCTCTGCTCCCCTGGGTTGGAGGGGAAGCCAGCCAGAGGGGTTGCCCAGCAGAGCAGAAGAACTTCAGCCTCCTGGAGGTAGCCCCAGGGTGCTAGGACCTGTGGCTCACAGCAGCTGGGGAGTTTCCTGAGCCAAGGCCCGGGGAGCAATGTGGAAAAATTGGGGGAACAGCAGGGGACCTCTGCCAGAGCGAGCAAGTGAAGCTCAGCCCTCAGGGCACATAGCGAGGAGCATGGCGACTTCAGCCCAGATCCAGGAAACAGAAGCATGGGAGAGCAGGTAATCAGGAGCCCCCAGGGCATGATCCTATTGAACCTAGGGAGGGGAATGAAGAGAGAGAGACTGATCAGCTCTGTCCTCTGCCCCTGGAACAGGAAGCTGGGGCTCTGAACATATTCAGATCCTGATCCTAGTCTAGCCCCCCCCCCCCGAATAGAACAGCAGGGGCCCCCTCCACCACAGTCCTGTAGCAGAAAGGAACACATATGGTCATTCACAGGGCAGGAGGAAGGACAGAGCCTCATATATTTAGACCCATGTGAGTGTGTCCCAAAAGCTCAGGAAGCACCTCAAAAACAGGCTTAGGCTGGGAAAATGAGCAAGCAGAGAAACAAGAGGAACACCATTGAGAAATATTTTGCATATGAGCACAAGAAGGATCAAAATACTGAGTCTGAAGATGAGGAAGCACAAGCTACTGCATATAAAGACTCCAAGAAAAACAGAAATTTGGCTCAGGCTATGACAGAGTTCAAAAAAGACTTTGAAAATCAAATGAGGGATTTAGAAGAAAAACTGGGAAAAGAAATGAGAGAGATGCAGATAAAACATAAAACTGAAGTCAGCAGCCAAGTCAAGGAAATCCAAAAAAATGCTGAAGAAAATAGCATGCTAAAAACCAGCTTAGGTCAAATGAATAAAACAGTTCAAAAAGTTATCGAGGAGAAGAATGGTTTAAAAAGCAAAATCATCCAGATGGAAAAAGAGATAAGAAAACTCTCTGAGGAAAATAAATCCTTCAGACAAAGAATAGAACTCAGGGAGATTGATGAATTTATGAGAAATCAGGACTCATTACTTCAAAACCTAAAAGATGAAAAATATGAAGAAAATGTGAAACATCTCATTGAAAAAACAACTAATAAAGAAAACAGATTTAGGAAAGATAATTTAAAAATGATTGGAATACCTGAAAGTCATGATCAGGAAACCAGCCTTGACATCATTTTCAAAGAATTACTACAGGAAAAGTGCCCTGATATCCCAGAAGCAAAGGGCAAAATAGAAATGGGGAGAATCCACCAATCCCCCCAAGAAAGAGATCCCCAAAACAACAACACCCAGGAATATTATAACCAAGTTACAGAACTCGCAAGTCAAACAGAAAATATTAAAAGCAGCCAGAAGGACACTGTTCAAATATCATGGAGCTGCAGTCAGGATCACACATGACTTAGCAGCAACTACATTAAAAGCTTATAGGGCTTGGAATATAATATATGGGAAGACAAAAAAGCTTGGAATGCTACTGAGAATCAACTACCCAGCAAAACTGAATGTCCTCTTCCAGGAAAAAAAAAAATGGACTTTCAATGAACCAGGGGAATTTCAAATGTTCCTGTTGGAATGGCCAGAGCTGAACAGAAGGTTTGATCTTCAAATACAGAACTCGGGTGAAGCATAGAGATTGGAGGAGAAGGGGAAAATATGAGGGACTTAATGATGATGATCTGCATGTATTCCTGCATAGAAAATTATGCTGAAAATACTTATATGAACCTTCTCAGTTAATAGAGCATATAGAAGGAGCTTTTATAGTTGAAGCAAAGGAGAAAGCTGAATTTGAAGATAAAATATGGTGTAAACATGGAGTCAATAGAGAAAAAAAAGGGAAATATAATGGGAGAAAGAAAAAGGAGAATGGGAATAGTCCAAGGTATTTCATATAATAAGATTTTTCTTTATTACAATGAGCTATTGCAATGATATGGAAAGGGGGGGGAATACAAGGGAGAATGAGAGAATCTTCGCTCTTATCCGAGGTGGCTAGGAGAGGAAACAGCATATATACTCAATGGGGTATAGGCATCAGAAGTAAGAAGAAGAGGGGCAAGACATGGAGAAGGGGGTATGTGAGTGATGGAGGAAAGGATAGACCATGGAGGAGAGTGGTCAGATATAACCCATTTTCTTTTTTACTTCTTACAAGGGGCTGGGATTGGATGGCCTGTCCGGGACCATATGGCCAGGTGGATGCTGGGCCTAATGGGTGGTAAGGGGTTCGGGTCCTCTTGGCCCCAGGACCAGGGATCTGTCTGCTGTGCCTCTCAGCTACTGTACCGCAGAGTCAGAGTGAAAGGAGAGAGAAGTTTTAGTATGTGATAGTGGAGAAATATGAAAGGAGGGAGTTGTGATCAGCAATGGCAAAGGTCGAAAAATATAGAAGTAACTTTTCCAGTGGACTTATCATATAGAATGTGATCCACCCATGACAGAGTCATTGGTGTTGGAAGAAAGACTGAAGCACATTTATTATTATTATTATTGGGGGGCAAGGCAAATGGGGATGGGTGGCCTGCCTAGGGCTGCATAACAGGGTGATCCTTGGTTTTCTGAGGCCGGATTTGGACCCTGGTGCTCCTGGCTCTAGGGCCAATGCTCTGTCCACCACCTAGCCACCCCTACTATTATTACTATTTTATTTTATTTTATTTTGGGTCTTTTTCTTTCTTATTTTTTTTTTTTTTGGTTTTTGCAGGGCAGTGGGGTTGGGGTGGCTTACATGTCACATGGTGGCTGATTGTTGGGTGTATGGAGCCAGATATGGACTCAGGTGCTCCTGGCTCCAGGGCTGGTGCTCTGTCCATTGCACCACCTGGCCATACCTACAATTATTACTGTTATTTTTTTATTTTAATTTTTTTCTCTGCCCTTTACTTTATCGCTCAAGTGAGTCTATTTTTTGGGGGGAGGGGGTATTTTGTTTACTCTTAAATGAGAATATTTTATTAATGTATAAAAACATTATTTGAACAAAATGAGAATAAATAAATATTAACTATTTAAAAAAGTAAAATAATGTTGGTTCTCTGTCTCTCTCTCTCTCTCTGGCCCATTCTCTCTCTCTAACTGTCTTCATCCCTACCTCTCTCCTTCTCACCCTTGCTCCATCTCTCTGTCTCTGTCTCTGTGTACCAAGCATCCATGCTTAGCCTTTTGTTATTCAACCTGTCCTAAATTGCTTGGTGACCTATCAGGAGGAAAAGATTTTAACCTATTTACTTTGGTATATTCATAATAAAATCCTGAGCTGTTTTATAATCTCAAAGGGAACATGCAAATTACTTCACTTTTCAGTGGCCTTAGATCTTCTATCATCAGCAACACTTTTTGATTATATCAGTCATCTTGCTTATTTTTAATTGCCTCCCTTCCCCCTATCCATAGCATAGTAAGCATTCAATTAATACTTTTTAACTCAATCATTTATTCCTGCATTTACTTGAGAAATATAGTAATGATAAACATCAAAATTAAGATTGAGCTTTCAGCATTTTAGCTGAGATGTATAATAGAGCAGGGAAATTCGATTTCAATGTTAGATGATGTTTTGTTAAAATTTCTTTAATTGTTTTGAACAAAAATTACTTATATTAAGTAGTATTTGAAGTTATGAAGCACTATTAGCCTTGGGTAGTATTAAAATGATTAGTTTACTCTAAATTTTTTTCCTGCAGGAAGTTTCTGAGTATCTTGATTATTTCACTGTAAAGTAGACAGCCATACTCTCCACATGACTTAGATGAAGAAGACAAACAATGGAAAACTGAAAAGGCTGCCATGGCTGATCTTTTTATTCATCTCAAATCTTCACCCTAAATCTCAACCAAAAATGTATTTCATTTTCTTTTTATGGAAAAAAATTTTTAAATGTTTGGGTCTAATGAGGGGAATTATTTTCTGTGTTTGACATTCTAGAAATCATAAAAAATACTATATGAAAATATGCTTCTTCTGTCATATATTAAATCAATCGTGAAATAGCATGTTCAATCTACAATTGCTAATGATGTTTTCCAAACCCTATAACTACAATACTGAGGATGCATTTTGAATGTTGCATTTAGACTAATTTTAAAAATAAAAGATACCTAGAAAAAACTCATTCTGTTCTTCATTCTAACTTTACCCTTTACCTCAGAACGATTTAAGTAAAAACTTGTTTGGAATTAAGTGAATGAGATAAATATCCCTTTGAATCTTCTTCCAAGTAATAGAATATGGAAAACAGAAGAAATCTCTTGATTATCAGTAGAATATGCAAAAATACTGGATTGGATAATATGATATTTTTCAGTTACAGAAGGAAGGCTTAGTTATAACCTGTGTCAACACATCATGCAAATAGGGACTTCTTTTATTTCACTTTTCCTCTATCACCATGATTATTACCTCATGCCTTAACTAGGAGTTTCTTTTATTCAAAAATTCTCACTCAGTCCCTAATTTCTTACAAGCAGCTTCTTTTCTTTCTTTAGGCAACAATTAATCTATAGCTTCTGGACAAAGATCTCTTACCACAGTAAGTATTTTAATTAGAACAAATTAAAGACCAAAGCATGCAAAAAATAAGCTTATCTGATAACCCTCACTAAGTTCTCTTCTTCTTACTTCCTAAATATAATATATTTATACTACTGATTTCATTGTCTCTCTCTACCTCTGGTCCTTTTCTCTCCATCTCTCCTCACCTGCCCTCAAAATATACATATATACAAAGTAGATGAAAAGCAAACTCAAGAAAAAAGGCCTGAATTGGGAATATCAGAAAAGACTGAATTAAAAAGTAGCAAGGTAAATTTATGCATGGTTGAAGAATGACTAAAGGAAATTTGCCTTCTGGTGTTTTCTTTGCCAAGACATAAGTAAAACTCCATGTTATATTTCACTCTTTTGAGGACATATCAGAAATAAAGATCAGGCTGTAGCCAAGATGGAGGCATGAAGGCAGAAATTAGCAAAAACTCCAAAAATTGTAAAATTATGACTCTAGCCAAAATTTAGAGGTGTAGAAGCCACAGAACGACTTAGTGATACAAATTCCCAGTTGAAGAAAACTTAGAAGTTCTGCAAGAAAGGTCTGTTTCACTGGGAGGAGGATGGAGAAAGTTGTGCAACACAGCTGGGACCAGGTGCCTAGGTCTCTGGGGATGCCTAGGTCCATGGCAGAGGGGGAGGTTTCTAGACTTCCTGTCCCAGAGATTATAAGCAAAAGTTTGAAGGTATCTTGAGAGAACTCTAACACACCAGAGTGAGTGCTGATTGAGCTCTTGCCTAAGAGCAGCTGGGAATCAGGGAAGCCAGCCTGCACCTCCAGAGTTCAGCCCACAAATGTTAAGGGGGTTGGGGGAGACTGCAGAGATCCCTCTGCTCTTCTTAGGACAGAACTCAGTTGTTTATGCATACTCAGTTCCAGGTTACAGTCTGCATATCCATGCAACCATACAAAAGCAGGGAACATCCTAACAGCTCTATTGCAGAGGGGAGGCCCTCTGGTGATCCACATACCAAAGAAAAGGCAAGAGAGTAGTCAGGGCCTCTCATAAAATCTTAGAGGAATTAGGGTTCCAGTGTCTAGTTCCAAATCACCCCCCCAAATTGAGGTAAATTAGTCATATACTGAGGAAATGATCAAAATAAAAGAAAAAGAAGAATCTGTCCAAAGAAAATTGCTTTGGCCCCATGGAAGATTCAGAAGATGACAAAATCAAAAGCTCTGTATTCCATATCTCCAAGAGAGATAGAAAATGAATTCAGGTTATGGATGAGCTCAAAAAGAGATTTTGAAAATCAATTAAGGGAGGGAGGAAAATATTGAAGGAGAAATGAGAATGAAAACATGAAAAGCAATCAGCAGCTTTAGGAAAGAAAGAACAAAAAAAAACCACTTAAGAAAATAATATGTTAAAAACCAGTTCAGGTCAAATGGAAAAAACAAAAGGCAAATGAGAAAAATACCTTGAAAGGCAGAATTGGCCAGCTGGAAGAGGAAATAAAAAAGTTCTCTGAACAAAATAACATCTTCAAATACATAATGGAACTAAAAGAAGCCAATGACTTTGCCAGAAATCAGGAAGAAATAAAGCTAATTCCAAAAAAAAAATAAGAACCCAAATTAGAATAAAATGGAAAAACAACCAACCTTGAAAACAGATCCAGAAGACATAATTTTAAAATGATTGGGCCACCTGAAAGTCATAACCAGGAAAAGAGCCTAGACTGCATTTTACAAGAAATAATACCACAAAATCGCCCAGAGATCCTAAAAGCAGAGGGTAAAATAGAAATTGAATAAATCCACTAATCACCTCCTGAAAGAGACCCCAAAACAAACACTTCCAGGATTATTATAGCCAAATTTCAAAACTCCCAAGTCAAAGAGAAAGTACCAAAAGATGCCAGAAACAAGCAGTCTAGCTCCCGTGGCTCTACAGTCAAGATTACACAGGAAGTGGCAGCATCTACATTAAGGGCTTGTAGGGATTGGAATATGATATTCTGGAAGGCAAAAGAATTTGGTTTACAACCGAGAATCAACTACCTAGCAAAATCAAACAATCTCTTTCAGAGAAAATGATGCATCTTCAATGAAACGGGACTTTCAAACTTTCCTATTTAAACAACCAGAGCTGAAAAGAAAGTTTGATCTTGAAGTTCAGGAATCAAGTGAACCACAGAGGGGGTGGATGAGAAGGACTAAATATGAGGAAATTAATGAGATTGAACTGTTTATATTCCTGAATGGGAAAAAGATACTAATAACTCCTTTGAACTTTCTCTTTTATAAGAGATGTTAGAAGTAGCATATATAGATAGGGCACAAGAAGCAGCTGAATATAATGGTATAATATGGTAAAATGATGGAGTGAATGGGTGATAAAGGAAGGTACTGGGAGCTGTGAGGATGGGCCCTGCTAGTCTATCTTCAGCAGCTTGGTGAAAGAGTTATAAAAAAAGCATTGAATATAATAATATGCTAAAAATGAGCTTAGTTTGAAAGGAAAAAGCAGCACAAAAAAGTCAAATGAGGAAAAAATTTCCTTAAAAAGCAAAGTTGGCCAGTTGGAAAAGAAGATAAAAAACTTTCTGAAGAAAATAACTCCTTCAAATGCAGAATGGAGATAAAGGAAGTTGATGACTTTGCAAGAAATCAAGAAACAATAAAATCAGCCCTAAAGAATGAAAAACTGGAAGAAAATGTGCAATATCTCATTAACAAAAAGCAACTGACCTGATAACAGATCTAGAAGAGATATTTAAAAATTATTGGGCTACCTGACATTCATGACCAGGAAAAGAGCCTAGATATCATATTTTTTTTTTAGATTTTTCAAGGCAATGGATTTAAATTACTTGCCCACGACCAAACAGCTAGGTAATTATTAGGTGTCTGAGGCCGGATTTGAACTCGGGTATTCCTGACTCCAAAGCCAGTGCTCTATCCATTGTGCCACCTAGCCACCACTGGATTTCATTTTTTTCAAGAAACAATTCAGAAAAATTATTCTGAGATCCTAGGTGCTGAGAGAAATTAAGGGAATCCACTGATCACCCCCCCCCAAAATAAATCTCTCAGGAATATTATAGTCAAATTGAAAAACTCTCACGTGAAAGAGAAAACACTATAAACTGCCAGAAAGAACCAATTCAACTTCTGTTGTGCTACAGTCAGGATCACTGAGGATTTGGTAGCTCATAGGGCTTGGAATTTGATATTCCAGAAAGCAAAAGATCATTGGTTTACAACCATGAATCAACTCCTCAACAAAACTGAAGATCCTCTTTCAGGGAAATAAATGGACTTTCAATGAAATGGGATTTTCATACTTTTCTGTTTACATGATCAGAATTAAACAGAAAGTTTGATCTCCAAGTACAGGGCTCAAGTGAAGCATAGAGATGATAGGAAGACTTAATATGAGGAATTTAATGATGTTGAACTGCATATATTCCCTCATGGGAAGAATATACTGATAACTCATATGATCCTTCTCATTTATATGAGAAATAAGAAGGAACATATATAGAGAAGGCACAGGAGGTAGTTGAATAAAATCAAATAATATATTAAAAAGGTGGAATCAATGGGTGACAAAAGAAAATACTGGGAGAAAGGGAAAGGAGAGATAGGATAGGCTAAGATATTTCACATGAGTCAAGAAAAAAACGTCTGCAGTGGAATGGAAAGGGGGAAGGTGAGGGAGAATGAGTGAAATGTGAAATGACTCAGTGAAGAAGTAACATACATAGGATATAGAAATCTGTCTTATGGTAGAGGAAAAATGAGAGGAAATGGATGTGATAAGGGGGATGGGGAGGGGAGGGATGCTGAAGGAAAAAGGAAAAGATCATGGGACAGGGTTGTCAGATATAACACACTTGTGAAGAGGGACAGGGTGAAAAGAAAAAGAGAACAGAATAAATGGGAGTGGGGAGAGAGAATAGAGGCAAAAACATTTAGTAATAGCAAAGGTGAGAAAAAATGTTGAAACAACTTCTCTAATGGATTTATGATGAAGAAAGCAATACATTCAAGAGAAAGAACAGATGGAATCTGAACACAGACTGACGAACATTTTTTTCTCTCACTCTTCATTCATCTTGAGTTTCCTATATTTTTGGGGGGAGGGTGGTTTTATATTTTCTTTCACAATATTTTTGTATTAATATGAAAATAAATAAATGGATACATGAATAAAAAATATTATAAGATAAACATGTGTAAACCACAAATATAGTTTTTCATACTGTATCATGTATTTTAGGGTTACAGTGACCCTACAATCAGAAAAATTTTGACCTTTAATACTAGAGAGGAATTCTGAATTATTATGGTATTAAAAGAAAAAAATATGTTGATATTATACTATATTATACATATATTTTATGCATTTCTGAGCTTCTAAACCTTTTCGGTGTCATCTGCAGGCTTCTATGTGTTATCTATGGTTTATGTAAAATTTTCAAAAAATTCCCAAAAAATTCCCAATATTCTGCAATTCTGCAATATACTGAAGTCACAATGGGGAAAGTTGCAAGACCTGTATTTCGTTCAATGTCTTTGAAGGTCTAATAAGTATTCACCTACTCTTCACTTTCTCATTTGTTCACTTCAATGAATAACAGTTATATCTGATGGGTGCACTCCAAAGGGTAACCTTACAATCCTGAACTTACCTGTTCATGCATTTACTCTCTAAATTTGTTAGCATCAGAAGAGATGGTCAAATTATCTATAACACACACACACACACACACACAAACACACACAGATATATATATATATATATATATATATATGAAACTGTTGATAGGCATTTCTTTGATATCAAGTCTCTAACTCTAAGAACCAATGAGATGACCAATTTGTTATATCTTTCCCACTCTTCTATGTGGTTATCTCAGCGGTGGGATGAATCCTGACAAAGAATGAACAATGCTGCACTTTATCTTCCCCCAGGTCAAGTGTGCATAACCAAATAGAATACAAGAGAAGTTGACAGTTTGGCTCATTCCATTTGCTGCAGCTTCTGAAGACTCTCCAAAAAATGTCAAGAATGTTTACTTCTTAGATGATCCTGAAAAAATCTGGAATCAAGAGGAAAGGACTAACTACATTTATTTAGCAAAAAAGTCCATGAACAAAAAATTCCCCAACTCATTTAATCATAGACTTTGTAGTCTCAATCTTAAAGAAATGATAATATGTATGTCTTCTACCCTCCACACTGATTCATTAAGAAATTAAGAAATGAATTTCTTTCCCAAATGTTCATTTTCTGTTAAATCTACACAGCTGCTACATTAGTCACTACAATTACGGCCCTAGATTCCCGACTGATGCTGTCAATTAAAATCATAAGGGATAGAGTAAATCTTAGCTTTCTAATTTCCCTATCTCAAGAACTTCGTGCAATACCATCACTCAGATCAATTTATCACATAGGTCTCCTTCAGCACCTGTTCCTCAACTAAAAACAATTATTTAATTGTTTAAGGAAGATTGTATTCTGGATCTGTGTTTTCAATATTGTTAAGAATTTTCTGTTGTGGAACCTCCTTCCAAAATGATATATTTCAATTTGCTATATATAAGCGAAGAGATTTGACAATTCATTTAAAGGTTAAGAGACATAGATAACGTTACATAGCTAGTATATATCAGAGGTAGGTCTCCGACCCAGGTCCTCCTAACTTTAGCTAAGTTTTGATTGATGAAACTAATTAATCTCTTGATGTAGTGACTTGGACTCAAATTTCCATTATCAAAATTAGGTAATATATGCTCTTTTCCTACCCAATTGAAATAAAAATTCAATTATTTGACCACATCAAGGAATTATTGACATTAATTTTTATATATATGAAAATCAATGTATATGTTTATATATATATATATATATATACATATAAATATATATGAAGGTATATACAAAAATGTGTATAAATATATATGTACTGTACTGACCCTTACTATAAATCAAACATGTCAAACAAAGGGAGTGGAGGGCACACTCTAGTCTTACACTTCTGTTGCTCTCAATTGAAAATATAATTAGTGGAATAAGTTTAACTACAATAAATAATGTTAATATGTGGTTTTCCAAATTAATATGAATCCATAAGTATGCTTATGTACATTTATCTTCTCATATATAAAGAAGTTTGAACTAGACAGCCTTTTAGAAATCTTCAACTTCCACATCTAGAGTTTGATCCTTGTTTGATTAGCCCTGAAGTAAAACTCTATACAAAGCTAGTTCAAAGTTAGTGATAACAGTATACAATTGTTCCTTCCTATCATAGAGATTATACATGTATTGTGCTGATATCATAATTGTTCATACATTTTCAACCCTCTGAGCACTTTTGGAGTTGTTGTTTATCTTCAATAGTATCAAATCTCTCCTCTTTTTAAGATCAAACTTGACTTTAGAAATAGCCAGAATTAGAGAGAGGGAGTAAAGAGAGAGAGACAGAAAGAGAGAAAGAAGGATAGAAGCAGGGAAGGAAAGGAGGAAGGAAAGAAGAAAGGATAGAAGGAAAATTAATGGGAAAATATTAAGCATTTACTATATTACAGGTCCCTTTAGAGGATTTCATTTTTTCTCAGGACAGTGGCCAAAATTCAGTACTTTTTAATAGTAATAAGTACAAAAGTAGTTTATATAGTAGTAAAAGAAGATGGAACTTAGGATAATTACTGTAATACCCTTGCCAGTAAATGTAGAGTTAATTTTAATATTTCTAATAATTTTCCTATTTTGAGGGGTATCCCAAACTTCTCAGGCTACTTTTATTTAACAAAATGTTATCATACCTCTGAGGCGTTTTTCAAAGGATTGAACTATCAAACCCATATACTAAATATAACAAAGTTTGATTATTGTGGTGGTGACTAAGTATTTATAATATATAATTCAGTTCTGAACATTGTTATAAAAGTGAAATACTTCAAAAAGGGTTGTCATTAATTATCATGAGAGTACAACTTCCCTGGTTAAGAACTTTGAAAAACAACATGCATTATGGTATATGTCAAGGATTGGAAATTTCATCTGTGTTCAAACACTCTATGGGTGTTTTCTTTAACAAAATCTGCAAAGCTATATGCACTCCACAAGGGTTGAATGATTTGCCCAAAGTCCTACAGTCAATAAAATTTAAGAGAAGGGATTTCAGCTTAGAAATTTATTGCTTCTAAGGGCAGCATTCATCACCTACTGATATAATAATTGAAAAATAAATCCCTTTCCATTTTATAATGTTAATGAAAGCCTGTGGCTGCTTCCCAAATTCCAAGAGATCAAAATTAACATTATACACTCTGAATTGAGGGCTCAGGTCTGAGAAAACAATGTACAGTACTAGAAAGAGACCATTCCCTTTTTAAAAAAAAATATTTATTCTTAATTTTAAAGTACAAATAATTTAATGTAGAAGGAAGATGTGTTTAAAAATGTATTTTACATAATAGAAATAATATAAAAATATCTAATGAAAATTTAACAAGTAAAGAAGTGAGCAAATGTGAGTAAGGGAGATAGATAAAGCATCTTCCATTAAAAAAGAAAAAGAAAATAGGTTTCCAAGACAAAGATAATTCTTAAAAAGGTATCAGAAGGGAGAAGAAAATATTTTTAGTTTTTTTGAAAATTATAGTTAGGCAGTTATTTTGAAACAAAAATGTGAGGTGAAAATAAAAGCAAACATGACTTTTCTAAAACTCCAAAACGTGAAAAATTAACCTGACTGGTAAATAGAACAGATTTCATTCATTTGTTAAGACATAATCAAAGAGACTTTTCAAAGATGAAAACAAATGAATGTTCTATTATGAGTGTAAAATTTAAATTTTGAATTTTTGATGTAATAAAACTGTTTGCCTTATATTTCTGAATTTTTAAAATTAAATACATTTTTACTTGTCAGAATTTATACACTATTTTATCCCCCCCCCATATTGTTACTTATTTATGGCCACATGCTATAGAGTAATCTAAGAGTTCCATGAAAATGATTAATGATGTAGGGGATTAGATAATGTGATATGAAGTTCGAAGTGTGAATATTTTCCAATTTTGAAGAAATGAAGAACAAACAAGATTTCAACTGGAGAGTAAGCATGCTTTATTTCTTGAATAATAATTATTCCCTACTGTTAAAGAGTAATTTGCTTCCTAGAAACAGAAAAATACAGACTGAAAGTTCTCATTGAAATTGAAAATGAATAACAAGAACTCACAAGAGTATCTGTGGCTTGTAGATAGCTGGCCATTGCCTTAATTAGGAAGATCTCAGTTTGCATTTTGGCTTTTAAAGATAACAGCTCTGTGGTCCAGCATATGACTTAAGTCCTCAGAGCCATAAGCAATTCTCTTATGTCTGGAGGTTGTGGAAGCTCATCTGCAGACATTGTTTCCTCACTCTGAGTTTCTTTTACCAATGTAAGTACCAGTGTAGTTAAAAAAAAAAAAAAAAAAAAGATTCTACATTTTTGATCATACTTGTTTATTTTAATGAAGGATATTTTTTTTTTTTACAATTTAGGTTGGGAAGGAGTAGCAAGGACTCAGAGAGGGAGACCAGCAATAGCAATGTTAAAAATAAGAAAAAAAAATTAAAAAGGGCCATCATAGAGCTCAATCAATTAAAAATATACAGAAGCAAGCAGGTTAAAAAGATAGCAGTGGGGAGGCTAGGTGGCACATTGGTTAGAGCACTGGCCCTAGAGTCAGGAACACCTGAGTTCAAATCCGGTCTCAGATACTTTCCTTTTTTTTCTCTTTTATTTAATATTTATTCTCATTTTGTACAAATAATGTTTTTCTATACATTGATAAAATATTCTTGTTTAAGATTAAACAAAATAACCTTTCCCCCCCCACAAATATAGACTCAATTGAGCGATAAAGTAAAGGGGAGTGAAAAAAATTAAAATTAAAAAAATAGTAATAATTTTAGGTATGGCCAAGTGGTGCACTGGATGGAGCACCAGCCCTGGAGCCATGAGCACCCGAGCCCACATCTAGCCCCGTACACCCAACAATCACCCAGCAGTGTGACATGCGAGCCACCCCAACCCCACTGCCCTGCAAAAAAAACAAAAAGAAAAAAAAAAGAAAAAAAGACCCAAAATAAAATTAAAAGGTAATAGTAGTAGGCGTGGCTGGGTGGCAATCAGAGCATTGGCCCTTGAGCCAGGAGCATCCGGGTGCAAATCTGGTCTCAGACACCCAAGGGTCACCCTGCTATGCAGCCCCAGGGAGGCCACCCAGCCCCATTTGCCCTGCACCCCCCAAAATAATGACAATAATAATAATAATAATAATAATAATAATAATAATAATAATAATAATAATGTGCTTGAGTATTTGCTCCAACACCAAAAACTCTGTCACGGGTGCATCACATTCTTTATGATATGTCCATCACAAAAATTACTTCCATATTTTTCCACCTTTGCCATTGCTAATCGCAACTCCCTCCCTTCTTATTTCTCCACTACCATGTACTATATTTTCTCTCTCCTTTCACTCTGACTCTGCTGTAGGGTAGCTGAGTGGCACAGCAGACAGATCTGAGGCTCTGTGGCCAAGAGGCCCCGAGCCCCCAAACTACCCCGTAGGCCCAGAATCCACCTGGCCCTATGGTCCTGGACAAGCTTTCCAATCCCAGCCCCTTGCAAGAAGTAAAAAAGAAAATGTGTTATATCTCACCACTCCCCCCCATGGTCCACCCTCTGCTCCAACACTCACATCACCCCCCTTTCCCCCTGCCCCCCCCCTTCTTACTCCAGATGCCTATACCCGATTGAGTAAATATGCTGTTTCCTCTCCTAACCACCTCTGAGGAGAGCAAAGCTTCCCTGATTCTTCCTTGCCTTCCCCCCTTCCATATCATTGCAATAGCTCATTGTAATAAAGAAAAATCTTATTATATGAAATATTTTGGACTATTCCCCCTCTTGTTTTTCTTTCTCCCATTAAATTTCCTTTTTTTCTATTGACTCCATTTTTACACCATATTTTATTTCCAAATTCAGCTTTCTTCTGTGCTTCGACTATAAAAGCTCCCTCTACCTGCTCTATTAACTGAGAAGGTTCATATGAGTATTATCAGTGTCATTTTTATATGCAGGAATACATGCAGTTCATCATCAAGTCCCTACTATTTTGCCCTTCTCCTCCAATCTCCATGCTCCACCCGAGTCCTGTATCAGAAGACCAAATCTTCTGTCCAGCTCTGGCCATTCCAACAGGAACATTTGAAATTCCCCTGGTTCATTGAAAGTCCATATTTTTCCCTGGAAGAGGACATTCAGTCTTGCTGGGTAGTTGATTCTTGGTTGCATTCTAAGCTCTTTTGCCTTCTGTTATATCATATTCCAAGCCCTATGAGCTTCCAATGTAGTTGCTGCTAGGTCCTGTGTGATCCTGACTGCAGCTCCATGATAAACTGTGTCCTTCTGGCTGCTTATAATATTTTGGCTTTGACATGGGAGTTCTGGAATTTGGCAATAATATTCCTAGGGGTTCACTTTTTGGGATCTCTTTCTTGGGGGATTGGTGGATTCTCCCCATTTCCATTTTGCCCTCTGCTTCTAGAATATCAGGGCAATTTTCCTGTAGTAATTCTCTTGAAAATTATGTCAAGGCTCTTTTCCTGATCATGAATTTCAGGTATTCCAATAATTTCTAAATTATCTTTTCTAAGTCTGTTTTCCTTATCACTTGTTTTTTCAATGAGATGTTTCACATTTTATTCTAATTTTTAATTTTTTTGTTTTGAAGTATTGAGTCCTGGTTTCTTGTAAATTCATCAGTCTCTCTGAGTTCTATTCTTTGTCTGAAGGATTTGTTCTCCTCAGCAAGTTTTCTTATCTCCTTTTCCATCTGGCCAATTTTGCTTTTTAAAGCATTCTTCTCCTCACTAACTTTTTGAACTGTTTTATCCATTTGACCTAAGCTGGTTTTTAGCATGCTATATTCTTCAGCAATTTTTTGTATTTTATTGACTAGGCAGCTGACTTAATTTTAATGTTTTTCC
Organism: Macrotis lagotis; assembly: GCF_037893015.1. Taxonomy (NCBI): domain Eukaryota; kingdom Metazoa; phylum Chordata; class Mammalia; order Peramelemorphia; family Peramelidae; genus Macrotis; species Macrotis lagotis. The sequence continues at coordinate 65,735,300 of NC_133660.1, read as the reverse complement.
TGCATCTCTCTCATTTCTCTTCCCAGTTTTTCTTCTAACTCCCTCATTTGATTTTCAAAGTCTTTTTTGAGCTCTGTCATAGCCTGAGCCAAATTTCTGTTTTTCCTGGAGAATTTAGATGCAGGAGCTTGTGCTTCCTCATCTTCAGACTAAGTATTTTGATCCTTCTTGGGCTCATATGCAAAATATTTCTCAATGGTGTTCCTCTTGTTTCTCTGCTTGCTCATTTTCCCAGCCTGAGCTTGCTTTTGGGTGCTTCTTGAGCTTTTGGTTACACTCCAACATGGGTCTCAGTGTGTGAGGCTCTGTCCTCCCTCCTGGTTTGTGAATGACCATATGTGTCTCCCTCTGCCATGAGGTTGAGGTAGAGTGGGCCCCTGCTGTTCTTTAGAGGGGCCTAGACTGCTATCAGGATCTGAATGTGGTCAGAGCCACAGAGTCCTGTTCCTGGGGCAAAGCTGGGCAATCTCTCTCTTCACTCCCTTCCCTAGGTTCAATGGGCTCATGCCATGGGGGCTCCTTCTTTCTTGCTCTGCCTACTTCTTTTTCCTGGAATTCAGCTGGGCTGGCCACAATGCTGGCTGTGTGCCCTGAGGGCAAGGCTTTATGTGCTCACTCTGGTAAAGGTCCCCCACTGTCCCCCCAATTTGTGCCTGATGATCCCTGGGCCATAGCTCAGAAAACTCCCCCACTCTTGTGGGCCATGGCTCCCAGTACCCTGGGGCTGCCTCCTGGAGCCTGAAGTTCTTTTGCTCTGGCAGGCCACCCCTCTGGCAGGCCTCCTGTCCAACCCTGGGGAGCAGAGACTTTCTGCTCTTTTATAGCTTACTTTGAGTAGGAGTACTGCTTCATTGGGTCCCTCTGTGGGTTCTGTCTCTTGAAAATTTAGTTAGCGTCCTTAGCTTATGAGTTTTATGAGAAAGAATGTAAGACATGATTTGTTCTTGTAGCCATCTTGGCTCTACCCCCCCCAGTAAAAAAAATGAATAAAAAAATAAACATACATAAAAGCTCATATTTATAAAAGCATTTTAGATTTAACTCATAATAATCCATGATATAATGGAGTATAAAATTTCCATTTTTATTTTAGGAATTGAACTGGTTCAAACCAATGAGCAATTTCTAAGCATCTGGTGTATTTAGTTTAGGTAGACATATATTTTAATGGAAACAAAAACTGAAGCAATGACTTTGTTAGAGATTTTATTTACAAAAATTAAATGACTTACTGTGTCATATATTTTAGTAGTGTCAGAAACAAAAATAAAAACATGAATAAGAATTTAGATGGTAAACTAAAATGATTTTTAAAGTGGAGTCAGCGACTCCTGGGGCAGAGCCAAGATAGCATCTTAATGCTAACATACTCCCAGAACTTTCCCCTATAAAACACAAATGAAGCCTCTGCTCTGACATTCAGACTACAGATCCAACCAAAGAAAAAGAAAATTCAAAGAAGTTTTCAACTGCAAACTTCATGAAGGATCTTCATTTAAGGTCTGTCTCTTTGTAGGAAAAGGAGAGCAGAAAATCCATCAGGACACTTTAACGACAGTGCAATTCAGGTTCCAACACCTTAAAAATAGCAGAGGTCCCAGCAGCTTGATAGCAAGTCAGCAGGGAGGACTCCAGCCCCAAACAAAGTCTGAACCCTGAGAACACTGGAATAAAAGAAAGGATGGGGTCCAGATCAAAACACTTTTAAGTCAGAATCTGGCATAAAGGACAAAACAAACTCTACAAAGACAAGACCTGGACTTCATCGACAATATCTTGGTCAACAACAAGCCAGGGATCATACCCCAGCTCCAGCAACAAAAAGTTGCAAAGATGAACACAAAAGCTAAAAGAGCATTCAATATAGAAAATTACTATATAGACAAAGATGATAAGACCATGTCTTGAAGAAGAAAGCAGTGAAAAATCATTCACAGGGGAATTATCAAAACAATTTGTAAATTGAACTCAAATACAAAAGTTCAAAGAATTTAAAAACTAAAATTAAAATGGAGTCAGTAAGTCTTGAGTCTGAATCCTGAGTCACACACTACCTTCTTTGTGTCTTTGTTTACTTATTCATGAAACAACTAGAATGGACTCAATGACCTATAATGTCATTTCTAGCATCTCTGATGCTATGGCAACTCATATAATGTACCCTATTTTCTTACCTTTAAAATGGATATAATGATTTTGATCCAAATTATAGTGGTATTATTGGAAGTTAAGAGAATATAAATATAACTCAAAAAAATCTGCAAATACACATTCTAAAGAAGTGTAAAAAGGATAAGGTTGAATTTTGTTTTCATTAAGTTTTCAAATTTATTTAATTCTTTTCTTCATTGCAGATGAAAAACTATCATGGGAGTAGGCTATAAGGAATGTGGGGTGTTTGACTTCCCCAAGAATGTAAGGAGAGATAGTTAATTTACATCACAAAGACTGAGGTCTGTCTATGGGCACATATGTCTGTGTAAGACAAAAGAATTGACCACAACCTGATCAGACTTAAGATTAGATCTAACCTACTCCATCTGGTTCCCAGTTGTCCTTGTCCTTTACAAGTGTGCCTGCTCAAGAAAGTTTTTGTATATATTACTGCTCATTGCCCTGTGTTCATTAGTACAATGAACATGGCAGGGAAAACATAAGGGAAGAATGTATCAATTAGAATGTGACTTGCAACCAGTGATTGGCATATAGGGGAGGAACAAGCCTTTGGAATAGTAAATAAAACTGTACGTTATAATAATTCCCTGCCTGCTCTCACTGAGAGAGATGGTCCTTCTTTGCAAAGAGAAGTTAATAAAAGTCATTTTATTCACTCGGGACTAAGAATTTATAATTATGAGACATTGATAACATAGGGAAACAGGATTATTAATAAATAAAGCCAGCTTAAGAAGTTAATGAGAGTTTGGGGTATATTTGCAGAAGTCACATGAAGGCCAGAAGGTAACATAAAAAATTTAGAAACTCAGAAATGCATATAATACATGTATGGTATTATATATCAACTATTTTATCTTTTAATATCATAATAATCATCCCTACTTCTTCACTTGGGAGGGCCCCAAAATCTGACTATTTCAAAAAATATAAATATCTTCTATAAAATTTCTTAGGAACTAAGACTGAAAATCAATAGTTCAACAATGAGGGGAAAATCCAAAGTCTGCACAAAATCTTCATAAAATATGGAAATAAGAGATAATATAGAAGTATACAAAGTGATTTCTAATATGATTTTGAAACAGACAATTATAAATTTTCATAATACAGAAGTTATGGATTTGCAGAGCTAATTGAACGAGAAGGATGATTAATATCACTGTCAGCTTACAATGTTGAGGGAAAAAACATAAACTAGTACTAAAAGCAAAATCCTTTTCAATGTCTCTTTTCAGGGTCCATGCTTCTTATTCCAGAAACATTCATATGTACCCCAATCATATCTTTTTCCCCCTTTTTTATTACCATTTTCGACAAAGTCCTTTTTGGAGATGATGTAATGAGGTGACTCACAGCATAAGAGGTCTGGAATCAAGAAATAAGTCCTAGATTCAAATTCAACTTCAGGTATTTCCTTTGTGACTATGATCATCTGTTTGCCTCAGTATTCTACTATTAACAAGGGATTGACTATAGCATCCATCTCATATTTGTTTTGAGGATAAAATGAGATTTTAATTGCAAAATACTTTTATCATTCTAAAATATTGCAGGGAGAAAGAAGAAGACTAGCAGATACTTGATTAAAATTAGATTTAACAAAGAGTGCTAGAAGGGACAGCCAGGGAAAAGGACAATCAAGAGAGAACAATATTACAAAGGGAGGAGAGAAGAGAGAATAATCAAATATGTTTAGTGATGTAGCTAGATTGAGGAGGAATGACTAAGATCCAAAGAATTTGAAAAAGAGAACATGTTTAACATTACAACCTGGATTTTCAAAGGTTAAGAAGTGAGCAAAAAGCAAATCTCCCTTTCTTCTTTCTCTCCCTTGTGTGTGTGTATATATATATATATATATATATATATATATATATATATATATATATATAATTATTTTATCTTCAAATGTTCTCTTTTACATTGCCTGGCCCTCTTGATGTCAAACATTGCACTCTGTACTTTATCTTTTGTGCATATCTTGGCTTCATATTAAATTATCATCTTCTCTATAGTAGTTTTAGTTTTCTAATCTATCCTCAATTTCCCAAAATTTCTTTAATGTACAGGAACTCAATTATTTGCTATAATGAAAAATAAGAAAAAGTGAGAATGAATACACAGGAACAAAATATGAAATATGAAAAATGTCAATAAAACTTAAATTAGGTACTATAGAAAACAAAATGAGTCCATTATCACTTTTGATAAAAAAGATCAAAGAAATAATAGATCGAACACCATATCATTTAGTAATTCACATCATTTGAAATAATGCATACAGAAAAAGGGAAATGGAAGTCTTATTAAAATGTACTCTGGTCAGCTGAGTTTTTTTGGGGGGACACCTCACTGGGACCTTTATTTCTCCAAGATCTTAGGCTCTCTTGCCTGTGCTTTGATATGTTAATGACTACAGGCCTTCACCTCTGCCCTGGAGCTGTGAGGATGGGCCCTGCTAGGCTATCTTAGTATGGAAGCCCAAAGTGCCAACTAGATCTGAGTGTAGACAAGCACCAGGTATAGCAGAGAGATTTCTCCTATCCCCTTTTACCCTGTTAACATCTGTAGACTGTGCCCTGGAGGCACAGGTAGGCTTCTTTGCTTCTGGCTGCAGGTTCTCACTAAAGAGTTGTTCTGAGGCTGGATCCTTTACTCACTCTGGTGTAGCAGATTTTTCTCACCAAACATTCAAGTTATTCATGCTGTGCTTCACTGAGGCTGCTGCTTTTTTTCCAACATGCAGAACTTCTAAGTTCTCTTAGATGGGGAAAGTGTATCACTCAGTCTTTCTGTGCTTTCTTCCCCTCTAAATTTTACCTAGAGTCATAATTTGACAGCTTTTTGAGTTTTTGGGGGGAAGGAGTTTAGGGATTCCTGCCTTTAAGCCGCCATATTGACTACACTACCCAATTATTCTTTTTTTCTTATTTTTTCCACTATATTAACAGCTTAGAGATCAATCTGAAATTTATATCTTTTTTGAGGGGGATATTTATTATATATTATTACAATAATGTTTTTGTGAGAGTAAACACAAACTTCCCTTCCCAGGAAACAATGAGAAACCTCAAGAATAGTGAGAGAAAAAAAAAATGTGCTTCAGTCTGTGTTCAGTTTCCAATGGCTCTGTCTCTGGGATGATAAACAAGTTGCCTTCTTTATCATAAGTTCACCAAAGAATTTGCTTCAATATTTTTTCCACCATTGCTATTTTTAGCTGTATTTCCCTCCACTCTATTCCTTTCCACTCTAATTTATTCTATTCTCTCCTTTCAATCTGTGCCTTTTCAAAAGTGTGTGAAATTTGAGTACCTTCTCCTAGGATCTTCCCTCTCTTCTATAACCTATTGCCCCCTTGCCTACACACATTCCCCTTTTTCCCATCCTTTTCTTTTCATTTTCTGTAGGGTAATAGAAATTGCTATACCCTATTAAGTGTGTAAGTTATTTCCTCACTGTGAAATTTCTGATGTGAATGAAAGTTCACTCATTCCCCCTTACTTTCCCCCACTCCATTGAAAAAAGCTTTTTCTTTACATTTATGTAAAGTATCTTAGCTCCCTCTTCCTCTCCTTTCTCTTCCTCCCAGTACATTCCTTTATCACCCATTCACTCCATTATTTTACTATATTATACCATTATATTCAGCTGCTTCTTGTGCCCTATCTATATATGCTACTTCTAACAGCTCTTATAAAAGAGAAAGTTCAAAGGAGTTATTAGTATCTTTTTCCCATGCAGGAATATAAACAGTTCAGTCTCATTAATTTCCTCATATTTAGTCCTTCTCATCCACCCCCTCTGTGGTTCACCTGATTCCTGTACTTCAAGATCAAACTTTCTTTTCAGCTCTGGTTGTTTCAATAGGAAAGTTTGAAAGTCCCGTTTCATTGAAGATGCATCATTTTCTCTGAAAGAGATTGTTTGATTTTGCTAGGTAGTTGATTCTCGGTTGTAAATCAAATTCTTTTGCCTTCCAGAATATCATATTCCAATCCTTACAAGCCCTTAATGTAGATGTTGCCACTTCCTGTGTAATCCTAACTGTAGAGCCATGGGAGCTAGACTGCTTGTTTCTGGCATCTTTTGGTACTTTCTCTTCGACTTGGGAGTTTTGGAATTTGGCTATAATAATCCTGGAAGTGTTTGTTTTGGGGTCTCTTTCAGGAGGTGATTAGTGGATTTATTCAATTTCTATTTTACCCTCTGCTTTTAGGATCTCTGGGCGATTTTGTGGTATTATTTCTTGTAAAATGCAGTCTAGGCTCTTTTCCTGGTTATGACTTTCAGGTGGCCCAATCATTTTAAAATTATGTCTTCTGGATCTGTTTTCAAGGTTGGTTGTTTTTCTATTTTATTCTAATTTGGGTTCTTATTTTTTTTTGGAATTAGCTGCATTGTTCTCATTTCTCTTCCCAATTTTTCTTCTACCCTCCTTCTTTGCTTTTCAAAGTCATTTTTGAGCTCTTCCACAATCTGACCCCAAACTCTCTTTCTCTTGGAAGCTTTGGATACAAAAAACTTCAACTTTGTCATCTTCTGAATGTGTATTTTGATCTTCCATCGTATTAAATTTTCTATGGTCAGGTTCTTTTTCTATTATTTTTTCATTTCCTCATTGTATGACTGATTTACCACTCTTCCTAAGTTTGGAGGTTTTGGGGAGGGAACATCCCATAGGATCTTAATTCCTCCAAGGTCTTATGAGAGACTCTTTCTGCTCTCTTGCCTGTGCTCTGGTTTTTGAATGAACACAAGTACTCACCTTTTCCCTGGATCTGTGAGGAAGTTCTCTACTCCTCTTTGGTAGGAGTGTGGGCAAAGCAGGGGAGTTCTGCCACAAGGATACCGAAGAGAATACTTCAGTCTCTCTCTACACCCTTGCAGTCTGTGACCTGAACACTGTGGAAGCAGCTGCTGGGAACGTCCTCAGATTCCCACCATAAGACTGCTCCGAGGCCAGCACTGACCCAGGCTACCTGATCACTCTGGCTTGGCAAAGCTCACAGGCCCTTCCAGCCTTATCTGGTGATCCCTGGGCTATGAGGTCTGCAAACTATTCTTGTTGCCATGGACCTAGTCACCCTCAGCTACTGAAGCTGGTTTTCTCTGTTGCTCAGCTATGTTGCAACTCTTTCTAGACCCTGGTCCCAGTGAAATAGACCTTTACTGTGGATCTTTCAATTTGCTTTGGACTGAGAAATTGTATCCATCAGTCTTTCTGTGAGATCTACCACTCTAAATTTTGGCTAAAGTCATGATTTTATGAATTTTGGAGCTTTTAGGGGAGGGTTCTTTGGGAATTCCTGCCCTCATGCTGCTGTTGTGGCTTCTAACTTGTATTTTGTAATGTGAACATGGCAACCTGAATATATCAGGTTCAAATGAATTTCAAAAAACTAAAACACTAAACACTACTGATGTCTGTAGTTGAACACAACCTTAATTTTTATTCTTCTTTCTCATTTTGTACAATGAAATATTACTAATGTTATTAAAGACAAAGAAGAGCATTGTGCCCTTTATCCTATAGAAAAGTACAAATGCTTTGTCTGCAATGCTAAACTTTTTTAAAGGGGTTTTGGTAATTCTATGAAGAAATGTAAAGTTAAAAGTCAGATTGAAATATTGTTCTAATAGAAACCAGGAGGGATAGGAGTTCAGGGAATACTGGAGGGATTTGCATGAACTGATGCTGAGTGAGATGAGCACAACCAGGAAAAACACTGTACACCCTAAAAGCAACATGGGGGTGATGATTAACTGTGATGGACATGCTTATTTCATCAGTGAAATAATCAGGGATGATTTGGGGATATCTGCAATGGAGAATACCATCTGTATCCAGATAAAGAACTGTGGACTTCAAACAAAGTTCAAGGATTATTCCCTTTAATTTAGAAAGCACAAGGTGATATCTTATTGTGTGATCTTGTTATCTCTTAAAATTTATGTTTCTTCTTTAAGGATGTGATTTCTCTCTTATCACACTCAATTTGAATCACTGTACAACAAGGAAACAATGTAAATTCTGACAAATTGCTATCTGGGGGGTGAGGGAGGGAACTAAGATTGGGGGGAAATTGTAAAACTCAAAATAAACAAAATATTTAATTTAAAAAAAAAGTCAAGTTGAGAAGAGCAGAAGAGAGTCTTGTTACAATTCTGCTACTGTTAGTGAAAAGGGAAGAAGTAATCTTAGAATGGTTGATGTGATATTTTTGTGTTGTTTATTATTCATTTCCATTTAACTGAAGCAGATTAGGCAACCTAGTCAATGTTAGTATTCAAAGGCAACCTGTCTGTTGTACAGTCACTATCTTTAGGCAATAATAGGTGTTCATTTTTCTTTTATTAATTTTTCTTTTTAAATTTCAAACCCCCCTCCACCCAAAAGGATGATAAACCTCAAGAATAGTGAGAGAGAAAGAAAAGTGTACTTCAGTCTGTGTTCAGATTCCAATGGCTCTCTTTCTGGTATGAGTTGCCTTCTTTATCATAAGTCCACCAGAGAAGCTGCTTCACTATTTTTCCCACAGTTGTTATTACTTGCTGCATTTCCCTCCACTCTATTCCTCCCCACTCTCATTTATTCTCTCTCTCTCTCTCTCTCTCTCTCTCTCTCTCTCTCTCTCTCTCTCTCTCTCCTTTTACCCTTTCCCTACTCAGAAGTGTGTTGCTGAGTACTCTCTCCCAGGATCTTCCCTCTCTTTTATCACATAGTCCCCACTTCCCTCATTCTCCCTCACCTTATCTCATTCCTTTCCTCTCATTTTTCTGTATGATAAAATAACTTTCTATAACCTATTAAGTGTGAAGGTCATTTCCTCCCTGAGCCATTTCTGATGATAATGACAGCTCACTTATTGCTCCTCACCTTCCCCCATTCCACTCCATTGCAAAAGCTTTATCTTGACTCTTATGTGAAATATCTTAGCTCCTTCTTCCTCCCCTTTCCCTTCCTCCCAGTACTTTCCTTTATCACCCATTGACTTCATTGTTTTACTATATTATATCATTATATGCAACTCCTCCCCCCTCCATGTTTCACCTGAGTCCTGCACATGGAGAGCAAAACAGTCTGTTCAGCTCTGATTGTTACAAAATGAATGTTTGAAAGTCCCCTGATTCATTGAAAGCCCATCTTTTTCCCAAAAGAGGATGTTCAGTTTTGTTGCATAGTTGATTCTTTGCTGTAAACGAAACAATGCTTCTAGGTTCTCAGGGAAATTTTGCTGCATTATTTTTTGAAAAATGAAGTCTAGGTTCTTTCGCTGGTTGTGATTTTCAAGGAGCCCAATACTTTTTAAGTTGTCTATCCTGTAGCTGTTTTCAAGATCATTTGTTTTGCCAATGAGTTATTTCACATTTTCTTTGAATTTTTGTTTCTTTGGCTATAGTTTTATTTCTTCCTGATTTATTGCAAAGTCATGAGCTTCTTTTATTTCCATTCTACATTTTAAGGGGTTATTTTCTTCAGAGTGCTTTTGTATCTCCTTTTCCTGCTGGCCAATTCTGCTGTTCTTTTTATCCTTTACCTTTTTTTGTTGCTCTTTATATTTGGCCTAAACTGGTCATTAACATTTTATTTTCTTCAGTATTTTTTTTCATTTCTTTTACCAAGTTGCTGACTTGGTGCTCATGCATTATATGCATCTCTCTCATTTCTCCTCCCAACTTTTCCTCTCCCTTGTTTAACTACTTTTCAAAGTCTTTTTTGAGGTCATCCATAGCCTGAGTCCATTTTCTAATTCTCTTGGAAATTTTGGATACAGTTGCTTCGACTTTGATATTTTCTGAGTATATATATATATATATATATATATATATATATATATATATATATATATCTCCATTGGACCAAAGTAATTCTCCATGATCATCTTCTTCTTTTTTGTTGTTTTTTTCATTTCCTCAGTCTATGACTGATTTACAGAACTTCCAAGGCTTAGGGGGATTTTGGGAACTTAATTCCTCCAAAGACCTATGAGACTGCTCTCTTGCCTGTGCTCTGGTATGTGGATGACCACAGGCTCTCCCCTCTGTCCTGGTGCTGTGAGGAGGATACCTACTCAGCTATGGTGGTATGGGCCCTAGAGTGCAACCTGGATCTGAGTATGGACAAACAGTTGAGCCCTGCCCCAGGGAGAGCAGAGAGACCTCTGCAGTCTTCCCCACCCACTTAACATCTGTGAGCTGGAAGCTCTGGAAGTGTTGGGTGGCTTCCCTGATTCCAGATGCAAGTTCTCACTGCAGAGTTGTTCCGCATGAGCCAATGCTCACTCTTGTGCAGCACAGTTCTCTCACCACCATTTCTATCTGTCCTCAGAGATTCCTGGCCAAGACGTCTGGGAACCACCCCCTCTGCTACAGACCCTGGTGTCCCCAGGCACCTAGGCACCACACAGGGATACTCCTGGAAGACTGGAGCTACTTTGCTCTGACCCCAATGCACTGTGTTGCAGCTGTACTTAGGCTGTTTCCAACTCCTTTCCCAGTTAATTATACCTTTCCTGTGAATTTTCTAAGTTGACTTGGACTGGGAAATTGTATCAATCAGTATTTTTGTGGGTTCTGTCTCTCTAAATTTTGGCTAGTGTCATAATTTGACAACTTTTAGAGTTTTTGGGGGAACGAGTTTCCAGGAATTCTTGCCTTCATGCTGCCATCTTGGCTTCACACTCCCACTACTTCAGCACTTTATGAAAAAATGAAACAATTTAATTTAAAGCCATTAGAGGCAAGAAAGGAATATAAGAGGTAAATTGCAAAGTATTTAATTCTATCAGATTCTTAAAATTTTCATCGTAGTGTAGAAGTTTTCTTACATGTATAGAATTCATTATATCATATAAATATTAAATCTTTCTTCTACAATGATGACTCCTGAAGTGGGGAAAAAATAATCTTTGACTTGGCAGGATAATTTAAAATGTCAAAGTGTTCTCAACTTACAAACCCATACTTACCTCATTGTTGTCTATGCAACATTTATTCTTGTCTCAATACAAATTTATTTTGGTAATATAAATCAACAAATGATCAGAATGCACCATAATATTGTCCTGTTTTTGATTTAAAAAATTTTTGGTCTAGTGATTTGGGATATTTTTGTGCTTCTGTGCTTATCTAAGAAAACAGTTCTACCGTGTTAAAAATAAAGCTGGTTGAAGCCTTTGCCAACTGTACACCAGCTTCATTCATCTATATCCAAATCAATGTTTTTCATATATTTGCACCCAGTGAAACACATTCAGAATCAGCCATTGTCCTCCTGAAACCATGGTTATGATTCCTATTCTCATTTCCTCTCATCTATTTCACAATCACGGATAAAATTAATAATAAAACTTTCTTTCTGCCTTGATTTTAGTGTTATGAGTTTTCTTCTTCCCCAGAAAAATAGAAAACCTCAATCTAAACAGGTTTTCCAAAGGTGCTTTACTTATGTTCTGATGGTTTTAAGTTCTGTCTGCAAATTAGTTTTATTTGCTTTTTTACAGGGTTTTATCATTTGAATATAAACATTTGCCTCTCACTCAATTTTGGTAAAATGTTTCTCCATCCTTAAGCTTTTTTATGTGGAAGTGCTGTTTTGTGTTTGTTTCCAAAACTTTCTACTCTTGCACAGCTGAAATTGTTTGCTTTATAATAGTGCATGATCTACCTATCTTGAACCCATTAATCCTCATACTTCTTTCCAATACTGAAATAAAAGTAGTCCATGACCTTTCCCACAATTACTTCTTTAAATTGTTCCTATGAGAATATATATTTTTAAAAGGTAATTTATTAATATTTTTCATGGAAAAATGCTGAAGCTCAGAGTCAACACTATAGGATAGAGCATTTTGTATGCCGCCAAAACTCTGGAATTACTTTTCACTATTTCTACTCAAGGTCCAGCTCAAATTTAAATTTGTCCATAGATATTTGCCTAATCAATCCGTATGTAATATATTCTTTAATGTGATATGTCAGATTGTCTACTCCCTCATTTTCACTCAATCATTTATTTTCAATCTCTCCCTTTCTCCTGGTTCTTTCTCTACTACATATAATCATGCCCATGCTCATTCTTCAAGCTCAAGAAAAACCTTACATCCCCAATATCTAAAATTATATTTTTTTTCTACTTTTTAGTACTAGATTCCTTGAAAAAGTTAACTGCATATGGCCTCTCTAATTTTCTATCCTGTCTTTTTTTTAACTCCTTATAATCTTTCTTCTGACTTTGTTATTCCTTAGAATCTACTATATCCAGGTACCAATGAATTAATTGCCAAATCCAATGACCATTTTCTTTGATATAAAGCTTTTTTCCCTATTGTTTCCGCCCCTCCCCTCCCTCCCCTCTCCTCTCCCCTCCCCTTCCCCTCTCCTCTCCTCCCCTCCATTCTCCTCACCTCTGCTCTCCTCTCCTCCCCTCTCCTTTCCTCCCCTCCCCTCCCCTCCCCTCCCCTCCCCTTTCCTCCCCTTTGGGTAAATCATGTCATTATTCTGGGTTTCATTTTCAAAATAAAATGAAAAGGCAGGAATAAATTATCTTGTAAGTTCCTTGCAGTTTTTCATCTCATGGGTCAATATTATTTTTTTAAATGCAAACACAGATCTCTAAAGAAAGTTGCTGAGTATAATGATAAGGAATTAGAAAGGAATAGAATCAAGAACACAAAATTGACAAATAAAGGATTGCAGGCCAAGTTTGCAAAGGCATTTCCTAGGAATACTTAGTTTTCTCTGAGTTATATGAGCACTATCAGAGAACTCTTATAACTGAAGAATAGAGTTATCATTATAGAATTGCTACTGCTTTTAGTTGTATAGCTTTCCCCTTCCTCAACAGTGCCTCTCATGGTAAAAGTAGCATTTAAAATATAAAGTTGGGTAGAATTTCTGTAGGTGGAGATGTACAATTGTTCAACAGAATTGAAATTACAGCAAATTGCAATCTATATCTACATCTACATGTACATCTATGTCTGTATCTATATTCATCTATCTATATCTACATGTATCTATATCCATCTATCTATATCTATATATCTATATTTATATCTATATCAATGGCTACGTCTATGTCTACATCTACATCTACATGTACATCTACATCTGTATCTGTATCTGTATCAGATCTGTATCAGTATCTGAATTTGTAACTGTATCATCTGTATCTATCTATCTATATCTATCTATCTATCTATCTATCTATCTATCTATCTATCTATCAATCTAATTATCTATCTATCTACCACTCATTTACAGTGCCAAGGAGGGAGTACATTCCAGAACAAAGACCACAGAAATAGGAGATGTAATAAAGACATAAGAAATTAAAAACAACAATAAGAACAGACTGACCAGAAAACAGTGTGGGATAATGTACACAAAAAATTAAGGGAAGCATAGGGGCCAAGTTTTGAAAAGTTAGATTTATGTTTGATACTAAAGTCCTTAGGGATAATTGAAATTTGAATAGGGAAACAATATGATTATATCTGTTATTTAGTGGAATTATTTCAATACATCTGTATATGGTTGAGAATGGAATAAATTCCTTCAAAGGGTACTAATTGCAAGCTAAAACTAAATGAGAGATGATTAAGTTTTAAATGAAGGTCATAGAATTTTTTAATACAAATGAGAGGAGTACAAAGATGGAGAAATATTAGGGCATCAGAAACAGCAAGCCTTCTCTTCCAGGGAAAAAAGATGGACATTTAATAAAATGGAGGAATTCCAAAACTTTCTGATGAAAAGACCAGAGCTAAACAAAAAATTTGGATATAAAACAGGAGGTTCAAGAGACACATGAAAAGGTAAAAAAAGGGGGGGGGGCAGTAAAAGGAAGAAAAAAATGCTAACCAGTAAGTTGAAACTGGCTATATCCCAGCATGGGGGGAAAAGATTCTAATTAATATTGAGAAGTTTAAATGTAAAAGAGAGAATATACCTAGCCATAAATGATGGACATTCATGACCTATCCATGAGAATGCTATCTAAAGAGATGTAACTGAGTTTAACCCCACTTGGGAGAAAAACTCTAAAAGGTCTCAGGAATTTTGATTCTATTTGATAGAATATACTGAACTAGAAGGGACAGATACTCAGAATTTTCTATGACTTAGATAGAATGTTCTAAAAAACACTACCTCCTTAAAAAAGGGGAGAGGAAAGAGACAGGAAGAGGGAGGGGATTGAATGGGGGTAAAAATCAATACACTAAGAAGTAAAATAAATACCTATGGTGATAGAGGGGGAAGAAGGGAACAGATGAAAAACACCTGAATCTTCCTCGCATCAGACTTGGCTTAAAGACAACCTACACATACTCAGTTAACTTATAAAACATCTAACCTTTCAGGTATTAAAAGGGGAAAAGGGGAGGGGGGATGGAGAAAGGAAAGGGGAGTGGTGGGGAAAGGGGGAAATAACTAAAGGAAGGGAAGGGAAAAGGGAAAAAGGGAAAGGGGAAAGAAAGGGGAAGGGTGACATAGGAGGGCAAACACACTGAAGGGGGTGGTATTCAGAAACAAAATAGTGGGGAATATGGATAAGGTGGGAGGGGGAAAATACAAACAGAAGGAAGATAACATGGAGAGCAATAAAGAATTAGTAATCATAACCTTGAATGTGAATGGGATGAACTCTCCCTTAAAACATAAGCAAATAGCAGAGTGAATTAAAATCCAGAATCCTACAATATACTGCTTACAAGAAACTCATTTGAAGCACAGAGATAAATAAAGAGTAAAGGTAAAAGGTTGGAAAAAAATATATTTTGCTTCAGCTGAAGTAAAAAAAAGCAGGGGTAGCAATCCTTATTTCAGACAAAGCAGCAGCAAAAATAGCTTTAAAAGAGATAAGGAATCTTTATCCTCCTAAAAGGTACCATAGACAATAAAGTCATTTCAATACTGAATATATATGCACCCAGTGGGACAGCACCGAAATTCTTAGAGGAGAAGCTGAAAAAACTACAGTAAGACATAGACAGCAAAACTCTACTAGTGGAAGACCTCAACCTCCTGCTCTCAGATCTAGATAAATCGAATCATAAAATAAACAAGAAAGAAGTTAAGGAGGTAAATAGATTTATAGAAAAATCAGATATAGTAGACTTATGGAGGAAAGTGAATGGGGATAAAAAAGAATATCACTTTTTCTCTGCAGTACATGGAACTTACACAAAAATTGACCATGTACTTGCATATAAAAACCTAATAATCAACTGCAGAAAGGCAGAAATAGTGAATACATCTTTCTCAGATCACAATGCAATAAAAGTCATATGCAATACTGGGCCAAGGAGATATAGACCCAGAACAAATTGGAAACTGAATAACTTCATTTAAAAAAAATGAGTGGACCAAAAAACAAATTATAGAAAGAATTTACCATTTTATCCTAGATAATGATAATAACAAAACAACATACCAAAACCTATGGGATTCATTCAAAGCAAGTCTCAGGAGAATATTATAGCTCTAAATGCTTACATGAATAAATTGAAGAAAGAGGAAATCAATGAACTAAACTTGCAACTAAAAAATTTAGAGAAAGAACAAATCAAAAATCTCCCATTAAATACCAATTTAGAAATCCTAGAAAATAAAGGAGAATTTAATAAAATCAAAAGAAAAAATATTGAATTAATAAATAAAACCAAAAGTTGGTATTATTAAAAAAACAATAAAATTGATAAACCTCTGGTCAATTTGATTAAAAAAAAAGAAAGAAGAAAACCAAATTGCTAGTATCATAAATGAAAAAGGCGAACTCACCACCAATGAAGAGGAAATTAAAGTAATAATTTAAATTATTTTGCACAACTCTATGCCAATAGATTTGATAATCTAAGTGAAATGGATGAATATTTACAAAAATATAAGTTGCCCAGGTTAAATGAAGAAGAGATTAAATACGTAAAAACTGTATATCAGAAAAAGAAATTCAACAAGCCATCATTGACCTCCCTAAAAAAATATCCATGGCCTGATGGATTCACAAGTGAATTCTACCAAACATTTAAGGAACAATTGGTTCCAATTCTATATAAACTCTTTGGAAAAAATAGGGAAAGATGGAACTCTGCCTAACTCTTTCTACGAAACCAATATGGTGCTGTTACCTAAACCAGGATGAGTTAAAGCAGATAAATAAAATTATAGACCTATTTCCCTGATGAATATAGATGCAAAAATCTTAAATAAAATCATAGCAAAATAATTACAACAAGTTATCACCAGGATCATACATTATGATCAAGAAGGATTTATTCCAGGAATGCAGGGTTGGATCAATTTTAGTAAAACTGTTAGTACACTCAATTATGTCAACAACAAATCTAACAGAAATCATATGGTCATATCAATAGATGCTGGAAAAGCTTTTGAGAAAGCACAGCATTCTTTCCTATTAAAAACACTAGAGCATGTAGGAATAAATGGACTGTTCCTTAAAATAATTAGCAGTATCTATCTGAAACTATCAACAAGCATTATATTCAATGGGGAAAGGCTAGAGGCATTCCCAGTAAGATCAGGGGTGAAACAAGGGTGCCCATTATCACTACTACTATTCAATATTGTATTAGAAATGTTAGCCTCAGCAATGAGAGAACAAAACGAAATTGAAGGAATTAGAATTGGGAAGGAGGAGACAAAACTCTCACTCTTTGCAGGTGACATGATGGTCTACCTAAAGAATCCCAAGAAATCATCCAAAAAACTACTGGAAGCAATTAGCAATTTTAGAAAAGTTGCAGGTTATAAAATAAACTCTCATAAATCTTCAAATTTTCTATATATGTCTAGCAAGAAACAGCAGGAAGAGCTAGAAAGAGGAAATCCCATTTAAAGTAACCTCAGACAGTGTAAAATATTTGGGAGTCTATTTGTCAAGACAGACTCAGAATCTTTTTCAAGACAATTATAAAACACTTCTCACACAAATTAAATCAGATTTAAATAACTGGGCAAATATCAACTGCTCATGGATAGGTAGAGCTAATATATTAAAAATGACAGTTCTACCAAAACTAAACTATCTGTTTAGTGCCCTACCAATCAAAATTCCAAAAAATTACTTTAAAGAGTTAGAAAAAATTGTAAGTCATTTCATATGGAGAAATAAAAAGTCAAGAATTGCCAGGAGCCTAATGAAAAAAGTGCAAAAGAAGGTGACTTAGCCTTACCTGATCTAAAATTATATTATAAAGCATCAGTCATCAAAAGTGTTTGGTATTGGCTAAGAAATAGAGTGGTGGACCAGTGGAATAGACTAGGTATAAAAGCAGCAGATGAGTATAGTAATCTGCTGTTCGATAAAGACAAAGTGTCCAGCCATTAGGATAAAAATTCCCTCTTTGATAAAAACTGCTGGGATAATTGGAAGTTAGTATGGAAGAAACTTAGATTAGACCAAAACCTAACACCCTTTACCAAGATAAGATCCAAATGGTTACAGGACTTACACATAAAAATATTATAAGCAAATTAGAAGATGAAGTTCTAGTTTACCTGTCAGATCTATTGAAAGGGGATCAGTTTATTACTTAGGGAGAGCTGGAGAACTTCATCAAAAACCCATTAGATGATTTTGATTACATTAAATTAAAAAGTTTTTGCACAGATAAAACCACTGTAAGCAAGATCAAAAGAAATGTAGTAAATTGGGAAGCAATCTTTACAACTAATGATTCTAACAAAGGATTCATTTCTAAAATATACAGAAAACCGAGTCATATTTTTAAAACAAAAAGCCATTTCCCCAATTGACAAATGGTCAAAGGATATGCAAAGGCAATTTACAGATGAGGAAGTCAAAGAAATCCATAGCCATATGAAAAGATGCTCTAAAGCATTAATTGTTTGACAAAGTCAAATCAAAGCTTCTTTGAGGTACCGCCTCACACCTCTCAGATTGGCCAATATGATCAGAAAGGATAATGATCATTGTTGGAAGGGTTGTTGGAAATCTGGGAGACTATTATACTGTTGGTGTAGCTGTGAACTCATTCAACCCTTCTGGAGAGCTATTTGGAACTATGTCCAATGGGCAACAAAAATGTGCATACCCTTTGACCCAGCAATACCACTACTGGGTCTGTATCGTGAAGAGATGAAGAAAAAGGGTAAAAACTTTACTTGTACAAAAATATTTCTAGCAGCCCTGTTTGTGGTGGCAAAGAATTGGAAATCAAGTAAATGTCCTTCAGTTGGGGAATGGCTTAGCAAACTGTGGTTTATGTATATCATGGAATACTATTGTTCTATTAGAAACCAAGAGGGACAGGATTTCAGGGAATCCTGGAATGATTTGCATGAATTGATGCTTAGTGAGATGAGCAGAACCAGAAAAACACTGTATACCCTAACAGCAACATGGGAGTGATGTTCAACCTTGAAGGATTTGCTCATTCATCAGTGCAACAATCAGGATCAATTTTGGGCTGTCTGCAAAGGAGAGTGCCATCTGTATCCAGTTAAGGAGATGTTGTGTTTGAACAAAGTTCAGGACTATTCCCTTTAATTTAGAAAAAACAGATATCTTATTATCTGATCTTGTTACCTCTTATAATTCTTGTCTCTTCTCTAAGGATATGATTTCTCTCTCACAACACCCAATATGGATCAAGGTACAACATGGAAATGAAGTAAAGACTGATAGATTGCTTTCTGTGGGAGGGTGGGGGAGGGAAGTAAGATTTAGGGGAAAATTGTAAAACTCAAATAATAAAGTTAATAAAATTTAATAAAAAAATGAAACAGCAAGAATAAACAGACCACATAAGACTTAAAAAGTGCAAATCTTTGGGGCAAGATCCTGTCACTCTGTTTTCATCTAAGCCAAATGTTTTCATCTAAATCTAACTGACTCCCATCATCTAGTCTGGCATTATGATGTTTGTAAAAGATATCAATAAGAAGGAGTTCAGTATCAATATATAAAAGGAGTTTTCATTTGTGTTATAATACTGGCCAAGTATGTTAATAGTTACTATGGTTATTTAGTCAAAACATCTGGTCAAATATTTTAGAATTTTCATTGATCATATGAAAACATCTGCAGTTGATTTTTGATAAAAATTTTCTTTCTCTTACCCTTGCCAAGTTTATTCAAAATATAAAATGTTACAGCTGAAAGGGTTGAGGAATTTCTCTTAAACTAGCTTTATAGTGATGTATGGAAAAATAAAACAAAATCCTTCTCTTCTCTACTTTGCATTTCATGTGAATAATACAGAATAATATAAATAGTATTTAATATAACAAGACTGACATTCATTTTAATTTCTATTATTAGCATTTCCTTAATCATTCCAAAGGTATACTACACAATGTTCTGTATCCTTTCATATTTAGATGGAAAAGGTCAACTTGACTAAAGAAAAATGCACCCTTTACTTCTGAGACATTGAAAAACCTTAGTATTTAATGCATCAACAATGTTTATTCAAGACAAAGTGGATTTGCCCTATTATTAATGCACAGTACATTCTCTGCTTCTTCCAATAATATCTCCACTGGATACCACTGAAATCTGGAAGGGTTTTATTGCACTAAAGAACCATAAGTGCTATCAGAAAACTGCTTCGGTAGACAAATCTTGAGCCTCTTTATGTACACATATTTATGTATCTCTTGATACTCTCCAAATTTCCCATGTCAGTCTATAAAGACCTAATTTTGATTTAGTCTTTATTTCATTTTGTTGGTTCTCTTGTTCAAACCACAAAGTATATAGATGGTGTTTTAGTCATGCTTCTGTCACTTCTACTGGGAAAAACAGAGAGACTTATTGGACGGTTTGAATGTAATGGAGAAAGAAAACAGAAAACTGAAAGCAAAATGGATTTTTTAGATAAAAAGGAAAATTATTCTTTTTAAAATACAAACAATAGGCAGGGTCAAGATGGCAGCATGAAGGTAGCATCTCCTGAGAACTCCAGCCCCCCCAGACCCCCAATAAACAGAATTGCTCTTACCAAAATTTAGAGGGACAGAACCCACAGAAAGACTGAGTGATACATTTTCCCAGTGCATGATAACTTAGAAGTTACATGGTAAAGGTATGTTTCACCAGGACCTGGGGTTGGAAAAAAAGCTGGGGAGCAGCCCAGCACAGCGCGGCACAGCCCAGCCCAGAGATAACTGCAAAAAGCTTGAAGGGACAGTGAGAGAACTCTGCTGCACCTGGGTGAGTGTGGAGTGAGGAGCACGACCTCAGAATCTGCAACAAAAATCGGGAAAAAGCAGCCTTCCCCCACAGAGATAGTAAGATAAGTCTGCAGAGATTTCTCTGCTCTCCCTGGGGTAGGAATCTGCTGTTTGCCTACACTCACATATTTGCAGTTTGGACTTCCATGCTAAGATAGTTGGATCCCTCCATATAGCTCCAGGGCACAGTGAAGTGCTGTGGTCTGCTACATATCAAAACACAGGCTAGAGAGTATAAGACCTTGGAGGAATAAAGGTCCCAGTGGGGTGTCCCCCCTGCAAAAAAAAAAAAGCCCCAAAGCCTTGGAAGTGCTGTAAATTAATCTTGGGCTGAGGAAATGAGTAAACGACTGAAAAAGAAAAATTTGACCATAGAGAATTACTTTAGTCTCATGGAAGGTCAAAACACATACTCAGATGATGAGAGAATCAAAGTGTCCATATCCAAAACCTCCAAGAGAAATAGAAAATGGGCTCAGACTATAGATGAGCTCAAAAAAGATTTTGAAAAGCAATTAAGGAAGGTGGAGGAAAAATTGGGAGGAGAATTTAGAGTGATGCAGAATAATTATCAAAACAAAATCAAAAGCTTGGTGAAAGATAGACAAAAAAATGCTGAAAAAAATAGTATGTTCAAAAGCAGTTTAGGCCAAATGTAAAAAGTAAAAAAAAGGCAAATGAGGAGAAGAATGCCTTAAAAGCAGAACTGGCCAGCTGGAAAAGGAGATAAAAAAGCTCTCTGAAGAAAATAACTCCTTCAAATGCAAAATGGAACTAGAGGAAGATGAAGACTTTGCAAGAAATCAGGAAGAAGTAAAACTCTTCCAAAAATGGCAAAATTAGAAGAAAATGTGAAATATCTCATTAGAAAAACAACCAACATTGAAAATAGATTCACAAGAAGTAATTTAAAAATTATTGGGTTCTGTAAAAGCCATGACCAGGAGAAGATCCTACACTTCATTTTTCAAGAAATAATACAGCAAAATTTCCCTGAGATCCTAGAAGCTGAGGGTAAAATAGAAATTGAGAGAATTCACTGGTCACCCCCTGAAAAGGATCCCAAAAGAATATCTTCCAGAAATGTAATAGCCAAATTCCAAAACTCCCAAATCACAGAGAAGTTTCTAAAAGCTGCCAGAAATAAACAATTGAACTATTGAGCCTCCATAGTCAGGATTACAGAGATTCTGGCAAAATCTACATTAAGGGCTTGTGGGGATTGGAATATGATATTCCAAAAGGCAAGAGATCTTGGATTGCAACTGACAATCAACTACCCAGCAAAATTGAACATCCTCTTTCAGGGGAAAAGATGGACTTTCAATGAAACAGGTGACTTTCAAACTGTCCTATTGAAATGACCAGAGGTGAAAAGAAAGTTTGATCTCCAGGTTCAGGACTCTGGTGAACCAGAGAGCAAGTGGAAGAGATGGACTAACTATGAGGAACTTGAAAATGCTGAACTGTTTGTATTCCTGCATAGGCAGAAGATATTGATAACTCATATGAACTTTCTCATTTATAAGAGCTGTTAGAAGGAGCATATATAGACAGGACACAGGAAGGAGCTGAATATAATGGTATGATGTGGTAAAGGGATGGAGTCAATGGGTGATGGGTGAAAGTACTTAGAAGAAGCAAAAGGAGATGAAGAAGGAGCTGATAGATTCACATAAGAGTCAAGAAAAAGCTTTTTTTAATGGAGTGGAGGCGGAGAAGACAAGGGGGAATGAGTGAGCCTTCATTCTCATCAGAAATGGCTCAGGGAGGAAATGGCATACACATTTAATAGGGTGAGGAAATTTATCTTGCCCTGGAGAAGGATGGGAGGAAAGGGACAGCATGAAGGGGAATGGGGGGAGGGAAGGGGGGAATCAGTGGTAGAAGAGAGGGAAGATCGAGGGAAAGGGTACTCAGATTCAACACACTTTTGGACAGGGCCAGGATGAAAGGAGAGAGAGAATAGAATAAATGAGCTTGGAGAGGAATAGAGTGGAGGGAAATAGAGCTAGTAATAGCACTTGAGGGAAAAATAACGAAGCAACTTCTCTGGTGGACTTATGATAAAGAACGCAACTCACCCTAGAGACAGAGCCATTGAAATCTGAACACAGACTGAAGTACAATTTTTTTTCCTCTCTCTATTCTTGAGGTTAATCATCTTCTTGGGGGGGGGTCGTTTATTCTTATATTTACTCTTACAACATTCAATTTACATCAATGTATGGCATGGAAACAAGGTAGAGGCTGTCAGACAGCCTTCTGTGGGGTGGAGGGAGGAAAGGGAGGAACTGTAAAATACAGTGCCTTGCAAAAATGGTGGGTACATATTACTATTGTATATAATTTAAAAAAACTAATAAAATATTAAAAATAAAATACAATCAATAACATATGTAATTTCTTTTATTTTCATGTCAATGCAAAAAGCTGAGGAAAGCATAATGATGTGAAAACTCAAAGAGTCTATTGGGAACAAGATGAGGCCATTATTTTTCAATAACTGTGGATTTTTGAATCAATTGTTTATTTGGGTTTTTGAAAAAATCAATATGCAGCCAGGTATGAAAATTGAGTCTCTTTAGGTTGGATCTAGTAGGATTTTATTTAAATGTTATTTAAAATAATGTTTCATCCATTCATATTGAACAGCAAATATAAAGGCAAAATAAAATTTCAGAAATTTAACTTTCTGTTTTTCTTACAATATTATAGATCTTGCCAAGTACCTCTATACTATCTTATTTTATTCATCAAGTTGCATGATATTCAGTATTACATCCAGGTATATAACTACAGATTCCATATATTTAGTACTAATCACTCTTCTGGACCAGCAATATGAGATAGATACTAAATCAGAAATACATCTTTACAATCCATAGTTGGAGGTTTGAAGTGTGTCAAGAGATAAATATTGGTACATGAAGACGTTTATTATCTAGTCTCCTAGACTAATCACATATTATATTTCTGGGTATCTGAACTGATAATGCCCTTTGGGCACATAAAACTCAATTTGTATCATTAATAGAAGTCATTATATTTCCTAAATCCTAACCCTGATTTAAATTTATATACTTCTATTAATAAAAATACACCCCTTTTAATAGGCCCAAGGCCACACAGCTATGTAATTATTCAGTGTCTGAGGCTGCACTTGAACTCAGGTACTCCTGACTCCAGGGATGGTGCTCTATCCACTGCACCACCTAGCTACCCATCATGCAAACTATGTTTGCAAATCATAATTATTGATTTCCTTCTTTCTTTATCAAATGCCATACCCAATAATTTTGCAAAGCATTATTGAGACTATCTACATTCCACATCTTACAACTATTACTTTCACTCTTCTCATTACTAATATACTTTTCAAAACATTTTCCTGTTTTCAAAAGCATTTTCCCATCTCTAGTCTTTTCATTCTGTTAATAATCTAGAATTATCATGTCATACAGACAGTTTAAATTATGTCATCTGGTAAAAAATATATATAAATACAAAGAAATGTATGTATGTCTATATGAATATGCATATATTTATGTGTGTATGTGTATATACACATGCACACACAAAAAATTTTCTAATACTTTGACCCTTCATGAGACTTTCCCAACATTATTCATTGTCAGGAAGAAATGGGAAATTATATTTGCTAATTTCTATCTTTTAAATTCCTTAATACCTCATTTTATATTGTTTTTTGAATTTTACAATTTTGCCCCACTCTTATTTCCCTCTCCCATCCCCTCCACAGAAGGCAGTCTGATAGTCTTTATATTTTTTCCATGTTATGCATTGATCAAAATTTAATGTGTTGAAAG
Organism: Macrotis lagotis; assembly: GCF_037893015.1. NCBI lineage: Eukaryota > Metazoa > Chordata > Mammalia > Peramelemorphia > Peramelidae > Macrotis > Macrotis lagotis. Next base: position 65,711,067 of record NC_133660.1, on the reverse strand, counting down.
AGAAATCATATCATTTAGGGAAAAAGAAAATATAAGAGAAAGCAAAATGACAAAATAAAATAATATTTTTTTAAAAATTAAAGGTAATAGTCTGTGGTATATGGAAAGGGAAGCAGTTTATGGCCAAGGAAGAAATGGAGAACATCATTCAAATTAAACTATATAATTTTGATTATATTAAATTAAAAAGCTTTTGTACAAACAAAACTACTATAACCAAGATCAAAAGAAATGCAGTAAATTGTAAAAGGACCTGTTTCTAAAACATACGGAAAACTGATTCAATCTTTTTAAAAAGAATGAAGCCATTTCCCAATTGATAAATGGTCAAAAGATATGCAGAGGTGATTTACAAATGAGGAAATCAAAGTGATCCATAGTCATATGAAAAATTGCTCTAAAACAGTAATGATTAGAGAAATTCAAATTAAAGCATCTCTGAGGTACCACTTCACACCTCTCAAACTGGCCAATATGACCAGAAAAGACAATGATCAATGTTGGAAGCAATGTGGGAAATCTGGTACACTAATACATTGTTGCTGGAGATGTGAATTGATATAAACTTTCTGTTTTTGTTTGTTTGTTTGATTGATTTTTAGCTTTTTTCCAAGGCAAAAGGGGTTAAATGGTTTGCCCAAGGCAAGTGTCTGAGGCCGGATTTGAACTCAGGTACTCCTGACTCCAGGGCTGGTGCTCTATCCACTGTGCCACCTAGCTTCCCCTCATCCAACCTTTCTGGAGAGAAATTTGGAATTATGCCCAAAGGGCAATAAAATGGGAATACCCTTGTCCAACAGTACCACTACTGGGTCTATATCATGAAGAGTTCATAAAAAAAGGGTAAAAACATCACTTGTACAAAAATATTCGTATTAGTTCTGTTTGTGGTGACAAAGAATTGGAATTTGATTGAATGTCCTTAAATTGGGGAATGTCTGAACAAATTGGGGCATATGTATGTTATGGAACACCATGTCCTATTAGAAACCAGGAGGGTTGGGAATTTAGAGAAGCCTGGAAGAATTTGCATGAACTGAAGCTGAACAAGCTGAGCAGAACAAAAGAATATTATACACCCTAACAGCACATAAGGTTGATCAGATTTAATGGACTTTCTCTTTTCATCAGTGCAGCAATCAGGGACAATTTTAGGTTATATGTGATGGAAAACATCATCTGTATACAAAGAACCACAATTTTTCCATAAACCTGACAGGTAATCTATTTCTTGAATGTTTGCTTATAATATTGTCTCTTAATATCCCATTTTGATCTTATCTTTGTATAGGATGTGAGATGTTGACTTAATCCAAGTTTCTGCCATACTAACTTTCAGTTTCCCCAACAGTCTTTTTATTGAAGGGAGAGTTTTTATGGTAGAAGCTGGACTCTTTGAGTTCAACAAACAGCGGATTACTATATACATTTCCTAACTCTTTTGCACATAATCGGTTCCATGGATCCACCATTCTATTTCTAAGTCATTACCAAACAGTTTTGATTACTGATGCTATATAATTTTTAGATCAGGTAGGGCTAAGCTATCTTATTTTGCACTTTTTTCCATTAAATATCTTGATACACTTGACTTTTTATTTCTCTAAATGAATTTACTTATATTTTTTTCTTTTCTAGCTCATTAAAGTAATTTTTTTGGAAGTTTGATTGGTGAGGCACCAAACAAGTGGTTTAATTTAAGTAGAATTGTCATTTTTATTATATTAGGTTGACTGTCCATGAATAGTTGAAATTTGTTTGCCCATTTATTTAAATCTGATTTTGTTTGTATGAGAAGTATTTTATAGTATGTATATATATATATATATATATATATATATATATATATATATATTTAGTACTTTATATTTTATATTTTTTCATAGAATTTCTGATTCATCCTTGACAGGTAGACTCCCAAGGATTTCATACTGTCTGAAATTACATAAATGAGATTTATCTTTCTCACTCTTGCTTCTGTATCTTGCCAGAAATGCTGAGGATTTGGGTGTGTTAATTTTATATCCTGTGACTTTGCTAAAGTTGCTATTCTTTCTAGTAGTTTTCTAGATGATTTTTAAGGATTTTCTCAGTATACAATCATGTCATATGCAAACTTTTGTCTCCTCCTTCCCAATTCTGATTGCTTCTATTTCCTTTTTCTTCTTTTATTGCTGAAGCTAAAATTTCTAAGAAAATATTGAATAGTAGAGGTAATATAGCGCATACTTTTTTCCACCGCTGATCTTATTGGGAATGCCTCTATCTTACCTCCATTGCATATAATGCTTGTTGATGGTTTCAGATAGATATTGCTAATCATTCTAAGGAACAATCTATTTTTTCCTACACTTTCTAGTCTTTTTAGTAGGAATGGGTGCTGTATTTTATCAAAGACATTTTCAGTGTCTATTGATATAATCATGAGTTTATCTAGATACTCAAAAGGAAAAGGAAAACTTTTCTTCTGTCTAGTTGGCTTTTTCCCTCTGAATATAAAAAGAAGAGTGCAAAGTTTAAAGGATTATAGCAATGATATACATATACATATGTATATATGGGTGTGTGTGTGTGTATTTGTATGTGCATACATGACTCTACCACCACCACCACTACACCACCACCTCACACACATGAATTCAGCCCAGCTTTTAAAGCATGAAATAAAATTAAAAAAAAACAAACCTGGAAAATAGTATGTTTTGGCCTGCATTCAAACTCCACAGCTCTTTCTCTGTATGTGGAAGGTCTGTTCCATGACAAATTATCAAGTAAGTTCTGAATAAATGTTTTCTGATCTCATTGCTGACAATGTGCATGGTCTACTGACAGCCATCATTTTGTTTCTTGGCATTGTTTGTGGTTTTCTTTGAATTGTTTAGATTCTTCCTAACTAACATTCAGATCTCAGTCCAATGGGAACAATAGCATTTCTTATGATTTCCTATAACTGAATTGCCTGCTATTTCACAGCAATACTTGAACTTGGAAGTGTTTTGAAATCTCTCTGGTTTCACACTCCCTCTCACATTGAATTCTTCATATAGAATACACTTCACTAATCTCTGAATAGTTAACTTGATGAATTATATAGGAGACAGAGTGACTTTAATGTTAGTAGAATGATTGATTTGCAAGCTTATTCTGTTGATGATCCTGTCACATCATTTAGGGTTACATACTGTCTCCAAATGACATCCATAAACTAACACAAATACTCAAATGGGTTGCCTCCGTATTATCAGAGATGAATGAAAAGTAAAATCCAGATATAAATCTTCAGATACTTCACTTTATCTGAAGACTAATACAAAATAGACACATACTTCATCAAGTGGCAATCTTGCTCTTAAAATATCTACTAGTTTGCCTGTGAAAGTTTTGTACTTCTTTATCTCCAAGTACATTATTTCTAAGAGTACTGCAGTGGGAAAGTTTACAGTTCCAAAAAGGTTCTGGGCATATTTCACATAGTACAGGTTGCTAAATAGCTTCAGTTATCTTTGGTTTAAAACAGAATTCCATAGACTTCAGAGTAGCCTCTAATTTTTCACAATGGATTGTAGAGACATTTAGTAATTTCTAGATACTTGCTTCAAGGTATTTGATGAGCTGCAAGAATTTATCAGAGGATAAGAAATACATAATAAGAAATCTGGTATTGTTTTTCTGGCTATTTTAATGCCAAAATTAGGATTGATAACATCAAACCTGAAATTCAATCTCATTACACTCATTTTCTCCATAGAAGATAAACGTTTTAACTGGCTTACATATTTTTTGATAAAACAATATGAGAATAGCATAAGTTATGTCTTATATTCTGAAAGAGAAGACTATTTATTGGAGTAAATGTTTAACCCTGGTGCCACATTAATCTAATCACTTCTATTAAGGTAATGCCTTTAATTTTCATATATTGAAGAAGTAGGAATCTAGTGGATTAATAATCCCAAATTTACCCTTATCTTCTTGTTTATTATTGGGAAAGTTTCCCAATGGACTTCAGTCTCCTTATTTCTCAATTGAGGAAAGTGGATTAAATAACATTTAATCTTTCTTCCAATGGTACATCTGTGATACTATGTACAAGATTATTTCCTTTTCCAGACATGCTCCAGATTATCCCTTTTTTGTCTACATCTTGAGTTCTGATGAATACAATAAAATTAATTGAATAAGAATATCCATTCCAATTCTATATCTACTTTTATACAGGCCTCTATATAACATTCCAAAAGAGAAATATATTTTCCTTAGTTTAATGGAGTTTTTAAGTACAGGAGAATTAACCATATATGCAAATATATGTTACAATTTAGAATGTGTGTAAAGGCACAGGACATGCAAGCATAACCTCTTAGAAATGGCTAAGTATCATTACAGCATCTAAAAGATTAACTTCCTGTCTTTGAGACTGACATAGTATTTGCTTTGGAATGTGGATACAATGATTTAAAAGGGATAAGTGTATATTCTTGACTCTTCTTTGTCTTCTTCTAAGTTTGAAAACAAACCTTGCTTCAGCACTCAAAATGGATTATATTTTCCAAACTACAATATCATCTTTGCAAATTTTCAATGAAACATCACTCTGAGTTTTGATTGGGCTAATAATATTTTCACATTGTTTTGATAAGTTGGGGAATCTGATTTCAAAACACTGCTTGAAATATCTTCTAAGCAGTGAAGAGGTCATAAGAATTCATGATGTCAGATGGTATATCATCTTTCTCTTTTTCTTTTTTTCATGTACAATTGGCAGCAATTTGCTTAAGACTTATATAGTATAGGGAAATGAGTTGATGAATGTCAATTCCATTCAAACTTATGTGGCATGTTTCTCTTTGAAGCTAAAATAGCAACCATTATCACTGAATCAACATAATAAATTAGATGTGTTTGATGCATTGGGCATAAGGGACCTTCATGAATTTTCCCCTTCTATTTAACTTCATATTTTATTTTATTGATGCAGAAATTATTGTGGGAATTATTGGGGAATGCCTTAATAAATTGTGGTTTATGAATGTGATGACTTGCTTTTAAGAAAAAGATCTGTGAGGGTTTTTGTTTTAAATTTTCATTTCAAGAATTACAAGAAGAGATTTGGTGCAATGAAGAAGATGACAAACAATCCTGGAATTTAATTTCACTTCAGTGACTTAGGAGTAATATGACCCTACACAGACTATTTCCAATTTCTTGGCTGAATTTTCACCTATGTAAAATGAATTTGTTAAATTAGATGCTTCCCCATATAACAATAAACTTGAAAGGAGGGGGTCCTTGAGGACATCAAGTCCAAGACTCTCATTTTACAGGTGAGACAACTGAGATACAGAGAATGTAAGTGGCTTACTCAAGATACAGAGGAGGACAGCTGTCAATCTGAGATTGGAATTCAGTACTTCTGACTTCAACTTCATTTTTTCCCTTTCTTGTTATTAAAAATCTTCAATGTTAGATCATATGTACGTGTCCCCAATTCAATTGTTGTAATCAAATGTTATTTTAGTGAAAGTAATAATTTAGTGAAATTCAATTTAGCTTGAAGTACTCAGTAGTACTTTAATAACAAATGTGAACAAGGAAACTACTTAAAAGGTTAAGACTGAATATGTTAAATAATTAATTTGGAACTTAACAATGGCTAATTATATCTAAAGATGAATTTGAAGCTTTGATTGACTATCAAGGAACATTCTCAAAGATTTTTCTCTGACTGCACATGACTGTGGGTACACAGGCTATTTATTTTCACAGCCATGACACAAATCATCTCCAAGTAAACCACCACCTGGACAATCTCAGGAGCTGGCAAGCCGCCCTTAGAGATAAAGGTGTTGCAGAGACCTTGGGAGCCGTAGGCCTTGGGAGCTGGAGACCTTGGGAGCTGGACATTCTGCCCCACCAAGCAAGGGCACTAGACACAGCTATGTTTTACCACCTCCCCCAATGTTCCCCTTTATCCTGTAATGCAATACACTGCACATCCACACCACTTGCATCGCCATTCTCCTTCATTATTCTTTGTTCTACCCCCAGAAGACCTAACAGTATATATGTAATAGCTTACCAGTAATAAAATTGAGCTGGAGGCATAAAGCAGTAGTGGCTTGACTCCTTTTTATCAGCTCCCCTCAAGGGAGGTCACTGCTGTGGGCCTCAAGGAAGCAAGACATAACATTTTCTATAACAGGTTTCTCAGGATTGTCCTTGATCGTTAAACTGCTGAGAGGAGCAGTGCCCAACATAGTTTATCATCTCACAATACTTCTTCTATTTATTACAATGATCTCCTGGTTCTTCTCACTTCACACAGCATCAGTTATGAAAAATCCCTCCTTACATTTCTGAAGTCAGGTCACTCATGATTTCTTAAAGAACAAAAGCAACTCATCACATTCATAAACCACAATTTATTAAGGCATTCACCAATTGATGGACATTCCCACAAATCTAATTTTTGCCACTACAAAAAGAACTGTTATAAATATATTTTCGTGCATGAAGGACTTTTTTCTATTTCTTATGAAGACTTTGGTATATATCCCAAGGAGTGGGATGGCTGGATCACAGGGTATGCACAGCTTTATTACCCTTGGGGTATATTTCAAAATAACTCTCCAAAATGGTTGGATTAGTTTACAATTCAACTAGAAATGCATGAGTGTCCCAGGTTCCCACATTCTCTCCCACACTGATCATTTTCCTTTTTTAACATCTTAGACAAAGTCATCCTATTTTCCAGTTTTCCCAGGAATATTTTTGCTCATATAGTAATTATTGCCCCAGAAGCTGGAGTCTTTGGGTTTATCACATTATGTTACCATGGTCAATAACTAATGTTTCTTTTGCACAAAATCTATTCCACAGATCCACTTCTTTATTTCTTAGGTGTATCAGTTCTAATGAAGTAGAGTTAGGTCATTTTACTTGGAAATTTTTTTTTTAATTAATCTCTTGACATTCTTGGCTTTTGTTGCTTTAGATGTATTTTTTTCATAGGTGTAAAATAATTCTTTTGCAGTTTGATTGCCATGACACTGACTAAGTAATTTAATTTAGGTAAATATGTCATTATTATATTATCTTGGTCTGCACGAGTAATTGGTTCTGATTTTTTGTGCAAAGATTATTTTGTAATTGTGTTCATAGAATTTCTGGGTTTGCTATGTGAGGTAGATTCTCAAAATTTTAGTCTGTCTACAATTCATTTAATTTATTTTCTAAAAATTTGAATATTTTATATATTTGTTTTTCCAACTACGTGAAACAATAGTTTTTACCAATATATGTTTTGCAAGGTTTGGAGTTTTACCATTACTCTCTCTCCCTTCCCTTCTCTCTCCCCCTGACAGAAAGGAATATGATATAAACTCAGTATTTATAACCAAGCTAAATACAGATCAATATTGAAAATGTGATCAGATCCAAATGGAAGACAGGAAACTTTAGAGAGAAAAAAATAACAATGTATGATAAGTTTTAAAAAATTGAAGAGAATAAGTTTAGGTCTTCATTTAAACTACACAGTTCCTACTCTGGATATGGATGATTATATTTAGTAGAAGTCTTTTAAAATTGTCATTGGTTATTGTGCTGCTGAAGTGAACAAATCCATCATGGTTGCTAATTAACTCAAGTGAAGTTCTTCTGGTTTTGCTCATTTCACTCAGTATCAATTCATGCAATTTTTTCAAGGCTTTTCTGAAATACTGCCTCTTGTTCCATCACATACATATATTACAATAATTTTAGCCATTCCATCATATACATATATCACAATATTTTAGCCAATTGATAGGCATCCCCTCAATTTTCAACTGTTTGCCATTACAAAAAAATCTGTTTTGAATGTTTTTGTAACTTCTGTTTTTGAATATTTTGTTACCCTTTTCCACAATCTCTTCAGTACACAGATGCAGTAGTAGTATTGTTGGATCAAAAGTTATGCATATTTTTATTGGCCTTTGGAAATGATTCTAAATTGCTCTCCAGAAAGTTTGGATCCATTCACAAGACCAAAAACAATGTATTAATGCCTCAGTTTTCCCATAGCCCTTCCAAAATTTTCCTTTCCATCTGAGAGGTGTGAGATGGTACCTCAGAGATATGTTAATTTGTATTACTCTAATCAAATAATGATTTAGAGCAATTTATTATATTACTATAGGAACATTTACATTTTTTGTATCATTTGACCATTTATCAAACAGGGAATAACATATTTGTTTCATAAATTAGACTCAGTTCTCTATATATTTAAGAAAATAGTGCTTTGTTAGAAAGAATAATTGGAAAATTTGTTTCCTTTTAGCCTCGGCTGTAGTGTCTTTGTGTAAAAAACTTTATAATTTAATGTAATCAAAATTATCCAGTTTATATTTTATAATGTTCTCAATCTCTTCTTTGGGCATAAAATACTCACCTTTCCATAGAATTGAAAAGTGAATAATTCCTTGTTATCTTACAGAAATTATCTTGGAACAGAGTGTGAGATATTGGTCTATAACTAATTTCTGCTATATTATCTTCTAATTTCTTCAGTACTTTTTACTGAATGGTGTTTTTATCCCAGAAACTTAAATCATTTCATTTATCAAATAATAGATTGCCATACTAATTTATTGATTTTTTTTACACCTAATCTATTCCAGAGATCCATTACTCTATTTCTTAGCCAGTATCAAACAATTTTGATGATTAATGTTTTGTTATATAGAATTGGTATGGCTACTCTACCTTACTTTGCATTTTTTTCATTAATTCCCTTGATATTCTTGGTCTTTTAATCCTTAATATGAATTTCTTTTTTCTAGATCAATATAGTAATTGTTGTGAACTTTGATTGGCATGGTACTAAATAAGTAATTTAATTTAAGCAGAATTGTCATTTGTATTAAATTAGCTTGGACTATTCATGAGCAAATGTCATTTGTCCAATTATTTAGATCTGTTTTTCTTTCTGTGAAAAGTGTTTTATAATTGCTTTCATAAAGTTTCTGAGTCTGCCTTGGCAGGTAGCCTTCCAAGTAGTTTTTGCTGTCTGAAGTTGTTGAAAATGAGATTTCTCTTTCTATCCCTTCCTATTGTATCTTCTTAGTCATACATAGAAATACCGAGGATTTACTTACGTTTATTTTATGACCTGCAACTTTGCTGAAGTAGTTAATTGTTTCCAGCTATTTTTACAAAATTTTCTAGGGTTTTCTAGTTATGCCATAATCTCATTTGCAAAGAGTGAGGGTTTTATTTCTTCATTATAGATTCTGATTTCAGCAATTTCTTTTTCTTCTCTTATTGCTAAAGGGAAGATTTCAAATATAATATCAAATAATAGTGGTGATAACAGACATCCTTGTTTCACCCCGATGCTATTTGGAAGGCTTTTTGCTTATGCCTATTACATATATGTCTGAAGTTGTTAATTGTTTCCAGCTATTTTTAAAATTATTTTCTAGGGTTTTCTAGGTATGCCATCATCTAATTAATTAATTTTGAATTTTACAATATTTCCCCTAATCTCACTTTCCTTCCACCATCCCCCACAGAAGGCAGTCTGTTACTTTTTATATTGCTTTAATGGTATACATTGATCTAAATTGGGAGAGACCATATCCTTTAGGAAGAGAAATCATATCATTAAGGAAGAAAAATAAAATATAAAAGATATCAAAATTTCATAACAAGATAACCTTTTTCTAATTAAAGGTAATAATCTAGGGGCAGCTAGATGGTGCAGTGGATAAAGAACTGGCACTGGAGTCAAGAGTGCCTGAGTTCAAATCCAATCTCAAACACTTAATAATTACCTAGCTGTGTGGCCTTGGGCAAGCCACTTAACCCCTTTGCCTTGCAAAAACCTAAAAAATAAAAGATAATTATCTTTGGTGTTTCTACAAAGTCGAGAATCAGACTGTATAAATGGGCATGTAAAATTAAAAGTGTCAAATGTCTAAAGGGATAATGGTTGCTAAGTAGAGTAGTAAATTAAAACCAAAGAATAAGTGCATTCTTTTTGTTTTTTAACATAATAGGATAACTTTTTTTTTAATTATAGGTGATAGTCTTTGGTCTTTGTTCATATTCAACAATTCTTTCTCTGGATACTGATGATATTCTTCATCACAGATAGCCCAAAATTGTGCCTGTTTGTTGCACTGATGGAATGAACAATCCATCAATGTTGATCATCACCCCCATCTTGCAGTAAGGGTATACAATGCTCTTCTGGTTCCGCTCATCTTGCTTGCTCAGCATTAGTTTATGCAAATCCTTCCAAGCTTCCCTGAATTCCCATTCATCCTGATTCCTAATAGAACAATAATGTTCGTGACATACATATACCACAGTTTGTTAAGCCATTCCCCAATTGAAAGACATTCACTTAATTTCCACAAACAGGGCTGCTATGAATATTTTTGTACAAGTGATATTTTTATCCTTTTTCATCATCACTACATCACTACCAGTTACAGACCCAGTAATAATATTGCTGAATCAAAGGGTATGCAAATTTTTGTCATCCTTTGGGCATAATTCCAAATTGCTCTCCAGAAAGGTTGGATGAGTTCACAGCTCCACCAACAATATATTAGCGTGCCAGATTTCACAGATCCCTTCCCACATTGATCATTGTCCCTTCTGGTCATATTGCCAAGAGAGGTTTGAGGTGGTTCCTCAGGGAATCTTTAATTTGCATTTCACTAAAAAGTACCTAATTAGAGGAACTTTTCATAGGACTATGGAAAACTTTGATTTTCTCATCTTTAAATTGCCTTCAATCATTTGTCAAGTGGGGAATGGATTGTTTTAATGTTTAAATTAACTCAGTACTCTTTATCTTTTAGAAATGAGTCCATTGTCAGAAATACTAGTTGTAATTTTTTTTTTCCAAATTTATTACATATCTTTTAATCTCGTTTATGGTGGTTTTGACTGTGCAAAAGCATTTTAATTTATTGTAATCAAAATTGTCTAGCTTGTTTTTAAGGATTTTCTCCATCTCTTCATAAACTGCTTCCCTTTACATAGAGATGACAGATAAACTACTCCTTGATCTTACAATATTGTTTTCTGTGTCTAAATCTTGTATCCATTTAGATCTTAACTTGGTATAGGCTGTGAGGTGTTGGTTTAATCCAAAGTTCTGCCATGCTAACTTCTAATTTTCCCCAACAGTTTTTATCAGAGAGAGCTTTTATCCAACAGCAGATTACTATAATTATTTCCAGCCATTTGTCAATTCCATTGATCCACCACTCTATTTCATATCCAGTACCAGACAGTTTTGATGACTAATGCTTTATAATATAATTTTGGATCTGATAGGGCTAAGTCACCTTCTTTTGAAATTTTTTCATTAAATCCTTGGAAATTCTTGATTTTTTAATTTATCCATATGAATTTACTTAAAATTTTTTCTAACTCTTTAAATTAACTTTTGGGAATTTTGATTGATAGGGCACTAAATGGGTAGTTTAGTTTTGGTAGAATTGTCATATCTACTATATTAGCTCTATCTATCCATGAGCAGTTGATTTTTGCCCAGTTATTTAAATCTGATTTCATTTGTGTGAGAAGTGTTTTTGTAATTGTTTTCAATGAGTTTCTGAGTCTGCCTTGGAAAATAGACTCTTAGGTATTGTATATTGTCTGAGGTTATTTTGAATGGGATTTCTCTTTCTAGCTCTTCCTGCTGTATTGTTTTAGTCAGATATCAAAAAGTTGAGGATTTATGAGGGTTTGTTTTATATCCTGCAACTTTGCTAAAAATTGCTAATTGTTTCCAATAGTTTTTTGATGACTTTTTGGGATTTTCTAAGTAGCACATCATGTCATCTGCAAAGAGTGAGAGTTTTGTCTCTTCCTTCCCAATTTTAATTCCTTCAATTTCTTTTGCTTCTCTTATTGCAGAAGCTAAAAGTTCTAATGAAGTATTAAGTAATAGTGGTGATCATGGGCATCCTTGTTACACTCCTGATATTATTGGGAATGCCTCTAGCCTCTCCCCATTGAATATAATGCTTGTTGATGGTTTCAGATAGATACTGCTTATCATTCTAAAGAAAAGTCCATTTATTCCTACACTATCTTGTATTTTTATTAGGAATGGGCGCTGTATTTTCTCAAAAGTTTTTCAGCATCTATTGATATAATCAAATAATTTCTATAGATTTATTATTGATATAATTAATTATACTATCAGGTTTCCTAATACTGAACCAACCCTGCATTCCTGGAACAAATCCTACTTGGTCATAGAACA